>NW_022681462.1:39832088-40169991 GCF_009764315.1 Trachypithecus francoisi
GGAGAGAAAAGAAACTGCAAGCAGCAAGAGCAGGAGCTAAGCAATGCTGTAGTCCTCTTTAGCTCTCATGTGATTGACAGCATCTATGTGATTGACATTGACCTTGAGTTTCTGAGTTTAATGTGATTCAGGGGATACAGCTTAAACCCACTCAAAGTGGTGAGACATTAAAATAACATGTTTTAAAAAGTAAACAAGCCGGGCGCGGTGGCTCAAGCCTGTAATCCCAGCACTTTGGGAGGCAGAGACGGGCGGATCACGAGGTCAGGAGATCGAGACCATCCTGGCTAATACGGTGAAACCCTGTCTCTACTTAAAAATACAAAAACTAGCTGGGCGACGAGGCGGGCGCCTGTAGTCCCAGCGACTCGGGAGGCTGAGGCAGGAGATGGCGTAAACCCGGGAGGCGGAGCTTGCAGTGAGCTGAGATCCGCCACTGCACTCCAGCCTGGGTGGCAGAGCAAGACTCCGTCTCAAAAAAAAAAAAAAAAAAAAAAAAAAAAAAAAGTAAACAAAAATACAACCTACATATTTCTGACATTTCAAGGGGGTGTAGTCTCAAAACAAAATGGTCAAAAATAAATGATTCCAAAAACTGAAAGAGGATACAAGGGGAATCAGAAGATAATGAAGTTGGCTGTTACAAAGAATCTTCAACATACGGCAGACCAAATGTGACAAGGTTTCTCTGTCTGTGCCATGTCAGTGCAGAGGCAGGCAGGTGGCTTTTGTGGTGTCCGTGCCTCTGCTCCATGAGGTCACTCAGGTGTGCAGGAGGCACAACCACCCTCAGCACAAAGCTTCCCTCCTTCCTCACACTCACTGCCCCCATGCCCATTCCTCAGCAGCATGAACTGGAACTGAGAGAAGAGAAATGTTTTCTCCTGAAAGATTGAACAAAACGCATGCTTTTCATTAGTGGCAAATGTTATTTTGCCTTAAGCACACAATTGAGAAATTTTCCATTTAGTGGTTCTGCTGGTAAACCCACATTTGTTTGTTTTCATCTGAAAATGTATTTACATGATTCTTGAAAATAATTTTTTGACTATCAAATTATATTTGTGACAGCATATTTGAAATTGCTAGCTACCATTCGATAATTACTGCTAAAAAGTTATTTGAATAAAAAAGACACCAGTACTATATGATTCTAACTCTTCTTCTTTGAAAGAAACGCGTCTTTTTTATTCCTACAGATGCCTTTTAATCTCTTCGAATGGCCTTACTTTTTGTACAATTTAATGTATTAAGTTTTATGTATGATTCATGATACATTTGTGTATTTTCATTATCACAAAATAAAAAAATCTGAGCGGTTGCTATGTTGAAGCCTGACACTAGATGGCAACAAAGTTCCACAAAAGAGACCTCACCGTGATTTTAGAAATACGGGGAATGTAAGGGTGACAGTGTCCTATTGTCAACAGGGAGCCCCCAAGTTTGAAATGGGATCTCATGTGTGACTTGGAGCACATGGGAGGAGCTGTCAGTGTGCTGAGGTGTGAGGAAACCCACTCTGTTTTCTGTGCTCTGAAACTGGAAGCAGGGCTTTGCCCCCTCACTGCCTTGGCTGTGTCCATCTGCTACAAACTGAATTGTGTTCCCAAATTCATATTGGAGCTCTAATCCCCAAAGTGGCTGTAGGAAGCAACTGAGGTTATAAGAAGGTAATTGAGGTTAACTGGGGCCATAAGGGTGAGGTCCTGATCCAGTAGGATTAGTGTTCTTAGAAGAACAGAACCAGAGAGCTCTCCTTTTTTTCTCTCTCTCTCTAACCTTCACTCTGCCCCACTTGCCTGACTATGGAAAGGTCATGTGAAAGCATGGTAAGAAGGTGGTATCTGCAAATCAGGAAGAATGTCCTTAGCAGAAAGTAAACCCTGCTAGACCTTGGTCTTAGGGTTTTGGGCACTAGAAATGTGAACATAAATGTCTACGGTTTAAGCTGTTCTGCCCAGAGTACTTTGGTGGGGCAGCACAAGAATATTAGTCTACTGTCCCCATCCTGTCTTAGCAGGATCAGCCTCAGGAGACCATTATGGACATGGAGACCCAGCTTTGCTCCTTTTACTCCTGCTGTTCAGACTCTTTTGTGAGGAGGGAGGCCTCAGGCTTCATCCTCAGAGTGTTTGCATTACACAGAAATGCTTCTGTGAAGATGAGGTTGTTAGCCTGTTTTGTTTTCTGAACAGAATTTCATCAACCTGAATGAACTACTTGCTTGGTATTCATATTGGGGGATGTTCACATTCGTCCCTCATTTAGATGCCATTGGGGACATTTGTGGACCTCATCTCCAGTCTCCTCAGTGTGTCTCAGCAGAGAGGGTCACTGTCACCTGCAGAGCTCACCCATAGTATTAACTGTGTCCTAGACTAGCACCAGGAGACATGAGGCTCAGCCCTGAGCTTTTGCTGGCTCATGCTGCCCTCTGGACAGGATATCTTCCTGGGTCAGGGGCAGAGAGTTCAGACAGATGTGACTCTGGCCATTAGGAGCTGAGCTGCCTTCATGACACCCCATTGTGAACCGAGTCCCAGCAGCGCTTGAGCCATGAAAGCTGGGCAGAGACATCCCACATAACCCCAGCCAGAGGGGAGGCTGCCAATGGCCCATGGGGTGGATATGTCCTGTGACCATGCAGCCACTGAGCCATGTACACTGCTCTGTCTGACAGAGTCCATCAGGGAGTGACTCTCCAAGCTGTGTCATGGGGATGAAGCATTCTTCCACTTGGTGTCCAGACCCACTAACCATCTCCTCTGCACTTGCGGCTGTGTGTTCTCCAGACCCCCGGGACACTGCATGTCCCCATCAATGGGCAGGTCACTGCTCCAACCAGTATGAACATATTGGTGGGTACTGGACTTCCTGACCCTCAGGCTCTGTAGGGGGAAAGGGGACATGAGGTGCACCCATGCTTTTTAAATGTTCATGCTCAAGTCATCGAATTTAAAATCATACATTATATCTACAAAATTAAATCAATTTCTCTATAAATATACATATTATTTTGATTTATACTATAGATACATTGCATATACACATATATCCATATGATTGATATCTATTATATACATTTAATAAAGTTTACATAATACATACATATATGTTATTCGCTTAACAAGTACTCCATTTATTTCCAAGAAGAGCAGAGTCTGGCTGAGTGAAGACTCTGGGGACATTTGCTGACCATTCCATTTTAGTTCTAGCAGGATCCTTGGCCCTTGAGGACCTATGAGGACAGAGATTCGGACAGCTGGCCCTGGGATCTCAAGCTTAGCATTAAGGCCTTCGTCTTTGAGGCTTTTACTCTGGCTGTGGGCTCTGGGCTTTGTGTAGCATCTGTAGATGTGTGAGCAGTTTTCGTCCGTGAAGATCCTGCCAGGTAGACCTGTGATCAGGACCTGTGGTTCTTAGGTCCTCAGCCCCATGCTTCTTCCACAGCCTAGGGCCAGAGACAGGCAGTTCTTGGGCAATGCAAACTTGACCTCAGTCCTGACTTGAGGACCTTATTCTAAATCTCTTTTCTCCTGTTCCTGTACCTGAATGCCTTCCCTGGCCCTAAATGCACAGGACACATTTCCAGAACTGTGAAATCTAACATTGTCATCTGGAAGATTAGCAATCTGACTTTCCTGTTATCCTCAGGGCCTGGCTTGTTTAGGAAAAGAATTTAGCAATATCTCTCCTACTTGCATGTCCTTTTATAGGCTCTCTGCAAGAAGAAAAATATGGCTCTTTTTGCCTGACTCTGCAGACAGTCAGACCTTATGATTGTCTTCCCTTGTTCCCTAAAAGTCACTGTTATGCTGTTCTTTTTCAAGGCACACTGATTTCATATTGTTCGAACCCACATGTTTTGCAGTGGATTTGTACAGTTAACACAATTATCACAGTGGTCCTGTGGTGATGTACACTCTCAGCTTACAAATATAACAGGATTAAGAGATTAAAGACAGGCATAAGAAATTATAAAAGTATTATTTGGGAACTGATAAATGTCCATGAAATTTTCACAGTTCATGTTCCTATGCTGCTGCTCCAGCTGGTCCCTCTGTTCGGGGTCCCTGGCTTCTCGCAATACTTTGAGACTTTTACTCTGGCTGTGGGCTCTGGGCTTTGTGTAGCATCTGTAGATATGTGAGCAGTTTTCATCCATGATGCCCCTGCCAGGTAGATCTGTGAGCAGGGCCTGTGGTTCTTCCTAGGTCCTCAGCCCCATGGTTCAGGAGGGCAACTGCTTCTTCCACAGCCCAGGGCCAGAGACAGGCAGCTCTTGGGCAATGCAAGCTTGACCTCAGTCCTAGCTTGAGGACCCTATTTTAAATCTCCTTTCTCCTGTTCCTGTACCTGAATGCCTTCCCTGGCCCCAAATGCAGAGGACACATTTCCACAGCTGTGAAATCTAACATTGTCATCTGGAAGATTAGAAATCTGACTTTCTTGTCATCCTCATGGCCTGGCTTGTTCCAACCTCCGCCAGGTATAAAAGCCCATATGATCTCTCCCCCACCCCCATATAATTTAACTTAGATACATAGTGAAATTTACATGCTGCAAAGCTGTTGGTCCTTACATAGCAGCTATTTTCCCCTCCCTTGATGTATAGGACACCAGCTCTGTCCTGCTGTGTAAGAAAAGGACAATGAGTTTCTCCCAGCATAGGACAAGACCAGGGATTAAGGGTACATGGGATCAACTCCACAATGAGATTAAGGACAGTGAAGGGTGAGCTAGGCTTTTTAGAAAGATTATGATGCCTCATAAAAGGAGTAAGGTGAAGACCATTTTTTTCTGTAACAGATATGAATGGACATAATTCTTAGAGTCACTGCAGCCATTTTGAGATCATGAGGCATTAAGCCCAAGACTGAAAATCTAAAGTGATGAAAGCGCAAACCAGAAATGCAGAATGAGCCTGGATACTTTCTGGTGTTAACAATACAGCTTTCATGCTACATCAATGCTAAATGCTCCAACTTTTGGATACCTTACCTTTGCTTAAGTCATTACTGTAGTTTCTTTGAATTTCTTCTAAAATTATTTTAATTTATCCCGAAAAGATACTTAAGGGAAAGAGCCTGGGTTGGCCGTAGACCTCATCTTTAGGAAAAGAAATGTGCTATCATACTTGTGTTTGCATTGTGGGAGCTTGAGGCATGAAAGACAGGAGCCATAATAAGCAATGGGGCTCCCTGACATCTTGGTCTCGCTATGTACATGGCTAGAGAAACCCTAAGCACTCGGAAGAGGTTACAAATTCTGCTCCGTTCATGTCTCCATCTCCATGTCTCTTTTGATGTCCTAAGCATTGAACAGTTCCTTGTGCTTCTTAATTCTATCCTCCTCCAAGATAATAAAAACAGAATTGTGGTTAAGAAACAGACACAAAATTTGGAGAAGACATAGTGTTTGGGGTTTGTATGCATCTCCTCAACACCAAAATGGTGTTTCAAATTTCCACTCCTTCTTACTGTTTTTGTTTTGCTTATTCATATATTTATTTTTCATAAATAATAACTGTATTAAAATATTCAGAATTTATGATCTTTGATATATCAGGACTGATACATCAGTTTCATTTTTTAATGTCAATAATTATAATACAAACAAAAGCATTTGCTTAATTTAGGCTAAAATTAATTTGTCAAAAATATGTGGAGATGTGCATATTTTAAAATTTGGGGTGACCTCTGGGTAGCAATATTTTGAAACCTTAAGGATCCCATTTGGCTAAAGGTAAAATGATAGACTCTGCTAATTCTTCAGTGGGTTTGTATCTTGTTTCTATTGGAAATAGCCCCCAAACCCAAAGTAAAGAGGCCCCACTGAGACCAAATATTTTAACTCGTCCTCCCTCAAGTGTTCTGAAGTTTTCATAGCGGCTAGGGCCATCCCACAGGAGGGTCATGCAATCACTAATCCAGCTTAGTGGTATTTCTTGTTCTCAAAATGGACATCTGAAAAACTTGAACGCAGTCTGAAAACGTAGAGCATTTGTGGGTGTCATTGTCACTGCCGAAATGGTCAGAATTCCTCTTACCACTCAAAATGGCTTTGGCCTCCTAGAACACCAAATTAGAACTGAGCTGAGCTCTAAGGTCCTGGGAAATTGTCCAGTGGGAAGAGTTGCCTATTCAAGAGGTTTGAAGGGCTCTAGGGCACAGACTTGTCTCTTTCAACACATACACACCTGAACCAACTCAACCTGGTTATCCTCACTACCCTGTGTTCTGCATCTGAAAAAAAAGAGGGAGGCACTGAGCTTGTTGAGCTTGAGAACCTTTAGGCTTCCTGAGGTGCAGGAGCTGGAGTCACACCTGGATGGCAAGAGATGCAGAAGCCCAGCTGAGAAGGAAATCAATGGGAACTGGGAGAGAAAGGGAAATGCACAAAGTCCTTTTTTGTATAATGGAGATCTCCAAGCTGTTATTGAAGGTCATATTTCTCCATTGTCTTCCCACTCCACCACCAATGAGGAGGTGAATTGATTTCTGTTCAAATATGCTTTTGGAAAGGAGAAAAAATTGAGAACCCTTATGACATTCATCTGACACCCAGAGGATTCTCATGTTCCACTTCAAAAACCTGAGGAGCAGATAATCAGTAGAAATGACCTCTGCACACCTTTTTTGCATTCATTAAATTATTGAGCTCCCACTGTGCTATGTGGGTACCCAAGTTACCTGAGGAATGAAGAACAAGATAGCACAGTCCCAGCTCTCAGGGAGAGGGAAGAGAAGGAAGGAGGAAGCAGGAACACAAGCAGTGTGCGAAGTGGAACAAGAGGAACAAGAGGCATACACACCGCCAGGCATTTTTAGGGGTCTCAGAAAAGGGGCCTCTTTCCAGTCCTTATGAACTGGCAGGCCTATCTGTGGGATATTTCCTTCTTTCCTGTTGTGAGAGGATTCCTGACACCAAGAAGGAGCACCAAATTTACCAGCCATTCCAAGTGGTGATTCAATTTTGTAATCAAACCATTCAGACGTAAAGCTCAGAATCACCAGATTCTCGTTTTGGATTCCTCCTCATGTCTCTGGATCCTTCTCAGGGCCAGAAGAAGGAAGACTTTCCAGTGAATGCTTCTCTGTAGTATTTTCTCTGTATGCAATAGACAAGTTTGAGGGAATCCTGGTTTCCAGTGGAGAAGTGAAGTTCCTTTCATCTGGAGACAGTTTCTTCAGCTGGTCCTTTTATTTTATTTTATTTAGGCCTCTGTGGCCATGTAAGAAAGTGTACATGCAAAACATGAAGAGAATCTAGAAGAAATAATATGACTTGGTTTTACTTAGAGTTAATGGAAACATCTCTTTGGAGAAATGAGAAGAATTCCCTTTAGTTTTAAACATACACAACACTGTCAACAAATTGGATTGTTTGTTTTTCTTCAACTTTTATTTTAGGTATCAAAGATTACCTGTGCAATTTTGTTATGTGGGTATATTGTGTGATACTGAGATTTGGGGTACAAATTATCCCTTCACCCAGGTAGTGAACGCAATACACAGTAAGTCATTTTTCAATCTTCATCCACTCCTTCCCCCTCCCCAACTAGTATTCCTCAGTGTCTATCGTTCCCATCTTTATGGGTACTCAATGTTTAGCTCCCACTTAAAAGTGAGCACATGTGGTATTTGGTTTTCTGTTCCTGTGTTACTTCGCTTCAGAAAATGGCCTCCAACTTCATTCATGTTGCTGCAAAGGACATGATTTCATTATTGTTGTGTCCGTGTAGTAATCCATGACGTATAAATATTGTATTTTATTTATCCACTCCACAATTCATGGTCATCTAGGTTGATTCCATGTCTTTGCTATTGTGAATAGTGTAGCAATGAACCTACAAGTGCATGTGTCTTTTTTATGGAATAATTTATTTTCCTTTCGGTATATTCCTTGTGATAGGATTGCTGGATTGAATGGTAATTGGGTTTTAAGTTATTTGAGAAATATCCAAACTGCTTTCCACAGTGGCTGATCTAATTTACATTTACACCAACAGTCTATAAGTGTTTATTTGTCTTTACAACCTTGCAGCATCTGTTTTTGTGTGTATGTGTGTCTTTTTTTGTTTTTTGTTTCTTTACTTTTTATTTTTATTTATTTATTTATTTTTTTATTTTTTATTTTTTTGAGGCAGAGTCTCGCTCTGTCGCCCAGGCTGGAGTGCAGTGGCCGGATCTCAGCTCACTGCAAGCTCTGCCTCCCGGGTTGACGCCATTCTCCTGCCTCAGCCTCCTGAGTAGCTGGGACTACAGGCGCCCGCCACCTCGCCCGGGTAGTTTTTTGTATTTTTTAGTAGAGACGGGGTTTCACCGGGTTAGCCAGGATGATCTCGATCTCCTGACCTCGTGATCCGCCCGTCTCGGCCTCCCAAAGTGCTGGGATTACAGGCTTGAGCCACCGCGCCCGGCCCGGCTTTACTTTTTAGTTATAGCCATTCTTACTGCTATGAGTCAGTATCTCATAGTGGTTTTGATTTACATTTCTCTAAAAATTAGTGATGCTGCCACTTTTTGATATGTTTGTTGATTACTCGTCTATTTTTTGACAAGTGTCTGTTCATTTCTTTGCCCACTTCTTAAAGGCTTTATTTATTTTTGCTTGTTGAATTACGTTTTTTGTTTTTTCTTTTAAGATTCTAGCTAATAGATTTTTGCAGGATGTATATTTTGCAAATTTTTTTTTTCCATTCTATAGTTTGTCTGTTTACTCTGCTGATAGATTTTTTTCCTTTCTTTTTTTCCTCTCTCTCTTTTTTTTTTTTCCTATGCAGAAGAGGTTCTTTAGTTTAATTAGGTCCCATTTGTCTTTTTCTTTCCTCATTTTGCAACTGTGACCGATCTTTTCTCTAGGTGCCTTTAAGATTTTTTCATTAGCATTGACTTGGACAGTCTGGTGACTATATGCCTTGGTGATATTCATTTTGTATTGTAACTGGCAGTTATTCTCTGTATTTCTTATAACTCGATATCTACTTCTCTAGGAAGATTTGGGAAATTTTCTTGCATTATTATTATTATTGAGATGGAGTCTTGATTTGTCGCCTAGACTGGAGTACAGTGGCCTGGTCTCAGCTCACTGCCACCTCTGCCTCCTGGGGTCAAGCGATTCTCCTGCCTCAGCCTCTCAAGTAGCTGGGATTACAGGCATGCACCACCACACCCAACTAATTTTTGGAGTTTTAGTAGAGACGGGGTTTCACCATATTGGCTAGGCTGCCCTCAAATTTCTGACCTCAGGTGATCCATCTGCCTTGGCCTCCCAATGTGCTAGGATTACAGGCATGAGCCACTGCTGGGCCATTTGCTTGAATTATTCTCTCAAATATATTTTTCAGATTGTTTTCATTTTCTCTTTTTTTTTCTCAGAAATGCCAATACTTAGTAGGTTTGATTGCTTTACATAGTCCCATATTTCTCTGATAAAAAAATTATTATTATTTCTCTTATTTTTGTTTGACTGCTTAGTTCAAGTGACCAGTCTTCAAACGATTCTGAAATTCTTTCTTCTGCTTGGTCCAGTCTCTTGATAAAGCTTTCAGTTGTATACTTAAATTTCTTAAGTATTTCAATTCCAGTACCTCTGGTTGATTTCATTTTCAGATGTTTATTTCTTCCTTTGTTTTCTGGAAGTTTTTTTGTGTTGATTTTCACCCTCATCTTTGATGTCCCTGAGCTTCCTTGAAGTCCATGCTTTGAATTCTTTATTTGTCATGTTTGAGTTTCCATTTTGGTTAGGGACCATTGCTGGAGAGCTAGTGTAATCCTTGTGATCTATGTAAGGTATAGGCTTCAAATATGTGTCTGAGTTTTATCTGGATTCAGGAAATATCTCTGTGTGTATGGGCAGTGGCTTGGTAGGAGATGGAGACTATCTTTCCTAGCTATGAGACAGGTAGACTGGCAACTCGTCAGAATGATATCTCTGCCCATGGCTAAAAAGTAAAAGAGGAAAGTGGCATTAATGGTGCACAGCAGGGACATGCACTAAGTAGCAGCTGCCATGGCTTAGGAGAGAGGATTCAGTGACCTGGCCTTTCCCCAGGGCCTCCCTTTCACCTGCTCTCCAGAAAGCCAGGCTCCAAAGAAGCTGCTCGTGAGCCCCCAGAAACATGCTGGTGGGGAGTGCATCTCAGAGCATTGCGTAGTGGGTGTGGTCTTGGTCTTCTTACTCTGGAGACAAGTGATCATGGGAGCCTAGGCTGTTCCAGGGCTTTAGGCTTACCCTAATCCAAGCTCCTATACTTGGAGGAAGAAACAGATTTTTATTAAAGTAATCAAATCTGGCATCAATGATCAACCTGTTATGCTGATGAACTAGGGAAAATAATACCCAATGGCAGAAAAGTGGATAGTATATGGGGATCCACAAACTAAGAATAAAGTGTAGCCTGTTTAGCCCCTAAATATTAAAGAGACCTATAGCTTTGAATAGTGGTGTATCTGTGAGTGATGCAGCCATTGAGGAATTATGGTATCGTCTTTGCGCACTGGCAGGGAATTGCTTGACCTTACACTGGTACTAACAGTGGCTAAGGGCATTATAAAGTGTTTTTCAATAGATTAAAATGCTACTGATAAAATCTGTCTTTTCATTTAAAAAAGGAAAGAATTTCACATTGACAGGAAATGTCAGTGCAGGACAAAGGAATTTTACATCTACTGAATCGATTTGAGAGTAACATGAAAACCTGACACTGCCAGCATCTAAGACTTTATTATGCATTCCCTATCAACAATGACACTCTCCTGCATACTTCCAATACAACCAAAGTATACATTATTTGATCTAGTCCTTAGGTTCATTTTTTTAAAATGTTGTCAATTGTCTCCAAAATATCTTTTGTAACAATAGGCCCTCTAGAAATACTTTCCCTTCACGCAAATCTGCTTTGCCCTGGTCTGACCTGGGACCTTGGGGACACTGCCCCTGTGCTGAGTTACTGAGATGAGCCAGCCCCACAGCTGTGCCCAGCCTGCCCCCTCTCCTGCTGATTTGCATGTTCTAGGTCACAGCCCCCTGCCCTGAACACTTCTTAATAGGCTGGTCACACCCTGTGCAGGAGTCAGTCCCAGTGAGAACACAGCATGGACATGAGGGTCCCCGCTCAGCTCCTGGGGCTCCTGTTGCTCTGGCTCCCAGGTAAGGAAGGAGAATACTGGGAATTTACTCAGCCAGTGTGTTCAGTAGAGCCTGGCTCTTGATGGAAGCCTTCCTATAATATGACTAATAGTATGAATATTTGTGTTTATATTTCCAATCTCAGGTGCCAGATGTGACATCCAGATGACCCAGTCTCCATCCTCCCTGTCTGCATCTGTAGGAGACAGAGTCACCATCACTTGCAGAGCCAGTCAGGATATTAGCAACTATTTAAATTGGTATCAACAGAAACCAGGGAAAGCCCCTAAGCTCCTGATCTATTACGCATCCAATTTGGAAACAGGGGTCCCGTCAAGGTTCAGTGGAAGTGGATCTGGGACAGATTTCACTCTCACCATCAGCAGCCTGCAGCCTGAAGATATCGCAACATATTACTGTCAACAGGATGATAATTCCCCTCCCACAGTGTTACAAGCCCGAACACAAACCACCAAGGGAAACAGAAGTGTGAGGCTCAGCTGCCCCAGCTGCTCCTTATGGCACCTTCTTCTGCTGACAGCCTTTTTCCAAGTAAGCCAGGATTTGGAAGTTTTGGTAGAAAAGGCCAGGAAAGCTCCCCTCCCTTCTAACTCTATTTTTTCTCCTTCAGCCTCTGCAGCACAGACATGACACTGTCCCTCCTGATTTAATAAAGAACAGCAATTATGATACCTGAGGAATTGCAGTTATTGCATCTGTCCAGGTCATACATCACAAGAGAAACTACTCAAGAGAAACTACTGATTTCAAGGAGAAAATGTTTTATTTCATTTTTTAACTTTCAAAGTCATAGAATTTATTTATTATTTATAATATTTTATTTTACTTTGTTTCAGTGTTCACATGAGCGGGTTGGTTCTACAGATACATTGCATGTTGTGGGGGTTTGGAGTTCATATTGTTCTATCACCCAGGTAGTAAACATAGTACCCAATAGGTAGTTTTTCGATCGTTACTCTCCTCTTACCCTCCAGTCTCAAGTAGGCTCTGGTGTTCATTGGTTCCTTTTTTGTGTCCATAGGTACTCAACGTTTTGCTCCCACTTATAAGTGAGAACACCTGGTGTTTGGTTTTCTGTTCCTGCATTTGTTCACTTAGGATAATGGTCTCCAGCTCCATCCACGTTGCTGCAAAAGACATTATATCATTGTTTTTTAATGGCTGCATAGTATTCCATGGTATATATGTGTCACATTTTCTTTATCCAGTCTACCATTGATGAGCACTTAGTCTGATGGCATGTCTTTGGTATTGTGAATAGTGCTGCAATGAACATACATGTGCATGTGTCTTTACGGTAGAATGATTTATATTCCTTTTGTTATATATACAAAAGGACCCCTAAAAATGGGATTGCTCAATTGAATGGTAGTTCTGATTTAAGTTCTTTGAGAAATTGCCAAATTGTTTTCCACAGTGGCTGAACTAATTTATAGTCCACCCAAAAGGGAATGTATAATCATTACATTTTCTCTGTAGCCTCGCTAGCATCTGTTATTTTTTGACTTTTTAGTAATAACCATCTCGACAGAATTAGATTTGAAAATACAAGACAGGAGATATGGTAGTCAGGAAGCTGACACTGGAAACAGGGAAATCTCAGTTGGTCTGCCAGAACCAGAGTTCATTTGTTCCTAAATGCATGGGCTATCTAACCATGTGATCTTCTGCTCTGTCTAGGAAGTTCAGATACAAGGGTGCTGGTGCTGTCTGTTGATGGAACACCTCTCCAGGTGACTCTCCAGTCTTCACCTCTGTCTGCATGCCTGCCTGCAGGTGTCGGTGCTCAATCACCCTCTTCTTACTTTGAAATATAATGGATGGGCTCCTCTGAGTAACTATAGGAGAAACCATAGAAAGATAAAGGGGTTTGGGGAAATGCACTTCTAGAAATGATAGTGAATATGGAGAATTGGGAGCTGACAGGCAAGTGAGGTCAATATTTTCCCAAATCTCAGAGTTTTCCTGCTATGACTTGGCTTCAGGATACATTTGCTTGTGCTTCTACATAATATTAGCAAGTCTGGGATCATTGCAAGAACACGTCATTCAGTCATAAAGTAAACAGAAAAATGAGAAAATTGCTTAGAATGCATATAAATTATTTGAGAAATGAAAACACTCTTCTGGCTGAACAAACAAGAATATCTACACATGCATAGAATATATTGTTTCCTTAGCATGAAAGCACTTTGCTGCTCAAAGTTTGTCCAGATGCCAGCCAGACATGAAGTTCAGCAGTGTGAATAGAGGTTCTCAAAACTGTTGAGGAGAAGAGGGCCTGACTCTGGGTTCATGAAAGTGTTGTACAGAAACAAATGGTGTGTCTATAAGAGAATCACTCAAGGAATTGTCACCTGCCTGCATGGACAGCACCATTGTCTGTCTCCTGTAACTTTATCATCAGTATCACTGTGATCACGTTACAAATGCAAAGTAGCAGATGCATCTTAGATATATTGCATAACAGTCTGCATTTTAATAAGCATATAGGTAATCTACAGGAGTTTTAAAGAAGCTGTGTTTTAGAAGACATTTACTTTAGCCAAATGTATTTCCTCACAATAAGACCATTTACATTAAAGTCCCATGTATAAAAACACATCTAGGCCAGGTACGGTGGCTCATAACTATATACTAGCACTCTGGGAGGCCAAGGTCGGGAGATCACTTGAGGTCAGGAGTTCGATACCAGCCTGGCCAACAGGGCAAAACCCCATCTCTACTAAAAATACAACAATTAGTCGAGCATGGTGGTGCATGCTCATAACCTCAGGTACTCAGGAGGCTGAAGCATGAGAATTGCTTGAACATGGGAGGCACACACTGCAGTTAGCCTAGATCACTCCTACGGCACACCAGCCTGGGTGACAGGGCGAGACTCTGCCTCAAACAACAACAACAACAAATATTCAGTTTTATTTGTGACTAATGCAAAATTACATTTGAAAACATTTTTAATATTCCAAAAGTTGGAAAACATGATTATTTCTCCATCAATGATGCAAATAACGTGATAATTAAGTACAGGAAACATTTTTAGAAACTTTAAGAGTTAGCAAAGTAAAAGAATAAATTAGAATTGTGTGTACTTGTGTTACTGATCATTAGATTTACATTTGCCTGTTCAGCTTTGTTTGAAAATTTTCTTTACTTTTGCTACCTGCCATAGGAATGTTGTACCTTGGATAGGCTCTGCTTTGTTCTCAGATCAAACATAATCCAAAGGCTGGAGACAAGCTCAGTGCCCTGCAGCAGAACTACCCTGCTAAGCCTTTCCTTGATCAGCAAGATAATTGTTATCATGTACATCTCTGAATAGGAAAATAAATGCTTAGTGTTATTAGCCACTGAGTTTTGAGTAATATATACATATGCACATTTTTTCCACAAGTGAGACAAATTGCAGTTTTGTGATTCAAATATTATTAGTTTAATTTCTTCTAAATATCTTTTAAATGGCTTACTATTCATATTTATACCATCACATTTGATAAAATACATCTATGTATTTTATTGATGTGTAATGTGTAAATATTATATCGGTCACCTTTTACACAAGTGATCAGGTCAGAAAAGGCTGTTATCTGAGCCTGAGTGTAAAATAGCCATCCTTGGTCACAGAATTGTATCTCTATGTCCACCTGTTCCCATCATCTAGATTCAGCAAATGGCATTTGGCAGAAGACTTTTGTCTCGTGCCAGGAACAAAATAGAAACCTATGGTCCCATTTTCTGTTTCTGTCCCAAATGTGTCTAGCTGTCTCCCTTGGTAGTTGATGGAATCAAGTTAAAATGAAGAGTTGATCAGAACTTTATCTTCCAAGCACACCTTTTCCTTACTGCTTAGGAATCTTTCCCAAGGGTCCTGAATCTGCCTCAAAGAGCAACGCTCAAGTAACTCCAGCACTACAGGTGGAAGGACGACCGCAACGGTACAGAAGAGCAGGGACAGACTCTGATCCCTCAGGGTGCCAATACCATATTGCTGAAGACAGATGATTATGCTGTCAATGCAGGAGACAATTGCTTGGGTGATTTTCTCGTTAACACGCCACTTGACTCTGTAAAACCCTTCCATCAACCCAAAACCAGCCCCTCTTTGTCTTAACAGTTTTGAGATCCTGAATTTACACTCCTGAACTTCATTTTCTATAAATAAATCTGCTTCTTTTCTTCAAGCAGTTTAACTCTTTGGTTTTCCAAATCACTCTGTAGGAGGCAAGGACGTAGTTTTATTAATGCTACGCCAAGTACCACTGAAGTCTGCATCCATTCTGGAATTAGAGTCAGACAATATGCATCCAACAGTCCAGATATTATCTTGGCCTACCCTGAAGTTAAGCTCTTTTAGATGAGGACACAGCTCTGGTGCTTACAGAGTGTATAACATTGGTGAGGTTGTTTAACCTCCCTTTGCCTCAGTTTCCATATCTTTGGAACTGTGACCATGATATGATCTACCTTTAGGTCTTTTTACAATTTAAACAAGGTAAAGCATTTAGAACAGTATTGAAGACACAATATGTGCTGCTATTAATTTTGTTATTACTATTATTACAATATTTAGCACTAAAATAATCATCATTATCATCACTAGACCAACTTAGCCAAGAGTTATGGGACATAACTTTGGATCTAATCCATGTATGTTTCTTCTACAAGCAGCATTAGATTTTGGGGCAGATTTTGTTCATTAACCTGCTCACGGTGTTAAAAATCCTAGTGATTTGGTCTTGATCTATTTTAAAATGCTCAGCCTTTGATTATACTCACCCAGGTCTGTCCAGTGCATTTCTTCTCACCATTCACTACCAAAATTTTACCCAATGAAAACGCAAAAAAGGAAAAGTGAACGGTATGTATGAGGGTGATTTGGTAAACTGAAACATCACTTCGCCTTTTTGTAAAGTCATCTGCTTTCTCTGGAAAGAATTTTCAAGTTGTGAGTATTTGATTTTTTTAACCCATATCGTACTTCTTCAAACACACTTCTTTTCAGCCATTTCCTCCAAAGTTCCCAGGCAGATTAACTGTATCCAATAAAGTATGGTTAGCCTTTCTCTGATAGCCTCTCTGTATATACTCAAAAGTTTCCAGTTCCATATGATATTTTTGTTTCATTACCATTCAAATACATAATTCCATTGAATCTTGGGATAAAAAACAAAAAATTTGGAAAAGTACATATTTCTAGAAATGATTGTAGCCATGCATATGTAGCCACACATTCTTTAACGAAGGGTCATAATCTCATATTTCCAGACACAGTGTCTGAACTGTGTACATCCTAATACAACACCAATGTTATCTGAATCTTCTCAGTAGAAGTAGCTCAGTGCATGTGCAGTTGTCCATTTGGTTCCTGCAATATTCCAAGTGATGGAAAATTTGATTTGTTTATCCAAACAGTTGACTCAAGAACAGCTGTTCATTTGTGGATACTACTATGTTTTAATAAATCACATTTCTCTTTTGTTTTCTTCAGACTATTAACATTTTAGTGGTAAATGGCCATGAGAGAAAACTTAGTCATTTGAGAGCTAATATTTCTTTATTCATTTATCAAAGTCAATATTAATTAATTTATTAGTATTCTCCATTGTGTAGTAAGCTTTAAAAGGATTAAAGCCTAGAAAGCATGAGAAAAAAGAGGATCTGACAGAAAAAAATTATTTATTCAGAAGTCTGCATATAACCAAATACAAAGAGTAGTAGAAGCAGCTGTCTCAGTTAGCTTTGTCCAAGATTTTCTTCCAAAACAGATTTCATTGGTTGTATTCATTTATCACCACCAGTAATAGGACATGTGGACATTACTTAACTCCTGATATACATTGAAGACACATCCCATGCATAATACTTTTGCTAAAAATAAAAAAAAAAAATGTGAATCTAGTCAATAGGAGACTTCAAATAAACCCAAGTTAAGGGATATTCTCCAAAGTAACTGGCCAGTACACTTGAACAGTTTCAAGATCCTGAAAGACAAACAAAATTTAGAAAATTTGTCACAGTTTGGGAAACAGTAAGGAAACAATAACTGACTGTCATATACTATCTTGGATTTTACCCTGGAATGTAAAAAGGGCACTATTGGAAAAATCAGTGAAATCTGAAGGAGATTGCAAATTACTTAACTAATAGCAGTGTATCTATGTTAATTTTCTGGTATAGGTACTTACACCGTAGTTATGCTTGATGCTAACATTAGAAGAAGCTACAGGAAGAGTATATGGGAACAATCTTTACTGTATTATTTAAATTTTAAGTTTAAAAGCATTTCAAAAGTAATTAAAATATATCTCTAAAAATACGAAAAATATGGATTCTAATTAAATAATTTCACAAGGGTCATCATATTTTCCACCTTTTCCTTTTTGTATTTCTTATGTCTGTTAAAGACAATCTTGACTCTCTTCATGTAGAGTATATTTATTCATATTCTCAATCCTAGAATGTGTATAAGGCATTTTACAAGTTGACTATGTGTTCATCTGAGAATGTGAAGTCTAGGGATTAGAGTTTCCTATTTGTTAAGAGTTTGGTTTCTCTTTAAACTGACAGTGTAGAGTTCAAATTCTCAATTTCAAAGTTACTTATTTTTGTAAGTATCCCCATTTTCTTTCAATGTGGTCACTATAGTCATTTAAATTCAGTTTACAAGACATCCCTGTTTATAGTGTCACAAAGTGTTTATTAAAGCCTCAGCAAAAATAAACAACAAACCCAAATATATGTATAAAGCTAAAAAATATCAATCCTATTTCAGCACTGTGGAAATTGGCAAAGCTTGAAATAGTTTTTACATACATATCTTTATAAGAAAGTGTAGTGCTTTGGGTAAGGACAGGAAATGTCTGAGGCCCTTTGCTGGAATAGCTCCCTTTCACTCCAGCTTAGTCAGAGGTCTTTTGCCTGGAACAGTTCCCTTTCACTCCAGCTTAGTCAACATGAATTGCAGAACTGGAGATTTTCCAACATGAGGATGGCTGCAGAAACCAGCAGCTTGCCATCAAAGACAGTGGACTTGAGCTGGTGTGGAACAAGATCCTTTAGTGTTTCCAGCTAACTGTGATGAACTGTGCAGGAAATGGACTGTGCAAGCCCACAGTTTTGTTAGTTTAAGATGAGGGCCCTGGTTGGGGCAAGTGGTACCCCAGCTGAAAGTTACTAGTCCATTTCTGGTTTAAGAGAGTTATAGAATTGCTGAGATAATCTCTGCACAAATCCCTGGTGACTTAAAAGCTGCAAGTATGAATAACAGAGATTGAAGGAGGCATAGTGATAAGTAAAAACACAGGGAAGTAAGAAGTCATTGCATCTTGCATGTACTTTTCAGGCCACACACAGATGGAATGGGAGAAGGTAGATTTATGAGTTCCAGATATTTGAGCAAAACTTCTGCCCAAATCATGAGTGACCACTAAGCAAACACACAGGCAGCTTTTATAAATCCAAGCTAAATATTAAAATTAAGAATGAAAAGTTAACAGAGACATCAGCGATCAAACATCACGGTAGGGGGTTGGGGAAAGTGCACTAGATTATTCAGTATAGGTCCAGGCAAGTTATTAAAATATATTTAACAATGCTCAGGACAATAAAATAGAATTTAGAAACACGTGATCTAAAATCTGCAGTTTTAAAATAAAAACCAAACCTTCGAAGAAAAAGAGAATTGTGACCAATATTGAGAGAATAAAAACAAAAGAGAAAAAGTACCTGAAAAAATATATGAAGAAAGGACTGCAGTAACTTTTCAAAAGTAATGAGATGTATTAATGTGTAAATTAAATTAAAGAAATTCAATAATATCTGTTAGAATAAACACTATGAGATTCAACACGAAACATATTATAGTTAAAATGTTGAAAGACAAAGAGGGGAAAACTTAATGCATCAAGAAAAAACCAACTCAATATAAAAACTCAGGGAAACAATAATGAAACCATTGACCGATATTTTATTGTAACCCAGGGAGTATAGAAGATAATCAACTTCCAGGGAGGAAAAAAGGCAGCCAAGAATTCTATTTCTAGTGAAAATATCCTTCAACAATAAAAGAAAAGACCAGGCACAGTGGCTCACACCTGTAATCCCAGCGCTATGAGAGGCTGAGGCGGGCTGATCACAAGGTCAGGAGTTTGAGACCAGCCTGACCAACATGGTGAAACCCAGTTTCTACTAAACATACAAAAATTACTTGGGCATAGTGGTGCACCCCTGTAATCCAGCTACTTAGGAGGCTGCGGCAGGAGAATTGCTTGTACCCAAGAGGCAGAGGTTGCAGTGAGCCGAGATGGTGGCAAGATATTCAGGAGGAAATTCTTCACAATTTCAGGAAATAAAAGTAGTCAGCAACTCAAGCCCAGGGGTAGGATTGAAGCCACCCCACACACAAAAACGAAAGCAGTAAGAAAGAAGTTAGACAACAACAACAACAAATGAAAGCAAACCAAAAAACTCTTCTTTCAATCCATGTGCGTTTTCATCCCAGAAAAACACAATCTATTGTGATAGACACAGAATGCCTGAATGACAGTTAGCATGGTTGGGATAGAAGGAGAAATAACTAAGATGATGCATGAGGGAAGCATAGGGTTTCATCTGGAGAGTGAATATACACAAACTTTAGTCAGTTGCATTTTTAAGTTTGATAAGTTTTACTCGATGTGTTTTATGTTCATTAAAGAAAAAACTTAAAAAAGACAGAAACCGGACTCTTAACAATTGAAAAGAATAATCAAATATTAATAAAACTCAAACTATTAAAGAGAAGTATAAAATGTGCCCGAGAAAGTGAGAAAAAATAAAAATCTATTTGAGAAAATGAAAGGAAACATTTAAATATGTCACTTCCGCCACTCAGGCGATATCAGATTTATCTTTATTATGGTCCTTCAACTGCAGAAGATATTTTGTGTCACTTTGCTCACAACAGAGACCCTCCGCACTCCCCTTGGCTCTTTCCACCCCACTGCACCCATCAGGGGATTTGCATACTGTCCCCTAGGGAGGACCTTCCCTTGTGACTCTGAGATAAAACTCAGCTCTACTCTTGCCTTGATCAGGACTCCTCAGTTCATCTTCTCACAATGAGGCTCCCCGTTCAGCTCCTGGGACTGTTGATGCTCTGGGTCCCTGGTAAGGATGGAAGGGAGATGGAGGAGGAGAATGGAGTGGGAGGATGAGCTCTTGGGGCCCTGCTGCCTTTCATGGGTATTCTGTCCCGTGTTAGATGTGCCTTGTTCTCAAGGATGGGGCATGTGGTGTTTAAATCAGTGACAGTGAGAAAGATTCTAGAAGGAGCAGGGGCCTGTGAACTGGACAAGACTCTGACACAGAAAGAGGTGGATGGTGTGAGATAATTCAACTGATTCCCTCTTGCCTCAAAAATTTGATTCTTTGTGAAATTGGATGTTTTGGGACACAAACCAAAAATGCACTCACAAAAATAATGATTTTCATGAAAAATGTGACAGAAAACAAATCATAAAAATGCCTCGTAATGTTTGTTTATAACCTTGCACTTCTCTCTCATTACTTCAGGATCCAGTGGGGATGTTGCGATGACCCAGACTCCACTCTCCCTGCCCGTCACCCCTGGAGAGCCGGCCTCCATCTCCTGCAGGTCTAGTCAGAGCCTCCTGCATAGTAATGGAAACACCTATTTGCATTGGTACCTGCAGAAACCAGGCCAGTCTCCACAGCTCCTGATCTATAAAGTTACCAATCGGGAATCTGGGGTCCCAGACAGGTTCAGTGGCAGTGGGTCAGGCACAGATTTCACACTGAAAATCAGCAGGGTGGAGCCTGAGGATGTTGGTGTTTATTACTGCATGCAAAATACAAAAGCTCCCCTGCAGTGGTATAGCCCCGAACACAAACCTCTCGGCTGGGTGGCCCAGCTGCCCACATGTGTTGTTTGTCGGGGGAGCAGGCACCATAGAAGGCAAGACAGTAAAGAATTCAGGGGGATGAGTTGCAGGAAGCTGGTCCTATGAGTCTTGGGGCTACACCTCAGGCCGAACCTGTAGGAGAATGGTGGGGTCCAAGTGCCCACTGAGCAACCAGACATGATAATGGAGAAAACTGAATGAAAGTTAATCTAAATCCTTCTAGCCTTTCCTACATCTATTTTTCAACTAAAAGGATTCAGTGTAACGACTTTGTAATTAAGGCTGCTTCATGTCAACCTAAAACTGATATGTTTTTTGGATTTTCTTTTCTTTGAATAGTTACTGGTTATAGATGCAGCTGGGTTTGTTTAGTAACATAAGAACTGTTTCTCTTCTTCCCCCCACCTTCACACTTCCACAATTTCTTAGCATATGTCTCTCTCCAGCAAAGGAGGAGGCACAGCATTTTACACCACGATTTCAGAATTACCCATGTCAAACAATGTACATTCCTGTTTTGGGGCTACTAGGTTGACTTTGTTAAATCCACTTAAAAACAAAAGTCACGTGTTCAATGTGTTTGACTAGTCTCAGGCACAGCAGGTTGAAATAAAAGGTGAGGATTTTGAATTGCATATCAAAGGTTTTAGAAATAAATATTCAAGTTTGGAAGAATTAGGCAGCATGCGTGTTTTATGCCATACCCAACAGAATTTTGAAAAAATTTAGATAACGCATGGCAATTTTTTGCCTAATACAAAATAAGAATATGAAGATTTTGGACAGCAGCAGTGAAAGCAAGCATGAAGGACATGTGGCAGAGGTCAACTGTTGGTGCAAACCCAGCTCTATTGCTCATGTTTGCTGGGGTTCCTATGCTGGTGTGGTTGGAGTTGTACTACTAACCAAGATGGAAACTTGTAAGTATTTCTTGGAAAGAATCAGGATGTTGAATAGATCCCTGCATGCCCTTCAAGGCTATGCCCTGATGCCACTGCAAGTTCATAGCATCGCTGTGCTTATTGTGGGGCTCTAGGAATTTAGTGACTCAAGGGTTACAGACGTTCCTGTGCAAAAGTGAGGTTAGGTCATATCACCTTAGGACCTAAGGTTAGGTCATGTCACACCTTCCTAGTCAACCCAGCAAGACATAGGTGAGCTTCCAAAAATTGATTTCACGTATGTCCTATATCTGGGGATGAAACGAGAGAGAATGGTCATTCAGGAGATACCTTATATCAATTAGTTAAAATGTTAACCAGGGCTGAGCTATGGCTGGGAAGATCAGTAGGAGCTTCATGATAGGAACCTAAGGCCTATATTTTAGACCTGCGTGAAGGACAATCAGTGCAGGATTAGAAGGGAAACTCAGGAGAATGTGGGAGCGTTCACTCTATCTTTCTCATCCAATCTCCAGCGATTCTTCCTAACCCACACCTCAGCAAATGTCTCAATATGAAATCCAGCCTGATGTTAAGAACTCAGCTCTTGCCTACTCTGTTAAAGCAGCTCCAAGAACTGCCAAACTTACGTGGATTCTCCTTCCTCATAGAGTCCCTCTGCTTGGGCCACGCTGGAATCTCCACCGACACTCAACAGTTGGCAAGTTTCATAAAATAACTCAATGAGAGATAAACGTCAATTGACCTAAAAGGGTGCATTTCTCCCACAAAATTTTAGGTAATTTGGTTCATTTTTTCTATAGTACTATGTTGTCATTATAAACATGATTTTTAAAATTTATTATTTTTTTCCTGCTTTTGTTGAATTGCTTTTGTTTCTCTTCTAAGAACCACTACCTCATTCCTTTTACTTTTACATTTTAAATTAAGTTAAAATGGGAGAATGCCAACATTGTTATTATATTATTAATAGAAGAAATTGATGTTGAGAACAATCAATAAAATGCACATGACATGATCACATCTATGTTGAAAATGAAGGAAAAAAATCTGAAAAAAGTATGGTAATTATGTCAGAGTTTACAATATTTGATACCACATATGATTTTGTATTCCAGTAATAAATACATAGAAATGTATGCTTTAAACATACCATATTTAAAGAGTGCTCTGATAATATTTTTATCCCGAATGGAGACTATCAATTATGGTATTACGTAATGGTAGAAGTAATAAGCATTTGAATTAACAAACAAAAATGCTATATAATATTTATATTTTGAGATCTATGGTTGCAGCCTTGGCCCTGTGCACATTTCTAGAGGCAGCAGGCCAATAGTGCTCACAGCAGCAGTATCTGGCATCCAGTACCTGCTCTATCACTCATGCAAATGGTCTCAGCTAATCCAGCATGAAGCCAAAGCAGTTGAGTATTGACACTATTGCTCTGAGTCTTGTTTTGCAGACTACTTCATAATCTGTTTTTCTATTATTAAACATAAATTTTGAATATATTTGGACAGAATTGGCTTATGATACCTGCATTTAAGGAACTTCAAAGACATGTCAGGATAAACTTAATAGGACAAATATAGATATTTTGTTAATGTTGTACACCACCAACAGGAGATGAGTCAGCCTAAAACACCTCTTATAGAGGATGCTTCCCAGGTGCCCTGGGGTCCCAGGTCTGCTCAGTGTCAGTGGTTGTGGGACAGATTTCTCACCCAGTATCAGTACTCTGATACTTGAGAAAGCTGAAGATGCTGGAACACCCTAGCATGACCCTCTCCGTGATGAGTCACAGCCTTGTATAATTTACTCCCACAGAGAGCAGGCAGAATCTAGGACTCACTTCTAACCGATATAGTATGGCAGGAGTGATGAGATGTATTTCCAATGATTGCATTGTATTGTTTAAGCATCTGTCCTAGCAGACTGGAGAGAGACACTCTGCTTTTCTTAAGCAAGCACAGAGCCATGTGTACATTGCTTATGGGAAGATCACATGGCAGGGAATTGCCCACAGCATCAGGACCTGAGAGCAACCTTCAGCCAGGATCCAATAAGAAGCTGAAGTCCTAAGTCATAGACATGCAAGGAAATTAGTTCTGCAGCAATCTGAAAGAGCTTTAAAGTGCATGTGTACTCAGGTGATTCTCAGGTGAGAATGCAGTCTACACCGTGGTAAAGTCTTGTAAAACCTTATGGACATTCTTCTACATGTGACTTGCCAATTATCTGAGCACCTTTTGTTGAATAGGACGTCGTTTCCCCACTTTATGTTTCTGTTTGCTTTGTCAAAGATTAGTATAGTGTAAATATTTTACTTTATTTCTGGGCTCTCTATTGTGCTCCATTGGTTTATGTGTCTATTTTTGTATGAGTACCATGCTGTTTGGGTGACTATGACCTTGTAGTACAGCTTGAAGTTTGGTAATGTGATGCCTCCAGATTTGTTCTTTTGGCTTAGTCTTGCCTTGGTTATTTGGGCTTCTTTTTTGATTCCATATGAATTTTAGGATAGTTTATTTTCTAGTTCTGTGAAGAAGGATGGTGGTACTCCTATAGGAACTGCACTGAATTTATAGATTGCTTTTGGCAGTATGGCCATTTTCATGATGTTGATTCTACCTATCCATGAGCGTGGGATGTGTTTCCATTTGTTTGTGTCATCTATGATTTCTATCAACAGTTTCTTGTAGTTTTCCTTGTAGAGATCTTTCACGTCCTGAGTTAGGTATTTTCCTAAGTATTTCTCTTTTTTGGAGCTATCATGAAAGGGGTTGAGTTCTTGATTTGACTCTCAGCTTGTTCGCTATTGGTATATAGCAGAGCTACTGATTTGTGTACATTAATTTTGTGTCCTGAAACTGTGCTGAATTCATTTACCAATTCTACGATCTTTTTGGGTCATCTCTCACCTTATATGAAGTAAATTCAAGATGGATCAGAGACTTAAAGCTAAGACCCGAAATTATAAAGATTAATGGAGACAACATTTAAAAACCCTTCTAGGCCGGGCGCGGTGGCTCAAGCCTGTAATCCCAGCACTTTGGGAGGCCAAGGCGGGTGGATCACAAGGTCAGGAGATCGAGACCATTCTGGCTAACACGGTGAAACCCCGTCTCTACTAAAAAATACAAAAAAAAAAAAAATCCCTTCTAGACGTTGGCTTCAGCAAAGACTTCATGACCAGAAACCCTGAAACAAATTCAAGAAAAAGAAAGATAAGTAGATGGGACTTATTAAACTAAAAAGCTTCTGCACAGTAAAAGAAATAATCAGCAGAGTTAACAGACAACCCACAGAGTGGGAGAAAATCTTCATGATCTATACCACCAACAAAGGACTAATATCCAGAACCTACAAAGAAGTCAAAAAAATCAGCAAGAAAAAACAAACAGTCCCATCAGCAAGTGGGCTAAGAACATGAATAGACAATCCTCAAAAGAAGATATACAAATGGTCAACAAACATATGGAAAAACTCAACATCACTAATTATTAGGGAAATGCAAATCAAAACTACAATGTAATACCACCTCACTCCTGCAAGAATGGGCATAATCAGAAAAGCAAAAAAGTTTGGGGTGAATGCCGTGAAATGGGAATGCTTTTACACTGTGGGTTGGAATGTAACTAGTATAATCACTATGGAAAACAGTGTGGTGATTCCTTAATGAACTAAAAGTAGACCGATCTGATCCAGCAATCCACTACTAGGTATCTACCCAGAGGAAGTCATTATACAGAAAAGATACCAGCACATGTGTATTTACAGCAGCACAATTTGCAATTGCAAAAATATGAGACCAGCTCAAATGCCATATATATATGTATATATGTATACGTATATATACATATGTATAAGTATATATACATATATACTTATATATGTATATGTACATGTATATGTATACATGTATATATGTATATACATATATACCTGTATATATACTAGATATATGTATATATACATACATATATGTACATATACACATACATGTACATATAGACATATATGTACATATACACACACACACATATATATAGTAGAATACTACTCAGCTATAAAAAGGAATGAAATAATATCATTTCAACCACTTGGATGGAACTGGAGGCAGTTATTCTAAGTGAAGTAACTCAGGAATGGAAAACCAAGCATCATATGTTCTCACTCATATGTGGGAGCTAAGATATGGGGACACAAAGGTATAAGAATGATACATTGGATTGTGGGGACTCGGGGGAATGTGAAGGGGCTGACAAGAGATAAAAGACTATACACTGGGTACAGCGTACATTGCTTGGGTTATGAGTGTGACTAAATCTCAGAAATCATCACTAAAGAACTCATTCATGTAACGAAACACCAGCTCTTCCCCAAAACCCCATTGAAATAAAAATAAATGAACAGACTAAAAAAATAAAAAAACTTAAGGACAGAAACAACTAAGCTGTGCGCACACTCCTGACTCAGAAACCAGGAGATTATAAATGGCTGTAGTCTTAAGCTGATAAATTTGTGGTAATTTGTTACATGACCATAAAAAGTAACACACATGTTAAGAGTAAGCAATGGACCTAAGAGCAATGATATCAGCAGATGGGCACAGGCTTCTTCCCATTGTGATCTTAGGGTTTACAAACACAGCAAGGAAGGAAGCAGGTGAGAACTGTTTTACCTCAGTGTCCTAAAGATCATAAAACATGACAAGTGAGAAATAAAATAGGCCTTGGTTTATTTTGGGGAGCAAACGCTTTTCTAAGTGTAGTAAGACACTATGGGATACTTTGAAAACAGAGCATTCTTGTGATAGTATTTATTTTTTAAAAGATTGATGATTGTAGTTGGGCTGTGAGGACCAAGGAATACAGTCAGCTGGGTAAAGTGAATCCTGGAGTAGTCTTTGGTTAGTGCAGATTGTTGAAAACATAAGCAGATGGTACCCTATTTTGGAAGTAATGACAATGAGCCTCCCAGATGGGAGAAGAGGAGGAAAGAGAGGGATTAGGAGTGACCTGGAGGTTTTTACCATATGCTATTCTTTCATGATTTACTGATGCAAAATGGATTTGGGACCTTCTAAATTAGGGGTAATATAAGAGGAGTTTGTGAATGTTGCTCACTTCGAGATTGAGAGGACAATAAACACGCAGATTAAGTGGATGCATTTGCAGGTGAGTAGAGTTTGGGGTATGAGGGAAAAAAATACATGCAGGTGGTCAGCAGTGCTTAGAGGGAAATTTATGGTAATATGCATGCGTATATGCATGTGCATATTGTTATAATTTGGATGTTTGTCCCCTCCAAACCTCAGGCTGAAATGTTCCTTCTGTTGCAGGTATGTCCTGAGGGTGATGTTTGTGTTATGCAGGCAGATCTCTCATGAATGGCTTGGTGCCCTTCCCAAGGCAAAGAGGGAGTTCTCACTATATTAGGTGACTCTAGGGCTGGTTGTTTTAAAGAGCCTGGCACCTCTTCCTCACTCTCTTGCTCTCTCTCTCACCATGTGACACTCCTGCTCCCCTTCCTTTTCTGCAATGATTAAAAGCTTCCAGAGGCCTCACCAGAAGCTGAACAGACGCTGGTGCCTTGTTAGTACAGCTTGCACAACTATGAGACTAATAAACCTCTTTTCTTTATAAATTGCCCAATATCAGGTATTCCTTTATACTAATTCAAAACAGACTAATACAGGCATGCACATATGTATGCATTTGTACATATATACATAAACATGTGTCTGTGTACAACTAAAAGTATCAGATCAATAATCTCAACTTTCACCTTATGAAACTACAGAAACAGGAGTGATTTAAATTAAAGGATTTAAAACCTGAAGAAAATAAATACTGAAAATTAGAGCAAAAATTATAAAATTAAAAACAGAGAAGGAATAGTGAACACCAAGCAAACTAAAAGCTAGTTCTTTGGGGAAAAAAAACCCAAAAAACTATATTGTTTATCTTCCAAGTGTTTGAAAATGTTCTGATTATATTTTCAAGATCAATTTCTAGTTTGATTTCTCTGTGGTCAGAGTACACACTTACTATAATTGTAATTATTTTAAATGTGTTGAAGTGTTCTGTGGCCAGGATACAGCCTATCTTGGTACATGTTCTGTAGGCACTTGGAAAAATTTGAATTCTGCTATTGTTGTTTGGAGTGTTCTATAACTGTCAGTTTGATCCTGTGGGTTGATGATGTTGTTGAATGCGTCTTTATCCTTGCCAGTTTCTGAGTAGTTGTCCTATCAATTGCTGAGAAGAAGGATTAAAGTCTCCAAGTGTAATTTTTGTTTATTTGTTTGTTTGTTTTTGCCACATACACTTTGTTGCTCCGTTGTTTGGTGCATACACATTTAAAGTTGCTTTGTTTTCTTGTATATACCTTTCTGTCCCTGGTAATTTTCTTTGGCTCTGTAGTCTATATATCTGATATTGATGTTAATGACCTCTGATTTCTTTTTATGAAACTTAGTATGGTATATACTTTTTCTTTCTCTTGTATTCAACTTACTTGTACTGTTATATTTGATGTGAGTGTCTAATAAACAACATATAGTTGGGACTTTTCTTATAGATTCACCAATCTCTGTCTCTTTTCAAATTTCATGGTTTATGTATTTAATGTTATTATTTTAAATTTTAAGTCTGCACTTTGGGTTTTTTTTCTGACTAATCTTTTCTGTTCATCTGTTTTCTTATTTTTATTTCTAAAATTTCAATTTTTTTGGTTACATTTTGTATTTTCTTCCTGATGCTTTCTATTATTTCATATTTTTCAAGCATGTTTGCAATTGTTCTGTGATGCATTTTTATAATGGCTGTTTTAAAATCCTTTCAAGATAATTTTTACACACCTATTATGTAGAGGTTACTATTTACTGATTGCCTTTTCTCACTCATGTTGAGATTTTCCTTGTTTGGGGTATGAAGAGTGTTTTTGATTGATGTCTGGACATTTTGGATATTGTGTTATGGTGCCAGCTTGAAATTTTGAACATCTAACAAGCTCCCTTATTTATATCACTGCCATGGCTGCTGGACTGCAAAGAGACAGATATTTAATCAGATCAACAATTTGCTATTCTACTTCTACCTACAAGTATCCTAGTGTAATTTGTATACCTGTAGCTGCCCAGATTTCGGTCGAATATTTTTAATCAACTGAACTAGGGTAAGAGCAGACAACAATAATTTTCATGTGGCTATGGTTACCTTGAAAATGGTGATTTGTAGTTTCCAGATCTGCAATCAAAAACGAGCACACATGAAAGATGCGGCTGAGGGAAGTATACCATAGGACACAAAACTGGAAAAAAAAAAAAAAGTAGCATACATTTGTTGAGCCCTGGAGTCTCCTGCTTTATAAGTACTCCTTCTGGAAGAGCTGGAGCTGTGGCTTGGCCACCCATTAGTACTGGATTTACTTAAAGATGTTTTCCCTTTCTTACCGCCTTTCAATTATTCCCAATTTTAATTTTTATTAATATGTGGACAGTCACCATCTGATTATGACATGTGTTCTTCACTGTCCCTCAGTCCAGACATACTCCCAGACATTCTCCTCTTACCAAAGAAGTGGCAGAAAACTATCACTACACGTTGGCTCTACTATTTAACTTTGTTAAAATGGGTAATTATTTGGTTGCCTTTTTCTGTACTTGCAAGAGGAATCCTGCATTACCATAGGTTTAGGATCTCCTCTTGTGTTCCTAACTAGAAGCATCCACTCCTGGGTATCAGGACCTGTGCTGAGCAGGGTCTAGAATGGCATGACTGGAAACATGGATCCCCCAGCTGTGTTCCTGTGAATGATGACTAGAGAAGTTGCTCCTACCTTTGTCCACTTGCTTCCTGGACCATTCTTTCAGGCTATCGTAGTCATCTGTTTAAAGATTCATCATTGCTTGAAGGAAAGCATCTAAAATTTGCAGAATGTTATACCCATGTGGACATCTTTGGATAATGTATTCGGTAGGACCAATGGATGCCATAATCATGTGTCTAGAATTTCCCTTTTCCCTCAAAATGTAGATTCCTGATTTGGAAAGACTCCCATATCAGAAAAATGTACACTCTCTGAGCACTAGAATAGCTAATTATCTCTGGTCAGGAAAAGCAAACATAGATCTAGAATACAAAAGAATCCAGGTGAAGATGCATCACAGTCACTTCCAGGGGACAGTGATCTGATATCCCAAATGATCACTCATTTGTTGATGACACTTGTCTCAACTGCTGAGAAGTCAGATATCCAGAAGTGGCGATAGTAGGATCAATGCAGCTGGAGATAGTAGTGGTAAGGCATGGCTCCTATCATTGTGTAAGTGCATAGTTCCCCCCAGGTCTTTATGGCTACTTTCTTTAGGAATCTATTATGCAAATACTGAGGAAGTTAAGTTAAAAGGCTGGATACAGTCCATCTGCAGAGTGGTAGATGAATCTTCCAGTATGGATAATTCCTTGGTGTCTTATCTGTGTCAATATTTTCTGCTGTATTGACATAATAAATTAAATTCTCCGCCATAATGTTTTCTCACATGAGTGCATCTCCATGCCTCTTCTCTAGAGCTTCTTGTGTCTGATTGTCCAAGCTTCTTTTCCCGGACCTTGGCCAAGCAGCTATTCAGGAATCCGTGTGTATACTTGACTCAAGACACTTCTTTATCCCCATAATTGGATGAAGATGTGCTCTGTTCAAGTCCACGCTAACTCAAGGGAATATTTCAGAGCCACCTATGATTGTGGCCATTGTGTGAGCACAATCTACATTACTTGCACAAACATATGGTGCTCATCTGTTCAAGAAGAAGCCTAGCTTGTTCTTATTTTTTGTTTGTCTTTTTTTTTTTTTTTTGTACTCACCTGTTTAGCTGATTGGGAAAACCCATGAGGTCATAGGAGTGAGCTGATGATGCAGAGGTGCTAGAGTGAGAGAAGGACGTGATACAGGGAACTTGAGCACCTGTCCATGGAAAAGAAACATTCCCTCTGAATCTGCTTAAATTCAGTCTCCAAAGTAACATCTTCATCCTAATACTGAGCAGTACTGAAACTTACCTGACCTTAAAAATTGGTGAGAATCCCACAAGAGAAATCTGGAAAGATCTAAAATTGACCCTCTAACATCACAATTAAAAGAACTGGAGAAGCAAGAGCAAACACAGTCAAAAGCTAGCAGAGGCAAGAAATAACTAAGATCAGAGCAGAACTGAAGGAGATAGAGACACAAAAAACCCTCCAAAAAAATCAATGAATCCAGGAGTTGGTTTTTTGAAAAAATCAACAAAATTGACAGACCGCTAGCAAGACTAATAAAGAAGAAAAGAGAGAAGAATCAAATAGACACAATAAAAAATGATAAAGGGGATATCACCACGGACCCCACAGAAATACAAACTACCATCAGAGAATACTATAAACACCTCTATGCAAATCAACTAGAAAATCTAGAAGAAACGGATAATTTCCTGAACACTTACACTCTTCCAAGACTAAACCAGGAAGAAGTTGAATCCCTGAATAGACCAATAGCAGGCTCTGAAATTGAGGCAATAATTAATAGCCTACCACCCAAAAGAAGTCCAGGACCAGATGGATTCACAGCTGAATTCTACCAGAGGTACAAGGACGAGCTGGTACCATTCCTTCTGAAACTATTCCAATCAATTGAAAAAGAGGGAATCCTCCCTAACTCATTTTATGAGGCCAACATCATCCTGATACCAAAGCCTGGCAGAGACACAACAAAAAAAGAGAATTTTTGACCAATATCCCTGATGAACATCGATGCAAAAATCCTCAATAAAATACTGACAAACCGGATTCAGCAGCACATCAAAAAGCTTATCCACCATGATCAAGTGGGCTTCATCCCTGGGATGCAAGGCTGGTTCAACATTCACAAATCAATAAACGTAATCCAGCGTATAAATAGAACCAAAGACAAGAACCACATGATTATCTCAATAGATGCAGAAAAGGCCTTTGACAAAATTCAACGGCCCTTCATGCTAAAAAAGCTCAATAAATTCGGTATTGCTGGAACATACCTCAAAATAATAAGAGCTATTTATGACAAACCCACAGCCAATATCATACTGAATGGGCAAAAACTGGAAAAATTCCCTTTGAAAACTGGCACAAGACAGGGATGCCCTCTCTCACCACTCCTATTCAACATAGTGTTGGAAGTTCTGGCTAAGGAAATCAGGCAAGAGAAAGAAATCAAAGAAGAAGTCAAATTGTCCCCGTTTGCAGATGACATGATTGTATATTTAGAAAACCCCATTGTCTCAGCCCAAAATCTCCTTAAGCTGATAAGCAACTTCAGCAAAGTCTCAGGATACAAAATCAATGTGCAAAAATCACAAGCATTCTTATACACCAGTAACAGACTAACAGAGAGCCAAATCATGAATGAACTTCCATTCACAATTGCTTCAGAGAGAATAAAATACCTAGGAATCCAACTTACAAGGGATGTAAAGGACCTCTTCAAGGAGAACTACAAACCACTGCTCAGTGAAATCAAAGAGGACACAAACAAATGGAAGAACATACCATGCTCATGGATAGGAAGAATCAATATCGTGAAAATGGCCATACTGCCCAAGGTTATTTATAGATTCAATGCCGTCCCCATCAAGCTACCAATGACTTTCTTCACAGAATTGGAAAAAATGGCTTTAAAGTTCATATGGAACCAAAAAAGAGCCCGCATTGCCAAGACAATCCTAAGTCAAAAGAACAAAGCTGGAGGCATCACACTACCTGACTTCAAACTCTACTACAAGGCTACAGTAACCAAAACAGCATGGTACTGGTACCAAAACAGAGATATAGACCAATGGAACAGAACAGAGTCCTCAGAAATAATACCACACATCTACAGCCATCTGATCTTTGACAAACCTGAGAGAAACAAGAAATGGGGAAAGGACTCCCTATTTAATAAATGGTGCTGGGAAAATTGGCTAGCCATAAGTAGAAAGCTGAAACTGGATCCTTTCCTTACTCCTTATACGAAAATTAATTCAAGATGGATTAGAGACTTAAATGTTAGAACTAATACCATAAAAACCCTAGAAGAAAACCTAGGTAGTACCATTCAGGACATAGGCATGGGCAAGGACTTCATGTCTAAAACACCAAAAGCAATGGCAGCAAAAGCCAAAATTGACAAATGGGATATGATTAAACTAAAGAGTTTCTGCACAGCAAAAGAAACTACCATCAGAGTGAACAGGCAACCTATAGAATGGGAGAACATTTTTGCAATCTACTCATCTGACAAAGGGCTAATATCCAGAATCTACAAAGAACTCAAACAAATTTATAAGAAAAAAACAAACAACCCCATCAAAAAGTGGGCAAAGGATATGAACAGACATTTCTCAAAAGAAGACATTCATACAACCAACAGACACATGAAAAAATGTTCATCATCACTCGCCATCAGAGAAATGCAAATCAAAACCACAATGAGATACCATCTCACACCAGTTAGAATGGCAATCATTAAAAAGTCAAGCAACAACAGGTGCTGGAGAGGATGTGGAGAAATAGGAACACTTTTACACTGTTGGTGGGATTGTAAACTAGTTCAACCATTATGGAAAACAGTATGGCGATTCCTCAAGGATCTAGAACTAGATGTACCATATGACCCAGCCATCCCACTACTGGGTATATACCCAAGGGATTATAAATCATGCTGCTATAAGGACACATGCACACGTATGTTTATTGCGGCACTATTCACAATAGCAAAGACTTGGAATCGACCCAAATGTCCATCTGTGACAGACTGGATTAAGAAAATGTGGCACATATATACCATGGAACATTATGCAGCCATAAAAAAGGATGAGTTTGTGTCCTTTGTGGGGACATGGATGCAGCTGGAAACCATCATTCTTAGCGAACTATCACAAGAACAGAAAACCAAACACCGCATGTTCTCACTCATAGGTGGGAACTGAACAATGAGATCACTTGGACTCGGGAAGGGGAACATCACACATCGGGGCCTATCATGGGGAGGGGGGAGGGATTGCATTGGGAGTTATACCTGATATAAATGACGAATTGATGGGTGCTGATGAGTTGATGGGTACAACACACCAACAAGGCACACGTATACATATGTAACAAACCTGCACGTTATGCACATGTACCCTAGAACTTAAAGTATAATAAAAAAAAAAAATTGGTGAGAATCACAATCCCAGTTTATGAGGGGCAGCTTAGCCACACAGCTACTTAATTCCTCATAAGCATGTCTATCAGGACCCTGTGACATTATGGAAGCTTCATGTTGAACAGTGCATTTTTGGGGGTTTTTGTTTCTTTGCTTGTTTTCTGGGCATTTCGTCGTCTTTCTCTAGAACTCTAGAGATTTCTACTGACTTTTTTTTTTTTTGAAGCTTGCAAGAGAGTTCACAAAGTGCCCCTATCTAATGCAGATGCGTCTAGCACCAAGCAATGTGTTGGATCATTTTGCTCAGGTAACAGAGCCACTTGTATCAAAACCCAAAACCTGCATCAAAACCTTTCCCTTCTCTGAGCTAACTCCAAAGAGATAGCCTTCCAAGTTAGTTTAATAAATGGGATGATGTATTTGACCCAGGCATGGAATTCGTTGTGTCAACACTCTAGTAAGGCCTTGTCAACACTGTGCTGCATTCTCAGTGGTCGGAGATGTAAGGTGCAATTATTTGTCCTTGCCTTGAAGAGGATGACTCACATTTCTTTCCTAAAGACTACATCTTCCCCAGTATGACAGGCTTTTGAAGTTTTGGGGATTGCTTTTCACCCTCTAGAGCATATGTGTTTTCACAATAAATCCAGAGTCCTTATAATGTCCAGCTCATCATGTCTAATCAAGATGATGACATCAATATAGTGCTATATAGAGTGATGCTTTGTGAAGTGTCCACAGGATCAAAGTTTCTTCAGCCCTCATTGTGATAAAGAGCAGGAGAGTTAACATAGCCCTGGGCCAAGGCTGTGGATGTGAGCTACTGTTCACCCCAGATGACTGCAGACCCTTCCACAGACTGGGATGGGCTCTACCTTCACTCTGCAGGTGGGCCCCGGGTCTGGTCAAGCCCTGCTGGAGCCTCAGCATCGCTCATCTGCAGGTGCCAGCTGAGGGCGCCTCTCACACTCACAGAAGGGGCAGGGAGGGCGCTCTTCTGACAACAGTGATATCTGTTATTTAAACCCATATGGGGTCATCCCCATAATCGCATATATCATTCTTCTTACATTGAAGTGGTCCTGTATGTTAAAACAGACTATTTCTCAGAATGTGGCATGAGCAAAACTGACAAGTCAAGGCAGCAAGATATGGCCATGACAACTCCTTGAGTTTCTGCTGCTCTGGGATCCAGGTGACAATATTTGCACAAAGCTTGATGGGGTTATAATTTCAATCCATAATTTTGGGAACCAGGCACTGTGTGAAGTTTGGCTTGCTTTTTAAATCCACAATTTTAATCCATTTTCTTTCCCGTTGCCTAACTAGATTAGTGGTGACTTCCATATACATAGAGTTCTGCTGTGCTAACGCTTGCTGTGTGTTTTCAGTCTCCAGGTGTGAGATTGTGCTGACCCAGGCTCCAGCCTTCCTGTCTGTTACTCCAGGGGAGACAGTCACCATCACCTACTGGGTGAGTCAGGGCATTGGCAACTACTTACACTGGCACCAGTAGAAAGAAGATCAGGCCCCAAAGCTTCTCACCAACTATGCTTCCCAGTCCATCTCGGGGTGCTCCTGGAGGTTCAGTGGTAGTGTATCTGCTACTGACCTTGCTTGTTACTCCTACAAACATGTTTTTTCATGTCCAGTTGGCCTTTTTCAATTATAAAAGTAGTTAAATGTCTTTAGTTAAGGGAAACGCAGCATATTTTTTTTCCAATAAAGTAGAAAAAAACATAGTTTTTCATTTAATAAAGTTTCACTTAATGTCAGCATTTTCAGGAAGAAGTAAAAACCACCACTGAAGGTCAGTTGCACATGAGTAAAGAAAGCAGTTTTGGGTCCCAATTACTGATATTCAGTAGGGGAAAGAGCCACGCAGGAAGAATAACCGCGTAATAAAAGTGCATAGAATAATTTATGTAGTTGACATATTGTGTAAAAACCAGGAATGATATGTGGTGTCTGGAGGCTGAGGCCATTTATTTGTGCTGATCAGGGAAGGCCCCAGGGTCATACGGAGGATTCATCTCAGTGGTGAGGAGGCAGCCAGATGACCACAGAAACAGCAAAGACTACAGGATCATTATGGGAAGGGCAGGGACCACTGTGCACTGCAAAAGTCAACAAGATCTAAGATGCCTTCTGTGATTTTCATTCCCGTAAAGTTACAATTAACTGTAATATCCTACATCACACACCTTGGTCTGGGTCACATCCATGGCATAGAATGTTCCCTGGTTCAGAATTGGGAAGTCCAGGTCTTTCCTTTGTTGACAGTTTGCAGGTTCCCCAAAGCCCTTCCCCACAATGGCTTCACAATGGCTCAGATTGAGGTAATTGCTCAGGGAGCCCAGCATTCACCTCCCACTTGATCAGCCAGCAGGACTCTGCTGGGAAGCCTATGGAGAGGGACATCATTAACTGGGGAAGATGTGTGTTTTGTTTCCACCTCGGATTCCATGGGCAAGTATGTGGGCCCCAGTATCCAACTTCCCAATCAGTGTCTCCAAGAGAGACAGTTTCCATCACCGGCCTGGAAGGAGCAGAATCCAGGGAAGGTTCCTGAGATCCACCCATGTGCTCTGTCTACCTTGGCCATGGTCCACCCCAGCTTGGTACCCTGGTCCTGGGACACACCTTTGCTTAACAGTTAGAAGCTTGGATGTCCCAATGACATTACTGGTTATTACTGTCTACAGCTGTGCTGTTCCACGTGGTAAACACTAGCAGTGCATAGCCACAAATGTGTCAATTAGAAATACTTAAAATTAGAAATGTAGCTTCTCAGTTACATCCGGGACATTTCATGTGCTCAGCAGCCACATGTGACTAATGACTAGCCTATTGCACTTCATAAATATAGACATTTTCATCATCTTACAAAACGACTTTGCTTAGCACAGACTTAAATGATGACATCTGATCACTCGCAGTGCTATAGCTGACAGCACAAACCTCAGCAGTTGCCCTTTTGGAAGATCAGGTGTCCCCAGATGCTTCCTCAGCTCGGAAAACTACTGTGGTTCTCAGGGCTGCTCTGGAAGTGTTTCTGGGATGGGAGGAATGAGGCTGGGTTGACAGATCCAAACCAGGGGCCTTCAGCTTCTCACCCCACTCCCAGCCATTATGCCCTACAGGGTTCTTTACAACCCACTCTTTTTTCCAAAACCACATCTTTGGCATGTCACATGGGTCCCAGAATCTAGCCACCCTAATTGTTTTGTGACAAATATTTTTCCTGCATACCGTTTGTCCTCAACTAGATGACTGGTTTACTGAGGGGAAGGACCATTTCATGTTTTCTACAAAATCTGTCCTAGTGATGGATGTCATAGGATCAACTCCATGAATACCCATGAAAAGATTTCATCCATAGTCAACACTCATTGGACCCTAGAACCTAAAATCCTGTAAGATGCTATGTTAGAAAGTGGCCAATAGATGGCAGATAAACACCATAATAAACAAAAGATGGCCACCTGATCTTAGAAGTAATGAGGAAGTAAAAGTGATCATGTCCCCCTAGGGACAGGGAGCCCTAAGGCTGGACTGGGGTCTCCTGTGTGGCATGGTTAGCCTGGGAGGAGCTGCCAGTGAGCTTAGTGGTGGGAAATCCCCTGTACTCTGAGACCAGAAGCCTGATCTGGCCCCTCCCTACAGCCTTGGCTGAGTCCCCAAACCCCTTGCTTATGGACTGAACTATGTTTCACAAATTCCTATTTGGAGTCTCTTACCTCCAGTATGGTTGCAGATGGAGAGAGAGTCTATAAGGAGGTAATTAGGGTTAAAGAGGTGATCAGGGTGGGATCCTGACACCACTGGATTAGCGTCCTTATGAAGAGAGACACCATAGAACTCTCTCTCTCCCCCAACCTCCCTGCATGCCCTGAGGGACAGTCATGTTGGGACATGGCCAGAAGGTGGCATCTGCAAATTAAAGAGAGAGTCCTCATCAGAAAGAAAACCTTTCTGGACCTTGATATTGGACTTTCCAGGCTCCCAAAATGTTAGAAATAAATTTCTGTGGTTTAAGCCATTCAGCCACATCGATTTTGGTGTCAAAATCTCTGCAGCCTCATCCACCCTCCCCACCCACTCTGAGCAAGATCAGCCTCAGGAGGCCCTCCTGGACATGAGGCCCAGCTTTGCTTCTCCTCCTGCTGCTGTTCTGACCCTCTGGTGAGGAGGGAGGACTCCGGCTTCATCCTCAGTTTGTTTACATTAAGCAGAAAGATGTACTTGTTTTCAGCCTGTTTTGCTTCCTGATTGAAATTTAATCAAACGGAATGAACTACTTCTTTGGTATTAATATTTGGGAATGTTCATGTTTGTTCCCCACTCAGATGCCGGTGGCAACATTGTGTGGACCCTGTCTCCAGCCCCTATCCCTGCATCCCAGGTGAGAGGGTCACCAGCTGGGCTGACCAGAGTATGAAAAGCATCCTAGTCCAGCTCCAGCAGAACTGAGACCTGGTTCTGAGCTCCTGATGCCTCCTGGAGACCATGCCTGCCCTGGTCACTCTGGCTATCAGCATCCAAACTGCCTTCAGGGGTATGTGCCCCCTCCTCCTGTCATTACTGGTGCGCAAACCTCACCCCAGCTGCTCCTCTGCTTGGGGTGCTGCTGAAGATCTGGGGCCTTCTTAGTAGAGCAGAATGGGAGGCAGATCTGAAACCACAAACTCTCTTCTCTTTCCACCCGCTTCCCACCTTCTGTATGGGAACTTCCAGTGCATCTGGTGAGCATCACGGAGTGGGGAATGTCAATGTGTTTTCTCCCACACCCTGCTCTGAATTTATGAGGCCAATTCATCTTCACCTCACACATGAGCTGCCCTTGCCGTCAGGGATGCGATCCTTGTTTCTCTCACATCCTGGCACAGTATTGACACCTTAGTTCTCACTTCACTCCATGAATCCTTTTGGAAAGATCATAGTCAACAAATCGTGGTGCTTGCATAACAGACAATAAAATAACAAGTCTTCAGAAGTTCGTGCATGGGGGAGAAATGACCCATTGTGAACAGAGTCTCAGCAGCTGGGTGAGCCATAGAAGCTGGGCAGAGAGATCCCATATGGCTCCAATCAGAGGGGAGGCTGCTAATGAGCCGTGGGGTGCTTTTGTCCTGTGATCACCCCTTTAATCCTGTCTTATAAGCCACACATGACCTAATTCTATGAGCCACATGTGCTGCTCTGTCCTTCAGGGGCCCAGGGGAGGAAAAGTCCATGGTAAGCTCTGTGCACAAAACATCCCTCTACCGGGAGCCGAGGCCTACTCCCTACCTCCTCCGCACCTGCTGCTTCATGTTCCCCAGACTCCCATTGGATCCCTCAGCATCCAAAGCCATCTGTGAGTCAGTACTTGACCCAGCAAGGAAATGAGGGGAGTCCTGAGCCTCCTGACCTTTGGGATCTGTAGTGGGAAAGGGACCATGGGATGGGGCACCATTGCTGGTTTTTCATGTTCAAGCTCAACTTATCAAAGTTTAAAACCATACCTTAGAACAACAATTAATGTTATATTTATTTACATGAAATGGCATATTGTATTTATTATGTATGCACAGTATATACAAATGTATTAATACAACTTATATCTGAAATATCATAGATATATATTTAATTTGTAAAGTATGTTACAAATACATATATACGTGTACAAATAATTTACTTTTATTTATTTAGCATGTGCTTCTTTTCCTTCTAACTATAACAGAGTCTGGCTGAGTAAAGATTCTTGAAACGTTTGATGACCCTCCCTCCTTTGCACTAGCAGGGTCCCTGCCACTCAGTATCAGTGAGGATAGGAGTGAGGAGAGCTGGCCTAGGATCCCAGGCCCTGCCCCATGGCTTTGGTCTCTTACACTTTTACCCTGGATGCAGGGTTCCTGACAGAGGTTGCATTTGGAAGGTTTACAAAGAAAGGCTTCCAGAGTGTTAGTTCTGGATTCTGAGGAGGGTAAGTGGAAGGTGGGTCTGGATTTCCAGCATGGAGAAGGCCAGACCAAGTCTTAGGAAAGGCTCTAGTTTGGTACGAAAGGACTTAAAACTCAGACCTGTGGCCATAGCCTTAGGAACCCAAGAGTGGACACTAACAAAATGGGCTCAGGCAAAACACAGACTAAAGATGTTATAGTCAACTGTAATCTTATCTTTCAAATGCTACACATAAATATTGGTGGGAGATTTTATGGTGAAAATAACACACAATGAACCCCACTGCCTACAGTCAGCACCTGTTTGTTGTAGAATGACTATTGAAAAATTTGATTTTAAATCACATCTGGCTACTAACATATTGCACAGCCTCTCAATGCTATGATACTGAAGAGTGCATAAAATAAAAAGGGACTGGATATATATATATATATGTGTGTGTGTGTGTGTGTGTGTGTGTATTATACACACACACACACACACATTTCAAAGCAAATTATCTGGTTCAACCCTCAGGACACTGCATGGTGTTCACAGGGCTGCATTGTACAGCTGAAAAAAACAATTATCAGAGCTCATGGTTGGTTTGCACAGTCACATGGTCAGCGTGGGCTGGGCTGGGATTTGAATCTACATATATCTGACCTTAGTGTGTTCCTTCCATGTGACCACTTTCATCTCACAGAAGAGCCCACAGCCTGTAAGAAGGGAGAAGCCATAAGGACAGTGTGGAATCCACAGCCCCCTGTGGCCTCTGACTCATGCTGTGCTCACCTTAATCTTAAATTAGCTTTATTTGCAGTTTTCTAATTAAAGCACAAGTCTCTCTGAGCCTCAACAAACTGCAAATGACTTTATTTTAGATTTCAGAACTGGGACCCATCTTGATTCTCTCGACCTCCAAAATGCCTCTTTCTCTTCCAATCTCTCTGACTCAATTCTTCTTCCGTCTCAGATTGTGTCATGCAAATTTAATTTGCCCTCCAAATATGGAAACAAACAACCCGGCCTTTCTCATCTGCTGTGAGAGCTGACCCCTAGGCTCTCAGATACACATATTGTACAAGAGCTAATCAAGGGATTTGACCCCAGAGATTCTCTACTTTAGAAGAATTCTGATGCTACCTCCCCTTACAATATGATGCTCTCCAACTCTTGCCAAAATTGACAGCAAATGATAGCAAGGTGGAAATATTTTGGAGAACAGAGGACAGCCATGCACTCAGAAAGATTGAAGCCATCTCTTCCTCTTGCATTCGTTTTCTGTTGCTGATGAAACAAATTACCATAACAATACTGGATTGATACAACACAAATCTATTATCCTATAGCTCTAAAGCTCAGAAGTCTCACTGAGCTAAAATTAAGGAGTCAGTAGGGCTCCATTCCTTCTGGAGGTTCCTAAGGAAGAGAATCTGATTTTCTGCTTTTCCTCATCAAGATGCCCCAACATAGTCTGTTCTATAGCCTCATCTCCCATTACTCATGCATCCCCCTCCATAGTCCCAGCTGCTCTCTCGCTGTTACCCTTCTCCCTCCCTATTATAGGACTTTGTGATTCTGCTGTCTCACCCAGATAATCCAGGATCCTCTCCTCTCCTCAAAAGCCTTAATCTAATCACATTTGCTAAATTTCTTTGAACATACAAGGTAACATTCATAGGTTTCAGATATGAGGACATGAATGTCTTTGAAATGTGTAATATTTATTGTTTTAACAACACTTATGATTTTCCACAACTGTTCTCAAAGTAAAATAAAAAAGTCATGAGGCTGATTGATGAGGCAAGAGAGCTGGAAAAAAACTGAGACTTGGGAACCCTCTGACCTATTTATTCCACTGCCTCCAGTGTGGAATCCATGGTATATAGCGTTGTGGAATTTTTTGTATTGTTTTATTTCTTGAGACAGGATATCACTCTGTGGACCAGGCTAGAATGCATTGGCACAATCACGGCGCACTGCAGCCTCAACCTCCTGAGCTCAAGCAATCTTCCCACCTCAGCTTCCTGATAAATGGAACTGCAGGAACGTGCCACCAAGCCTGGATAAATTTTGTGTATTTCGTAGAGATGGAGTTTTGTCACCATGTTGCCATGGCTGGTCTCGAACTTCTGGGCTCAAGCAATCTGCCCATCTAAGCCTCTCAAAATGCTGAGATTACAGGTGTGAGTCACTGCTCCTGGCTGTGTGTAGATGTTTTTAAAGGCTCCTTTTGTTTTGTGAGTCAGAAGAAATAGACTGCGTAAATCAAATCCAAGATAGTTGGTGAATGGAAATTAAGGGCTTACTGGATTTTCTTGTGCACCAAGAAAGGAAAAGTGATAAGAATTTAGAGCAGAGATACCTTCTTCCAAGAATAGGGATTTGTTCCACCTTGAACTGGGTTCACCAACAAGAAGGAACTGTGTGCAGGCAGCCTATTGACACTGGGAGGGAAGGAGGAAAGTGTAGCAGGAAATAGAGGATGGGTGACAAAAGTCTCTCCCAAAAGTCACCTAACTCTTAGGATGACTGGAGCTCCATCCCATGTGGAAGCATGGGGACAATGCCTCTGGGCTATTCCATTTGAGAGGAGAGAGCTGGGGTGTGTATACTCGTACTCCTGTTCTCATCTATTGATGGTCGCCTCGGTTAGTCTTTTGTGTCTTTGTATAACAGAATGCCTGAAACTGTAATTGATAAAGAGCAGACAATTATTCTCTCATACTTTTGGAGGATGGGAAGTGTAAGATCAAGGTACTATCAGATTACGGTTCGGTTTATCTACTTTCAAGATGGCATTATGAATCCTGAGTCCTCCAGAAGGAAGGAAGTCCATGGCCTACATGACAGAAGAGAAGAAAAGACAGAGAGAGAAAGTCTACTCCCACAAGTGGGAAAGAGCAGGGACTCACTCTCAGGAACCTGCAACCCCCACAGCCCAAGAATGGAAAGAATAGAAAATCCTGAGTCTCTTCAAAGGAAATTTCAAGCACTTACCTAGCCTTAAGAAGTAAGTAAGTAACATGATAAGCAAGGAAGTAATAGCCTAAAACAATAGCCAAACAAGTTAGACGCACAGGATGGGGGGTTCCCATACAGAAACTGAAGATGACATTGTAATATATGTCTCTGAGGTGTTTTTGAGAAAACAAGACCCCTCCAAATGAACAGACCAGCACACAGACCTCACAAAAGGGGGAACTGGGGACTGAGCTCTGACCATGGTGCTTTCTTCTAAATATCTTACAGAGGGGCCTGGTAAAAGTCATATCCATAAACCTGAGCTAATGTTCTCTTCTGCTGAATCCAAATTTTTAAACAGAGCTTTTCTTTCTTAACCAATTGCAAATTTAGAAATCTTGTAATCTACCCTTTATCTGTAAGCCCCTGCTTCAAGATGTCCTGCCCTTTCAGGCCAAAACCAATATGTGACCTCCATGTATTAATTTTAAATTTTACCTGTAACTTCTACTTTCCTGAAATTTACTCCTACCTTAAAAAACCCTTACTTGCAAGCCATCAGTGAGGCCAGGATTTGAGTCATAGCTGCCAGATTCTCTTTACCTGATGTCCTACAAACAAACAAACACTTCCTTTCTCCTGCTGCAAACTTGGTGTGAGTATCTGATCTCACTGAACTGAGTGGGTGGACTGCAGTTCTATTCCATAGCACAAGCCCTGTTTAGAGTGGCATTTATCCATTCATGAGGGCAGAGACCTCATGACTTAAACCTTTCCCATTAGGCCCCACCTCCCAATTCCATTGCATTGAGATGAACTTAACAACAGATGGGTTTTGAGGGACACAGGAAAATCATAACACTGTCCAAAGAGAGGTTCATTTGAGCCCCTGTGGTCTGCTATGCATGCAGTCAGAGCTGCTTTCTCCAGCTTCAGAAAGAGCAGTAAAGGGCGTAGATGGCCACTGCAAGTCAGCAGCAGTACAATGAAAGGGAAACAATAGCGCGTAGACAGGGATTGCAATCTAGATACATTTTCTATTTAATTTCCATTCCAAAAAGAGAATATTTTCATGCTAACAGAAGTGTTGTAAGTACATCACAAAGTGCTTTCTTCCATTTGAGTGCATGTTGTATTTTTAAAAAATAATCTCCATGCACGAATAAAATATATTTCTCGATCTAGTCCTCAGGAATATTTCAAATTTTGACAATTAACTCAGAAAACTTTTTTGTAACAAAACAGCCCCCAGGAAGAAACACTTAGTTACAGACAAATCTGTGCTGCCCTGGTCTGACCTGGGATGCTGGGGACATTGTCCTTGTGCTGAGTTACTGGGATCTGCCAGCCCTGCAGCAGTGCCCAGCCTGCCCCATCCCCTGCTGATTTGCATGTTCCCAGAGCACAGTCCCCTGCCCTGAAGACTTCTTAATAGGCCGGTCACACCCTGTGCAGGAGTCAGTCCCAGTCAGGACACAGCATGGACATGAGGGTCCCCACTCAGCTCCTGGGGCTTCTGCTGCTCTGGCTCCCAGGTAAGGAAGGAGAACAGCAGGAATTTACTCAGCCAGTGTGTTCAGTACAGACTGGCTCTTCATGGAAACTTCCCTATAATATGATTAATAGTATGAATATTTGTTTTATGTTTCCAACCTCAGGTGCCAGATGTGACATCCAGATGACCCAGTCTCCATCCTCCCTCTCTGCATCTGTAGGAGACAGAGTCACCATCACTTGCCGCTCGAGTCAGGGCATTAACAATTATTTAAGCTGGTATCAGCAGAAACCAGGGAAAGCCCCTAAGCCCCTGATCTATTATGCCTCCAATTTGGAAACAGGGGTCCCATCAAGGTTCAGCAGAAGTGGATCTGGGACAGATTACACTCTCACCATCAGCAGCCTGCAGCCTGAAGATATTGCAACATATTACTGTCAACAGTATGATAATCTCCCTCCCACAGTGTTACAAGTCATAATATAAATCACCCAGGGGAGCAGATGTGTGAGGCTCAGTGGTCCCAGATGCCCCTTCTGGTGCCTCCACCTGCTGAGAGTGTTTCTCAAATCACAGTCACACTTTGAAGGTCACTGGAGAGTTTTGTAAAAGAGCCATGAAGGCCCACTTACTCATAGCTGCCTTTCCTTGTCCTAATCCCCAGTATCACAGACAGGACAATGCTTCTCCTGATTTCATTGAGAAGAAAGGATTACACCTGAGGAGTCTGAGTTGTGCCATCAGTTGGAATTCGTACAGCAAAAATGAGCCACTCTAGGGTCACCAAGTAGGATTTTCTTTAATACAAGGTGTGAGAATCTAAACTACAGCCTTTTAAAGGCTTGCGGGTATAGTAGTCAAAGATGCAAATACTAGAAAAGAGGAATTCTCTTCCAGAATCCAGAATGCATCTGACAGAGAAGGTACAATTGCCAATCATGTGGTCTTTAGACATTTCTGAGAAGCCCATGGTTGGGAGTGCAGATGCTCTCAGCTGCCTGGAGGACTTCACCAGGTGCTTCTGCAGTCTTCATCTCCGATCAAATGTCTTGCAGCAGGTGTTGACGGATAGTATTGAATCTTCCCCTTCTTACTTCTCAATCTCAGGGCGAGCCCCTCACTGGGCAACTCTACCAAAAACCAGAGAAGGAAAAGGGTTTCTGGCAAATGTGCTTCCGGAATGATAGTGATGATGGAGAAGTGACAGGTGACATCCTAGTGTGGTCACATATCCCGACTCTCAGGATTTTGTCAGTGAAGTAATGGCCTCAGATAACACTTGGATGTACTTCCATATACTATGAGTAAGTTTCAGATCGTAGCAAGAAAATGATATTTAGTCACATGATAAATAGAACTACATGGCTACATTAATTGAAACAGCATAGTGCTGGTACAAAAAGAGACACAGACAAATGGAACAGAATAGGGCACTCAGAAATAATGCTGGAGACCTACAACCATCTGATCTTCAACAACCCTGATGAATACAAGCAATGGGGAAAGTACTCCCTATTTAATAGATAATGCTGGGAGAACTGGCTAGCCATATGCAGAAAATGGAAACCGAACCCCTTCCTTACACCTTATACAAAAATGAACTCAAGATGGATTACAGACTTAAATGTAAAACCCCAAACTATAAAAACCCTAGAAGAAAATCTAGGCAATACCATTTAGGATATAGACATGGGTAGAGATTTCATGATGAGAATGCCCAAAGCATTTGCAACAAAAAAATTGATAAATGTGATCTAATTAAATTAAAAGCAAAAATTGACAAATGACAAAAGACAAAATTAAACTAAAAGCAAAAATTGACAAAAGCAGAAATTGACAAATTAAACTAAAAGCAAAAATTGACAAATGTGATTTAATTAAACCAAAGAGCCTCTGCACAGCAGAAGAAACTATCATCAGAGTGAACAGATAACATTAAGAATGAGAGAAAATGTTTGCAATTTATTCTTCTGACAAAGGTCTAATATGCAGAGTCTATAAGGAACTTAAACAAATTTAGAGCAAAAAATAAACAACCCCATTAAAAGACTGGCAAAGGACATGAACAGACACTTCTTAAAAAAAGACATACATGATGCCAATAATCATATGAAAAAAAGCTCACCATTGCTAATCATTGCAGAAATGCAAACCAAATCACAATGAGATACCATCTCACATCAGTGAGAATGGTGATTATTAAAAAGTCAGAAAACAATAAGTTAGGCATGGTGACTCACACCTGTAATCCCAGCACTTTGGGAAGCCGAGGTAAGTGGATCAATTGAGGTCAGGAGTTCAAGAGTAGCCTGGCCAATATGCTGAAACCTCCTCTCTACTCAAAATGCAAAAATTAGCCAGAGGTGGTGGTGGATGCCTGAAATCCCAGTTCCTTGAGGGACTGAGGCACAAGAATTGCTTGAACCTGGAAGGCGGACCCTGCAGTGAGCTGAGATCGTACCACTGCACTCCAGCCTGGGTGACAGAACGATATCCCTTCTCAGATTAAAAAAAAAAAAAAAAGCAAAAAACAACAGATGCTGGCAAGGTTATAGAGAAGTAGGAAAACTTCTACACTGTTAGTGGGAATGTAAATTAGCTCAACCATTCTGGAAGACACTGTGGCAATTCCTCAAACATTTAGGACTGGAAATACCATTTGACCCAGCAATCCATTACTGGGTATATACCCAAAGGAATATAAATGATTCTACTATAAAGATACATGCATGTGTATGTTCATTGCAGCACTATCCACAATAGCAAAGACATAGAATCAGCCCAAATGCCTAACAATGATAGATCATGTCCTTTGCAAGGACATGGATGGAGCTGGAAGCCATTATCCTCAGCAAACTAAGGCAGCAACAGAAAACCAAACACTGCATGTTCTCACATATAAGTGGGAGCCGAACAATGAGAACCCATGGACACAGGGAAGGAAGAGAGGGAGCATATCAGGAAGAATAGCTAATGGATGCTGGGCTTAATACTGAGGTGATAGGATGATCTGTGCAGCAAACCACGACGGCACACATTTACCTGTGTAACAAACCTGCACATGTATCCTGGACCTTAAAGTAAAAGTTGAGGGGAAAAAAAGAAAACATAATATAAACATATATAATAGACGTATATAATGTATAATAGTATATTATACACAATATAATATTCACATATATACATATTTTATATATAATATATAAAATATATTTATTATATATAAAATATGTATCTGTGGGTGTTTGTGTTTATATATGTGTGTATCTCTGTGTGTGAATGCATATAGATAGGTAACCAGAGAGGGATGTTATATGTATAATATTGATTTATTGAAAATAATTTAGTTCACATTCCATAAATAAAATATGTTCACACATATATATGTGTTCATTTGTTTATGTGTGCTTGCATATCTATATGTGTGTGTGTGTGTATACACACAGATATAACATTTGTATTCTTTTTCTTTAATATAAAAACCTTGCTACTCATCATTTGTCCAGAACCTGGTAGCAACACTAAAAGCGTGTTACCAATTCAAAATAGCAAAACCACCTTAGATCAACTGAATGGGAATCCGTATTTTAATAAGATAACAGATGATCTATTGAAGGTTTAAGAAGCTATGTTTTAGGGAATGTTTACTTCAGCTAAGAAACTTTTGTTGGTTTATCCAACATGTCAATTTAAGAAAATCCGATTAAAGTCACATGTTGCAAACACATCCAATTTTATTTTTCACACAATATGATTGATTTAATTTTAATTAATTTAAGATTAAATTTGCTTTTTTAATGCTAAAGGTTGAAAAACATAATTATTTGTCAGTGGCATGATCACATACCTTGAAACTTAATTGGAGAAAATGTTTTAGAACCTTGAGTAATTGCTAAAGCAAAAGAAGAAACCCACATTTTGTGTACTTGTGTTGGAGCTGTTGGGACTTAAAGCTTATGTAGCTTGACCTCAGGATGTTGTTAATTGTCCTGGTTGATCTCTGCTCTTTCCGTCTTGATCCCAATAAAAAAAAAAAAAACTCATATATTAGAGATAAGCTCAGCGACCTACAGCAAAACTACCCAGCTGAGCCCTGACTAGATCAGCTAAATTATTGTTGATATGAACATCTGTGAACATGAAAATAAATACTAGTATTGTAAGCCTCTGCATTTTGAGTGACTTTTTACAAACCATTATTGTTGAAAAGCTAATACATGATTAAATATCCACATATACAGATACATTTTATGAAAATAGACTGCATAAATATGAATCCTTAGAAAATCTTAAGGAAATAGAAAACATAGAAGAAATAATACTTAAATAAATTTGAATAAAGAAAATACAACTTAACTCATTTATGGAAACATCTAACAGGAATAGTTAGTGCTGATGTTACACATATGCAGCAATACTCAATAGAATAATCAGAATGGAACTTCACATATACACTACAGATTGTTGAAAATCATTAGATTGACATTCCAAGAATAAAACATATGTTTATACATATATGTGTGCATTGTGTATATATCTTTTTATATATGATATATATTTGCACATATATTTAGATATTGCTTTCTGCATAAACTTATATAAACAGATAGTTATGTTTTAACATAGTTGTATGACCACATATGTCTGTATATATACACATGCACACATGGTACAAGCACGTATACAAAATTATCACAGTACCAAGGAAATGTAGGGCTAAATGTAATTTAGCCCTTCCAGACCCTGTCTTACAGACAGTACTCAGAGGATGGAGGAATTTTAATGAAACAGATATCAAAACATCATGTGAGGCATGCATACATTTTGGTGAAAAATTTTTTCACAGTCACTATTTTCTTTAAAGTTTTATGAAGTGTTGTTGTCTGGTCTCCTTGGTAATTTAGACCTTAGCTTAAATTTGTGACCCATGAGGAATGTTGGATTCTGGACTGAAGGATTTTGGATTTTGCCTTTTATTTTATTTTATTTCATTTCATTTTATTCTATATTCCAGAATACCTGTGCAGGATATGCAGGTTTGTTACATAGGTAAACAGGTGCTATGGTGATTTGCTGCACCTGTCAACCCATCACCTAGGTATTAAGCCCAGCATCCATTCACTACTTTCCTGGTGCTCTTCCCCTACCCACTCTCCCCTGAAAGGCCCTAGTGTGTGTTGTTCCCCTCCCTGTGTTCATGTGTGCTCACTGTTCAGTTTCCCTTCTAAGTGAGAACATGTAGTGTCTGGTTTTCTGTTCCTGTGTTAGTTTTCGTAGGATAATGGTTTCTAGTTTCAACCATGTCCTGCAAGGGACATGATCTCATTCCTTTTTATGGTTGCATAGTATTACATGGTGTATATGTACAACATTTTATTTATCCATTCTATCATTGATGGGCATTTGGGTTGATTCCATGTCTTTGCTATTGTGGATAGTGCTGCAATGAACATACACATGCATTTATCTTTATAGCAGAATCATTTATATTCCTTTGGGTATATACCCAGTAATGGATTGCTGGATCAAATAGTATTTCCAGTCCTAAATCTTTGAGGAATTGCCACACTGTCTTCCAGAATGGTTGAAGTAATTTACACTCCCACCACCAGTGTAGAAGTGTTTCTATTTCCCTCCAACCTTGACAGCATCTGTTGTTTCTTGATTTTTCCATAATCACCATGCTGACTAGAGCGATATGGCATCTCATTGTGATTTTGATTTGCATTTTGCTGATGATAATTGATGCTGAGCTTTTTTCATGTTTGTTGGCCTCATGTATGTCTTCTTTTGAGAAGTGCCTGTTCATGTCCTTTGCCCACCTTTTAATGGGCTTTTTTATTTTTATTTTTGTAAATTTGTTTAAATTTCTTGTAAATTCTGGATATTATAACTTTGTCAGATGAATAAATTGCAAAAATTTTCTCCCATTCTGTAGGTTGTCTGTTCACTCTGAAGATAGTTTATTTTGCTGTGCAGAGGCTCTTTAGTTTAATTAGATCACATTTGCCAATTTTTGCTTTTGTTGCAAATGCTGTAGGCATCTTTGTCATAAAATTTCTGCCTGTGTCTATGTCCTAAATGGTATTGCCTGGATTTTCTTCTAAAGTTTTTATAGTTTGGGATTTTACATTTAAGTCTGTAAGCCATCTTGAGTTCGTTTTTGTATAAGGCATAAGGAAGGGGTCCAGTTTCAATTTTCTGCATATGGCCAGCCCATCCTCCCAGCACCATTTATTAAATAGGGAGTACTTCCCTCATTGCTTGTTTTTGTTTTCTCTTTTTTTTTGTCAGGTTTGTTGAAGATCCGATGGTTGTATATTTGTGGTTTATTTCTAAACTCCCTATTCTGCTCCATTGGTCTGTGTGTCTGTTTTTGTACCAGTATCATGTTGTTTTGGTTAGTGTAGCCTTGTAGTATAGTTTGAAGTTGTGTAACGTGATGCCTCCAGTTTTGTTCTTTTTGCTTAGGATTGTCTTGGCTACACAGCCTCTTCTTTGGTTCTATATGAATTTAAAAATTGCTATTTCGAATTTTATGATGAATGTCATAGTAGTTTATTGGGGATAGGGTTGATTCTATAAATTGCTTTGGGGAGTATGGCCAGTTTTGCGATATTGATTCTTCCTATCCATGAGCATGGAATGTTTTTCTATCTGTTTGTGTCCTCTCTGATTTTCTTGAACAGTGGTTTGTAACTCTCCTTGAAGAGGTCTTTCACTTTCCTTGTTAGCTGTTATCCTAGGTATTTTATTCTCTTTGTGGCAATTATGAATAGGAGCTCGTTCATAATTTGGCTCTCTATGTGTCTGTTGTTGGTGTATAGAATGCTTGTCAATTGTGCACATTGATTTTGTATTCAGAGACTTTGCTGAAGTGGCTTATCAGCTTAAGAAGCTTTTGAGCTGAGTCAATGACGTTTTCTAGATATAGAATCATGTCATCTACAAACAAAGATAATTTGAATTTCTCTCTTCCTATTTGAATATGCTTTATTTCTCTCTCTTCCCTGATTGCCCTGGCCAGAACTTCCAATAGTATGTTGAATAAGAGGGATGAGAGAAGGTATCCTTATCTTGTAGCGGTTTTCAAGGGGAATGCTTCCAGCTTTTGCCCATTCAGTATGATATTGACTGTGAGTTTGTCATAAGTGGCTCTTATTATTTTGGGGTATATTTCTTCAACACCTAGTTTATTGAAATGAAGTGATGTTGAATTTTATCAAAGACCTTTTCTCCATCTATTGAGATAATCATGTGGGTTTTGTCTCTAGTTCTCTTTATGTGATGAATTATGTATATGTTGAACCAGCCTTGCATCTGGGGATGAAGTCAACTTGATCGTGGTGGATAAGCTTTTTGTGCGGCTGGATGTGGTTTGCCAGTATTTTATTGAGGATTTTTGCATCAATTTTCATTAGGGATATTGACCTAAGGTGGGTTTTTTGTTTGTTTGTTTGTTTGTTTTTTGGTATCTCTGCCAGGTTTTGGTATCAGGATGATTCTGGTCTCTTAAAATAAGTTAGACAGGAGTCTCTCCTTTTCAATTGTTTGGAATTGTTTCAGAAGGAGTGATACCAGCTCCTGTTTTTATCTCTGGTAGAAATGAACTGCAAATCCATCTGCTCCTGGGCTTTTTTTGGTTGATAAGCTATTTATTACTGCCTCGATTTCAGAAGTTGGTATTGGTCTATTCAGGGATTCAACTTCTTCCTGGTTCAATCTTGGATGTCCCTATTCTTTAGGTAGAAGTGATTCTGCTGTTACTTGTAAAGACAATGTTTGCAATATGTCAGGTATTGACACATTGCTTTTAATGTGTGAAAAAGGAATTCAAATGTGGGAAAGTGTGTATTGGTGATGTCAAGCCACAAGCGTGAATGGAGATACAAAAAAACATGCATCTGTGAAAAATGATGAATCCAAAAGAGACTGAATTTAGGGATATTATCAACACAAGGAGAGCTGCAGGCTAAGGGGTCAGATCTCTGGTAGCTGCTGGCAGGGATGCTGTTCTTCTGTGGGCAGTAGTGAGGAACAGCTGTCTTCTCTGCAGGAGGCAGTCTGAATATGGGATCTCAGGCAGTAAGGGCTCCTCCGCAGACTGAATCGGCAGTGCAGTTTTTGAGACTGTTCCAGACGCTCTGCCTGGGGCCTGTTCTTAAGGCTTCCCAACAATTTTTGAGCTATTTAATATCCCATAATGAATCCCTTTATGCTTAGTGCAGTTGACATTTGTAACCAATACTAATGACCACTCTGCACTGAGGACATTGTTGCCTCCTTTTTTCCTGCTATATATAATGCTTTCCAGGTGAACCTACTAGAGAAGGCCAACATGAATAACCTTCATGTCATCAAAAGTGCATGACAAATAAGCTCGTAGGAGCCACCAGGTTCTCAGTCAGCTGCAGTGTCTCATGACACAAAAAGAGGAGACTGAGGAATCTGCCCGTAATCCTTAAGTCAGTCTTTCTGCACCCTTAGGTAGGGTCTCCACGTGCATGTACTCATCAGTGCTCTGAGGAATACCGAAGGAAGCATCCGTGGATAGCTTGGGCTCTCTCTGAACTCCCTCCTCTGTTTCTCTGTCTTTCTGGACCACCAATTCCTTTTCCTCTATTCAGGGACACTCCCAGGTACCTCATGGATTTTCTTTTCCTGCACAATGCTCTGGAAACTCTCCTCAGGGTCTCAGACGGATCAATCCAAATTTCATCCCCTTTCGTTTAAAACCTTCTGGGCTCAATATCCTTAATTTCTAATGTCCAATTTCTTGAAAACAATTGTTTCATGTATTTTGTGCTGTGTTTTAGTTAATCCAGGGAGGAGTGTAAATCTAGCCCATTCTAATCTATTTTGGCTACAGGTTGAATATCTGGAAGCCCAAGTCTGAAGTTAGAAATTTGTCGCTCCTCAAGGTTCTTCACCAGCACCTGGCAGTGTGGGGATAGCAGGTCATGCTTTAGGGTTACAAATGGGACTTTACTGCCATTCCCTCATCTCTTGCTTTTCCCACACCACACAAGGTCTCCTGAACACATATACAGACAGTTCCCACACACTCACATGCCATCCTGCTTCCCAGCAGCAGAAACCTGGCCTCACTTTGTGCCTGAGGGGGAACACCTACTGCATGGCTGCTCTCAGGAGAATGAGCCCAGAGAAAGGGCCAACTCCCTGGAAGTGAGGGTTGGAGCATTTGAATTTGTAATTTCAGGGCCCCAAGTACCAGGGTGTGATGTAGAAGAAAACTGGCTCTATATTATCTTTCTGTGGGAAAGACTGGAGGAGGGCCAGATGAGGGGCCTTCACTTCTGGGGCCCAGAGCAAGAGGCCCCTCTTGTTGGGTGTGCATGTAGCTTTGATTGACGCATTATTACTGAGACACTCGATAGCTCCATTGAAATCCAAGATTGGAGACCTCCAACCACCATGCTCTGTCAGTGTCCATAGGGCCCCTTTATGATCCAGCAGGTTGTTGAGGACTCCCCGGCCTTGATGAGTTCGCAGGAGAGCTAGCTTTGTCTCCAGCCTCATCCTCCCTTCCTCCACGTCTTCCCTGAAACTCAGCAATTCCCCAGGTGATGTGATCTTGTCTTCCTCCTACTTTGAAGAGAATTGATCCTCAGTGATTCTGGGGTATTCAGGGTTATACATTTATCCTAATTCAGGCTTCAGTTTCACGGACATCCTATTTGGTTGATGAAAGAAACTGTATTTGATTTGATTTTTATTTTTTGATAATCAAGTTTGGCATCCTTAGTCAGAACTTTCATGCTGATGAACTGAGAGAAATAAAGTTGCAAGGCACTAGGCAAAGGGGCTAACACCTATAATCCCAGCATTTGAAAGGCTAAGACTGTAGGATTACTTGATCCCAGCAATTTGAGACTAGCTTAGACAACACAGCAAGACCCCATCTCCACAACAAATGAAAAAAGTAGCCAGGAGTGGTGGCACACACCTGTTGTTCTGGCTACTGGGGAGGCTGAGACAAGAGGTTTGTTTAAGCCCAAGAGGTTGAGGTTGGAGTAAGCTGTGATCTTGCCACTGCACTCCAGTGTAGGGGACAGAGCAGGACCCAGTCTCAAACAAAACAAAACAAACAAGTTACATTGGTAGCGAGGGGGTAGACCATTGAGGTCCCCAAATCAAGAATAGGATGGCCACTTAGTTGATGGATACTAAAGAAACCTGTGTCTTCAGATAATAATTTGTCCATGAACTACGCACCTTTGAGAAAGCACAGTGTTATCTTTGTGCATCTAGAGTAAATTTCCGTGTCTTATGATTGTAACAGGTATGACTCAGTGCCATTACAAAATACTTTAGACTAGCCTGGGCATGCTCTTAACAGCTGCCATTTTTATTTATTGAAACAATTTCACATTTACAGAAAGTTTGTAAGTTTGTACAAAGTAACACTTTTTTCCCCAAAACCATTGAGAGTCACTTGATGACCTCATAGCCCCACCCTTTAAGACTTTACTATGTATTTCCTTTAGACAAGACATTTTCCTACATAAAGTAACACATTTGTGGAATTGGGGTATCATTATTTGTGCATCACTCCATCTAATCCTCAGGTTTATTTCAACTTTCCTTAATTGTTCCCATAATATCTTTTGTAACAAAATGATTCATGGGTTGCCTTTGGTGGCCTGTACCTCTGTAGTTGTCTTCCATCTAGAACAGTTTCACAGTCCTTGTTTGGACTTCATAAACTTACTGCTTTTGAAGATTACACACCAGTTACCATGTAGATTGTCAGTTTAAATTTGATTGAATTTTCTACAAGATTCAGCTCTGTTTAGTGTGCCTGTTGCAGGAAGATCCAGAAGCCATACTGTGCTCTCACTGCATCCTATTGGGATGTGCGTGATTTCCATCCGCCCCGTGACTGATGAGGTTCAGTTTGATTCCTGCTGAAGCGGGTGTCTGCCAGGCTTCTCCCTGCCCCTTCACTCTTGTTTTCCTTGAAAGCGATAAGAATTTGTGGATATGTTCTTGATGCTTCATGAATATCCCCCTCCTAGTTGAAATATAGACATGGATCTGTATTTTCTTAGATGGGTTATAATCTGCTACCATCATCATTTACTTTCCTAGTCAACACTCCTCTAATTTGTTCAACGGGAGCCTCGTTCACATTGACTCTGAATACCTGCTGTTTTTACCCCATCATTCTCTGAGTACTTTTTAAATTTCTGGCAGTACCTGGTACAGGCTCATCTTCCATTTTCCCTATTTTAGACCTGACATCAACCATTTCTCCAAAGTTTACTGATTCCTTTTAGTAGAAATTGGTATTCAGAAAAATAAGATCTACACACTAAATGTATTCAGTGGAACTGATGTGTCATCGCTTCTAGAGAAGATGATCTATCAATTATCTGTCTATCATCTATCATCATCTTCATCTATTCATCTATGTTTTTACCTATATCCACATAAACCATGAATTGTCACTGATATAGCTACAATCAAGAATCATAGAGTTGATTCTAGTATGCTCTTTTAAAATATTTCTAACATTTCTCCCTGGGTATCTTGGCTCTAATCATCCTTACTACACTGACTTATGGGATCAACGTCTCTGTGCAACACTAATCTCCTGCTGTCATTGCCACCTACACTCTCCTTGCAGACAGCTTCCCTCTTCTGCCTCACAACCTGCATTAGCTCTGATATCCTTTGCCAGCTCACTGTTAATTTTGACTCCTGCATGGGTGACCTTCTCAATCTACATGGGCACTGATGCTAGTACCAATGGCTTTACCCCTTTTGAAGGGCCCTGCTCATCCTGCTTCAGCTGTGACATCTGCGCTAGTGGGAGGATGGTGCCCCACATCCTGCACCTACGTGGGGATACCCTGCTCCCTCTACTATAGCTTCGACACCTCTGGTGGGATTCCCTCTCCACTGCACAACAAAGTGTCCTTTCCGTACTGTGTGGGTTTCACACCCTGTGCAATATTTTGGTTTCCCCTTCATTTTGGTGCACGGTTTTCTTTCTGAATCTGCTTTGGTCAAATGCCTAAATCCAGCCATTAAGAACTGCTTTCTCTTAAAAACTGGAAAAGATTGGTAATACAGAGATATACAGTTTACTGAACAGAGTAGATTCAAGAGTAGATGTGAGCACTGGGTCTAGATAACATTTCAGCTTCCAGAAGAAGTTAGCTTAAGAATGGTGGAAGGCACACATATTAATCCAAGGTGCTCAGGAAATGGGAATACATGATGGCACACAGAGCTAGAAAGTAGCTGAGACTTTTCAGAAGTGGAGGGAGAAAATTTCTGATGTTGGCCTAGATAAAAGAAGAAAGAAAGAAAGAAAATGTAGAAATAGAGGAAGACAATCACATGTCTGAGATAAGAGGTTAGCCATGCCATTTACCCAGTGGCTGGACCTTTCCTTGCAAAGCATTACACTATTTTCACATATTATATGTTAACATTTTCCTTTTTTTAGTTTTTGATAAATAAATCTGTCCTTCTATCCATCCATCTATGAATCCATCCATCTTTCTTGTACCTCATTGCATCTCTGGATGATAGTGCTGATGATTAACAACATCAAGGGCTCTAGAGGATCAGGGAAAAGAAGTCCTCTGGCCTCAATAATATTCATCAATAACAAATGCAGGACATTTCTAAAATTTATTGCAGATTCTGGAGATGTGCTTCTCCAACAAGCCAGGTCTTAGACGGGAAGCTAGCAAGAAAAGTAGGTCTCGAACTACGAATAGAGTAGAAGAGTAACCTCTTTGCAAGACAGTAGACAGATTCTGTTCTGTGGCCCCCAAAGAGAAACATGTTCTCTGCTGACAAGTGTATGCAGGCCTGATCAATGTTATGATGCCTGGGAGACACTAGGCCTGTGCAATATTATGGAGATAAAGTCATTCTTGCAGCTGTGAAAATTTTTATCTTCAAAAAAGCACAGCCAAATTCCTGAAGACTTGTACACATGCTGGTCATACCCTTTGCAAGATTCAGCACCAGTCAAGAGACAGCATGGACATGAGAGTCTCTGCTCAGCTCCTAGGGCTCCTGCTGCTCTGGCTCCCAAATAAGTAAGGAGAACACTACGAATTTACTCAGCTGGTGTGGTCACTACTGCCTGGCTATTCAGGAAAGTCCTCTCATAACATGGTTAATAGTGTTAATAGTTTTATGTTTTCCATCACAGGTGCCATATGTGACATCCAGATGACCCAGTCTCCATCCTCGCTGTCTTCATCTCTAGGTAAGAGTCACCATCACATGACAGGCAAGTCAGGCAGGGCATTAGCCATGTTTTAGCCCGATACTAAGAGAAGCCAGGAAAAGCTTCTGAGCTCCTGATCTATGACACACCCAATTTGCAAACCTGGGTCCCATTGCAGTTATGTGCAGTGGATCCAGGACAGATTTTCTTCTCATCTTCAGCAGCCTGCAGCCTGAAGTTACTGCAAATTCTTATTATTGATCAGTATAAAAGTTACCCTCTCAGAGTGTTACAAACCCAATAAGCTCTCTAAGGAAGCAGATATGTGAGGCTGGGCTGCCCCAGCTGCTTTTCCTGGTGCCTCCATCTGCTGAGAGTGTTTCTCAGACACAGTCACACTCTAAAGGTCGCTGAGCAGTTTTCATGGAAGGGGTAAGGGAGGTGTCTCTACACCTTAGTTTCTTTTATCCTCCTTAGCCGCAGCAGCAGACATGGCAATGCCTCTCCTAATTTCATAAAAGAGTCATTACATATGAGGACTCTGGGTTACAGCATTGGTCCAGATTCATACAACAAAAGAGAAGCTATTGCAGATAAACCAAATAGAAAATTTTTCCTAATATGGGAAATCCATCTCTAAATTACAACTTTTCAAAGACCAGAGGATATAATGGTTTAGGAAACCAGAAAGGCAAAAGAAGTGCTATGAAATCTACTTCAAGAAGCAATGGTGGCCAGGCATGGTGGCTCAGACCAGTAATGCCAGCACTATAAACTATATATACACATACACACACGCACTATATATATACACACACACAAACACACACATATATATACACACACACTATATACACACACACTATATATATAGTGTGTGTATATATATATAATACATATATATACACACTATATATATATGTATTTTATATATATACACACTATATATCTATATATATTATATATATTATTATATATAATAAATATCACCTGAGATCAGGAGTTTGAGACTAGTCTGACCAACATGGAGAAACCCCGTCTCTGCTAAAAATACAGAAATAATCAGGCATGATGGTGCATGCCTGTAATCCCAGCTGCTCAGGAGGCTGAGGCAGGAGAATCGTTTGAACCCAGGTGGTGGAGGTTGCAGTGAGCCAAGATTGCACCATTGCAATCTTTGCATTGCCTGGGGAACAGCGCTAGACTCTATCTCAAAAAAAAAAAAAAAAAAAAAAAAAAGAATAAAAGGTCAGGCATGGTGGCTCACGCCTGTAATCCCAGCACTTTGGGAGGCAAGCATATTGCTTCAGGTCAGGAGTTAGACCACCCTGGGCAACACGGTGAAACCTTGACTCTACTAAAATAATACAAAAGTTAGCCAGGCATGGTGGCACATTCCTGTAGTCCCAGCTGCTCAGGAGGCTGAGGCAGGAGAATCACTTGAACCCAAGGGGTGGAGGTTGCAATGAGCCAAGATCATAGCACTGAGTTCCAGCCTGGGCGACATAATAAGACTGTCTCAAAACGAAACAAAACAAAACAAAAAAAAGGAACAAAATTGAAGGAATAACACCAGGCAATATCAAACCCTGCTACAAATAACACTAATTAAAGTATTTTGATTTGGTGAAGGGTGAGGACTTTAACCCTGTGCAATGGGTTAGATAATCCAAATACAGATCTGCACATATGTAGTCACCCAATTTACAGTAAAAGTGTTACCACGGGCCAGGCACAGGGGCTCATACCTGTAATCCCAGCACTTTGGGAGGCCGAGGTGGGCAGATTACGAGATCAGGAGTTCGAGACCAGTCTGACAAACATGGTGAAACCCCATCTCTACTAAAAGTACAAAAATTAGCAAGGCATGGTGGCACATGCCTGTAATCCCAGCTACTGAGGAGGCTGAGGCAGGGGAATCACTTGAACCTGGGAGGTACAGGTTATAGTGAGCCAAGATTTCACCACTGCACTCTAGCCTGGGTGACAGACACTCTGTCTCAAAAAAAAAAAAAAGTGTTACCATAGACCATTCCTACTGAAAGAGAAAAATATCTTGGTCAGGTAATTTAAAACAAGAGACATGTACTTTCTCACAGTTCTGAAGGCTGGGAAGTCCAAGGTAAAGACATTGGCAATCTTTTCATCCCGTGAGGGCTGCTCCAGCTTCCAAGATGGTGGCTTGTGACTGAGTCCTCACATGGTGGAGGTGGAAGGGCAAAAGAGACAAACTCTGTGTGAAGCTACTTTTATTGCGTGTTCATCCCATTCACAGTGGTGGAACCATCATGAATAATCAGCTCCCTGAAGCCCCACTTTCTAATATTGTGGCATGGGGCAAACAGGAATCTTGGATGAGATGCAGATATTCAGACCAGAGCAGTAATCAGTAGAGAAACATATAATGAGTAACGGTATTGGATCAATAATATATCTATATTACATAAAAATGAATGTTGATCTTTACATTTCACCTCTATATTATATAAATATCAACTCTAAATGAATCATAAACTATAATATAAAGGCAAAATCATAAAGCTTTTAGTAAAGAGCATAAAAACATATATCAAAAACAGGTGCAGAAAGAAATTTCTTAAAGAGGACACACAAAGCACCAGGCACAAAGACAAATTAGGTTCTATTTGTATGAATTACCTTTTACAGGGTTTTAAGCAAATAAATTAAAAATATTATTTGATGAATACATATAGAAGAAATTAACTACAGAGAGGAAAATCAAATTATAAAGAATATAAGATTCAGAATTCTGATTAACTGGGGGGAGATAGGCATACGGCATCATGGAAACCTCATTCAGAGATATCCTTTTAGAGGAACCTGTAGGATGGTAGGTGTTGTGACAGCCATCTTGAAGGATATAACTGGCATCAGTCACCCTTGTCGCCCAAACAACTCATATCCCTCTTACATGTTAAATGCTCTAATTCTCACCCTATCAAGCCTAAGTATTATTCCATAATAGTGTCAGGGCAAAGTTCAAAATATCATCATCAAAATGATGTCCTGGGGAACTGATGTCAGCAAGGCAGGAGAGTAAGGGTTGCCAGGCTTCACCCCTCACAAAACCCAGGAACTCGACAGTTATCCAGGAAGGCCAATATCCTGGGAGGGCTGAAGAGTTCAATTCCAAACATGCAGCAACAGCATAGAGTAAACAGCTAAGAATAAGCACACGCAAAGGATGGCTGGAAGCTGATGGCACACCTGGGAGCCCTGATACCTCTAGGAACAAAGAAAGGGGAAGCAATTGCTCTCAGCCAGTGGTGTGCCACTGTGGGCCCCATAGCCTGGGCTGTGGGAGGACCCTGCAGCCTTTGCTGCTGATAACCTCAGCAGCCACCCAGGCAATCCCCCATCATTCAGCTTTCCAAGTGGAGGCCCTTGAATGTTTCTTGTCCAGGATCACAGCAGCCTGCTCCACAGGGGCCACTGGTGCTTTTGCCTGAGTGGTAACCTGCAGCCATAGTTGTGCACACCCCAGAGAGGGAGATGCTGCTATGCGTACTGCCCAGTAAAGAGCCATTGTTGTGTCTCCTGTGACAGGGCTACCTCCCAGCCCCTTGGCACCAACCTTACCCTCTGTGCTGCCCCAGACCCAGGCCTCAGGGCCTCACCCCGCACTGGCAACTCAGACACTAAGCCGCCTTTATGTGGACTAGACCATGCCTAGCCCCAGACCCACTGTCACTGCAAGGGTACCCTCGCTCCAGACCTTGTCACTGTGGCTGCTCTGGAAATTGCCAAAGACATCAAATAAATTGAGACGTGGTTATGGGCACATCTCAGAGATATTGCTGGTCTAGTTTCCAATCACTTCAATAAAATGAATATCAGCATAAAGGGAGTGACACGCATTTATGGCTTTCCAGTGAGTATAAAAGTTATGTTGACACTATCTTGTAGTCGATGAAATGTACAATATTATTATGCCTAAAAAATGCACATACCTTAATATTTTTAAAACATTGCTGAACAATACTGACATAGAGACAGGAAGAAAGCACCTACCACTGGAAAAATGGCACCAAAAGACTTGCCTGAGGCAGAGTTGCCACAAACCTTCAATTAGTAAAAATCGCAGTATCTATAAAGCACAATAAAGCAAATTACAATGAAAGGAGATATGGCTATATCTTGAAAAAGGATGAGAGCTTTGGGTAAGGACAGTGTTAGGTTTTGAAGGGAAGGAAAGGGTTAAAGAAAGACAGAGAGAGAGTTGGCGGCTCTACAGCAAAGCACGTTTTATGTCCAGCACAAGACTGTGGAGGTGGGGGACTAGCTTAATACCCACTGCCGCTTACAGGTTGGGGTACTTACAGGCATGGGCGGGAGGGATCTCGGCAGTACGACTTGCTGCCCGACAGGACGTTAATAAGATATTCCTGTGATCAGGCGGTTATGCCAAGGATGTTCTCTGTTTGCCCCTTTGCCCAGCGGGGTATGACAAGAATGTGTCTTGGGTACACTGTCCAGCAGAAGATGAAAGGGATGTCCCTGTAGTCAGGTGGTTAGGCAGGATGTCTCTCACAGTCCCAACCCCCCTGGAATGTTTCACTTTGACCGAGGTCTACAAAATGACGGGTGGCTTACAAAATGGTGCACTTCAGAATAACAGATAGGAAAAGTCTATGGCCTTTTGCCTGGAACTGCTTTTTTTCACCCTAGCTTCATCAACAGGAATTTTAGTAGTCTAGTTTTACCAACTGAAATGGCAGCAACAACTGGAAGCTTGTTGCCCAAGGGGGATTGATTTGAGCTGGGATGGAGAGTAAGACAAGATCCTTCAGTGTTTTCAGCTAATGGTGCTGAACTCTCCAGGAAATGCCCAGAAAAGGCCCAGAGTTTTGCAAGTCCAAGGTGATGACCCTGGTTGGGTTAAAACTTGATAATGGATTACTGGAAACCATGCAGTCATAGAATTGTAGAGATCATCCCTGCACACATTCTTAGAATGAGCAGATGTGACTTAGCAATTGCATATTTGAGTGAAGAGACCCAAGTGGACCCAGTGAATACAAATGAAGGAGGTGTCTTTTATGTTCACACTTCAAGCCACACACATACACATTGGCAGAAAGTAAATTATTGAGCTCAAGGAGTTTGAGCAACACAAATGCCCAAGTTACTGGTGATTACTAAACTATGCAGACACAGGTATGGCTAAAACTTAAAAGGAGACAAAGCAGAAATATCAATGGCCAAAAACCTAGTAAGGTATAGATTCTGCAGCATAAGTCCAGGCAAGCTATTAAAAGGAACTTCAACACTCTTAGAAAAATAAAACAGAATCCAGAATTATGTATTAGTTGAGACATGTACAAAAATATATTATCTACAATGCTCATTTTTCCATAAAATCTCCTGAAAAGAAAGAGAAAGTCATAAACTATATTGAGATAAATCAGTCAGTGGAAGCTGACTCTGACTGTTCCTAAATACTGGATTTTGCTAAGAGTTTCAAATGGTTGTCACATAAATGCTTCAAAGAATATTTAAAACTGTGATCAATGACTGAAAAAGCGAAATATAAAGACAATGACTCAAAGAATGGGGTCTCTCAATAGAGAAAGGGAAACTATGGAAAAGGACCAAATAAGAATTCTAGTCGAAAAATATAAAAACAGTATGGAAAATTCACTAGATAGGGCAACAGGAGTTTAAGTTGGCAGAAGCATCAATGAAACTGAAGATAGTTTAGTAGAAATTATCAAATCTGAAAAAGAAAGAAAATAATTAAAGAAAAATAAACATGACCTTAGAGGTTTATCAGTCAATGTGAAGAACACCAGCAAATGTGCAATAAGTCAGAAAGGAGAAGACAGAGAGAAAGTGGCCAAAAATATTTGGAGGGATGACAAAAGTTTGCAAGAAGCAATGAAACACATTCATCTATAGAGAAAAAAAATCGAAAGAACTTATTTAGCACAAACACAATGATACACATAACTATACATATTATAATTAAAATGCTGAACCAATGACAAGGAGAAAATCTCAAATGCATCAAACATAAAATGACTCTCTGTATACAGAAATACAGTGATAAAGTCATCAGCTAACTTTTCATCATGCCCAAAGGAAGCTAGAGAACAGTGGAATGACATGTTTAAATGCTGGAAGAAAAAAAAAAAAAAAACAAGGATTCAATATCCACTGAAAGTGTGCATTCAAAATAAAGGTAAAGGAAAAACATTTCGTGATAAACAAACATGAAGAGAAATTATTAAAGACATGCTCTTTAGAAATTCTATCGGAAATTCTTCCAATTCACAAAAAATAACAGCAGACAGTAACTTGAATCCACAGGGAGGAAGGAAGGTCTCAAAAGTACTAGGGGAACAAGAACAAAAAAAGAGCTAGACCAAAGAAACATGTTTACTTCCATTCATATGAGGTTTCACGTAGAGAAATCCAATCTATCTAGACAGACGTCAGAATGCCAGTTTCCTTCATTGGGATGGGGGGACGGCTGTTCCCTGAAAGGTAGGTACATGAGGGAAGAATCTGGAGATTCTGAAGTATTCTACAGTTTAATCTGGGTGGAGAATATATGTAAAACTTTATTCAGTTGCATTATTTAACATTTCTGTCCTTTACTTTTCGTGTGTTTTATTTCAATTTTTAAAAAATGGAAAGGCCAAATCTGAACTCTTTTAAACAAAAATGAACAAAAACATAAGAATTAGTAAATATTTGTGGAAACTCAGCCTTATTAACAAGAAGCATAAAATGTGCCTGAGAAAGTGCTATGAAACAAGAAATCTGTTAGAGAAGACAAAAGGAAATACTCCAGTTTCTCCCACATGGGTAGCATAGATTTTACGCCTATTGGTTTCCCTCTGAACAGAGAAGATATTTTGAACAGAGAAGTCATTTTGCTCACAAGAGAGGCTCCCACCCTCCCCTTGGCTCTTTCCACCCCACTGCACCCACCAGGTGATTTGCATATTGTGCCCTAGGGAGGACCTTCCCTTGAGAGTCTGAGATAAAAGCTCAGCTCTAAGCTTGTCTTGACTGGTCAGGACTCCTCAGTTCAGGATGAGGCTCCCTGCTCAGCTCCTGGGGCTGCTAATGCTCTGCATCCCAGGTAAGGGCAGAAGGGAGATGGGGGAGGAGAATGGGGTGGAACGGTGAACTCTGGGGGTCCCACTGCCTCCTATGAGCAGTGAGCTCTGGGGGCCTCACTACACTCCTATGTGTGTTCCTTTCATGTGTTGCACGTGCACATCTTGTCCTCCAGGATGGGGCTTGTGATGTTCAGATCTGTGAGAATGAGGAAGATTCAAGAAGAAACAAGGATCTGTGCTCTGGGAGAGACTGACACAGAAAGAGGGGATGGTGTGGGGTCTTCTGGAGACCACTTTAAGCCATGGATTCCTAGAGTTTCATTTGGAAATTTTACATTCTTGAAATATGAACAAATAAATATATGGCCTGAAACAAACAACAAATCAAAATTTATGAAAATGATACATAAAGTATCTACATAACCTTGCTCTTCTTTGTATTTCAGGATCCAGTGGGGATGTTGTGATGACTCAGTCTCCACTCTCCCTGCCCGTCACCCCTGGACAGCCGGCCTCCATCTCCTGCAGGTCTAGTCAAAGCCTTGTACACAGTAATAGAAACACCTACTTATATTGGTTTCAGCAGAAGCCAGGTCAAACTCCAAGGCGCCTAATTTATAGGGTTTCTAACCGGGACTCTGGGGTCCCAGACAGATTCAGTGGCAGTGGGGCAGGGACAGATTTCACACTGAAAATCAGCAGAGTGGAGGCTGAGGATGTTGGGGTTTATTACTGCATGCAAGCTACACACTTTCCTCCCACAGTGGTACAGCCCTGAACAAAAACCTCCCTATGGGATGGCCCAGCTGTCCACATGTGGTACTTGACTGGGGAGCAGCTCAGCAGGGTCTCAGAATCTGTGTAATAGGAAGATGCTGGAGAACCAAGGGACAATTCACAGCTGAGGACTCTGGACTTTGAGAGCCCAGCCACACGGCAGGCATCACTCCTTTATGCCCTGCCAGTTGCCACAACCTTTACTGTCATAACCAGCAGGAGAATGAGGGGTCCAAGTGCCCTGTGAGTAAACAAGCAAGATGGAAGGGAGAGGAGAATGAAAGTTCACCCTAATGCTCCCTGCCTTGTGTACATTTGCCAATTAAATGTAATCAGCAGAGCAGACAGACCATTGACATAGATTGTGACTTTCCATGTTGGATACATCTTCGGGTTTAGCAGTTTTGGGCATATTGTTTAGAGGACATTTGATAATATTTAATAATGGTATTTTGCCAGTTTTCTAACTTTCTGCTTCCCCTATTCTCCCACTCCCAAAAGACAGTAGAGACAGTAATCTACACTAGTTATCCTAAGGGGAAGCTGGCTGAGGACAGTCAGTAAAAACTTTGCTTTTGGAGTATCAAATAGATTTTTGTAAATTCATAGAAGATACAAGATCCTAATGCTAAGACTGTTTCATTAGCCTTAGTTACCTTTTAATGATAGAAAAAATAAGTCCCTGAAATTCTAAAAGTTGTTTTCAAAAATAAAAAGCATATACTGGAAAATGTAGAGTATGTAATTTTTCCCATAGAAAACTGGAAAAGTACAGAATGATGTGAACATTTTTACTTCAAAGTGTTAAGAATTTAAGATTGGGCAGACTGCAGGGATGAAAGCATGAAGGAAACATAGGAGAGGTCAGCTTCAGTGAAACTGCCCTTGGCTTTTGGTAGGTAGGGATGTGGATGGTGGTGGAGTTGGCAGTTCATGATGTGGACCCAGGAGGCCTGATATGTTTCTTGTGAAGGATCGCAGAGTTGAAGGCACCACTACCTGGTTTCCTGGGTGGAGCCTGCATCACTGTGAATTTCCTGGGAAAACAGTGCTTTGGGAAGCGTTTTCGATCTGTAACCACCGAAGGCTTACTGAAATCCCTGTGGAAAGAGACCTGAGGTCATGTTGCTCATATCTTGTCAACCCAACACAGCCAAACAGAGCATCTGAGACTCATTCTGCCCCTAGAGACTGCTGGTTGGGTCTGGAGATGTCACAAGCACTGACATGCTGAGCAGAAGGCCCAGCAGGGTCTACACCAGCAGGGGGCTGGCAGTGGGGGTGGAGACCGGTGTCCATGACTCAGACATGTATTCAGGATGCTCTGTGCAGCCTTGGAGATTGGGGGAGCACATTGTATCTGTAGGAGTTTTATGTCCTTCTAACCCAGCACCTCCATCCCTGGCTGCTGACTCAGACCTCAACACGTGTCCCATGGAAAGCACGGGGCACATAGAGAGGCTGCCCTGTGCAACCCCCAAGGCTCAGCTGGATTCTCCTTTCCCAGGAGAGCTCCTCTGCCTGTGCCAAGTCAGAGCTTGTGTCCATAGGCAAACTTGGTGGCTGTGGCAGAAGGACAAAAAGTCAGGTGTGTCAACTCAACAATGAAAGGTTCTTTTTAGTATGGAATTTAAGATCATCCACTCCCCATTCCTTCCACTACTTTCTAACGTCATTAAAATCTAACTTTGATATTCTGTTATTTTAAATGGTTTGTATTTTTTGCAGCGATTGTTTTGGCCTTTCTACTTTTATCTACTTCACTGTACCTGAGAATGAAGATTCCTTCCATTGTTTTAACACAAGTACATTTTAGAAGTGACTACATTGGTACTATTTGGTCAAAAAAAGGAAAATATTTTCAAACAATAAATGGAATGTATTATTTTCACTGTATCTGGTCAGTACTTGGACATAAATCTGATTCCCACATTCTTGTAATAGTAATATAAAGAAAAAAAACACTTTCCATAGAGTCAGTTTAAAGTAGTGCTCTATGAATATCTGTGAATTAGTAATGAGCCTGTCATTTGCCTGCTGTGGCACAGTATGACTAAAGTAAAACAATGTTACAATCAACAGGATAAAGTAATCCAGATTTAAAGAAGTGTGTTATATTAGAGATGATTTTCTATTAAAGATAATGGATTTCATGACAAGTATAATTAAATCTGTAGCTATAACCAGGCAGACCACATAGACAGTAAAAATTAGGTTTATAGCAAGTGGTGTATAAGACCAAATTCGTGACAAGTCTCCAGAGTATATTTTTACACATACCAACAAGTAAGGACACACATACAATCAAAATTTTATTCATTTCTTCATCACAGGCACCAGTTTGCAGCCTGGAGATTCTGCATGTTCTCCTGTGAGCGGAACACTCACCAGCACCCTGCACAGCCTGAGGTCCTCAAACACAGCCTCCCTAGGATGTCAGCCTCTCAGTGGAGCACCAGCAACTGCAGCACCCATAGATGGAGCCCACAGCAGGTGGGCTCAGGCGAAAATGGCTGGAGAGCCTTTGAAAAAGAGGCCATGAGTCCTCACTTACAAGCATGGGCTCCGCTTCTGTGCGAACAGGACCAGGGCCCCCGAGGAAGCCTCCCAGAGCCTCTTCCTTCCTCCAAATATTGGGTGCTCAGGCCCCACAGATTCTCCAGGGAGTGGCTGCCATGTCCTCTCTGGAGCAGCCATGAAGTTCCCTGCTGTCCTCATGGCTTCAGGGATGCTCGTTCACGTCACTGGGAGGGGATCCTAGTGGGTCATGACCTCACCTGCTCCTGCTCCCTCTGATGACCTTCAGGACACTTCCTCCTCCCTTTGCCAGATGACCCCACTCTCACCAACCCTCTGGAGGAAGGAAAGCTGTCTGCACTGCATGATTTTTCCTTTTGAGCAAGTCAAGGCTCACAGGGGTCTCACACTTGCACGGCCCATGTTAATATTACATGATTCCTATTTCCACTTTTCCTATCTTCTGGTTTTGTCTGCACACTTACTCACCCTGCCAATCCACTTTCTCTTGTGAAGCTGCTAATGTGGGTTTTTATTTCCAGGCTGATGTGACTTCTTTGCTGCAATACTAGACATGTGCTCATCACATGCCCACATTTTTTTTTTTTTTTTTTTGAGACGGAGTCTCGCTCTGTCGCCCAGGCTGGAGTACAGTGGCCGGATCTCAGCTCACTGCAAGCTCCGCCTCCCGGGTTGACGCCATTCTCCTGCCTCAGCCTCCCGAGTAGCCGGGACTACAGGCGCCCGCCACCGCCACCTCGCCCGGCTAGTTTTTTGTATTTTTTAGTAGAGACGGGGTTTCACCGTGTTAGCCAGGATGGTCTCGATCTCCTGACCTCGTGATCCGCCCGTCTTGGCCTCCCAAAGTGCTGGGATTACAGGCTTGAGCCACCGCGCCCGGCGCCCACATTTTTAAGAATAAAATATTTTGAGCACAATTTGCTCTTGTTGTACTCATATGTCAGGGTTGCAACCCAGGGGATTGGTTTGAAAATGTATTTGCTAAAATGCATGAATATTTCTAGAAATTCAGGGTTATAAATTCAATGCCTTCTTGCATCCCACAAATTTTGATATGTGTTTTCTTTCACTTCAAATTTTTTGAAATGTCCATCTCTTGATTTCATCTTTGTCCCAGACTTTATTTAATAGTATGTTACGTAGTCTAAAAATATTCAGATTTTTTTCTGATAGCTTTCTGTCATTGATTCCTAATAAATTTCCCTTGCCTTCTGAAACTTTATTTTGTGTGATTTAAATTGATTTAATTTCTTTGAAATATCCTATGGCCCTACGCATGATCTGTCTTACTAATGTTTTAAAATGGCTATGGAGTCTGCTGTAGTGGTGGAGTGTTCTCTCAGTGTCAATCCTGCCCACACGTTTGAGAGCTTTGGCAAGTCATCTGCATCTGCACTGGCGCAAGAGACAGTGTTGCCTACAGTGCAGGCTGGAACTGCTGCAGAGCCTTTTCTGCCCTGGGCCCCGCTAAAGGCTGGGAAGACTCCATGTCACCTGGATGGTGGGCCTGACCAATATTCCATGGTGTAGAATCTGTTGCCTCCAGATTCCAAAAAGGTCACTGTGAGCTTCCTTCATTTTTTAAAATAAAGATGCCCATGAAACAGAATAGAATGGAAGACATATGCCTATCATCAGGAACTCTGACTCTCTCCATGTTTATGGAGCACATATTACAGTAACCTTATTGATTAGGGTAAATCATTTAATGCCATTTGATGGCAGCTGTAGAGCTCAGTACCCAGAAATACGAGCTGCAGTGCAATACCAGCTGGGAGAAGTCAGCCTCCCAACGATAGCCACAATATGACCAGGCAGCCACAAAGAGTTCTCAGGGAATTTTCTGATAATTTCCTTGTGTTGTGGCAGTTTCTGTCCTGGCTTTCTAATGAGGAAGGTGTAAAAGTTGACACTGTGATGTCCTGACTTCTACTGCACCAACTCTTAACCAGTCCTTCTGTCAATAACTCAGTAGGAGACACAAGTCACATTCTCAATGGGTATTTTAACCCTGTTCCAAGTTCTGGTGTAAAGTTTTTATTTTTTCTATGGATTTGCCTATTCCATTAAACATCTTAATGTCTTGAATATGGTTGTGCAACTCATGCCTCTCAGTCTCTCTGCAAATATTAATATTGGGGCAAATTTAATAACAGGTTTCTCATGATGTCATATTTTCTCTACCAGTCTTAAATAAGCTGAACTGGATGTAATGACAAATATTATAAGCTAGTTTGAACTCAAGACAAATTACTTTGACTGAAATGTATTACCTTAGCATCAACCGGGAAACAGAAGATGTTGCTGAAGTTTAAGGACCTCTTCAGGAGTATCATAAACTTGCACGTATTTGCTACAATCTTCCACAGGATCAATAGGTTTTCTGTTTTAATGTGCTAAATATAGATTCTTTTTGTGCAATCAGATCTTCGGGGATAAGCAAATAACAGAAATTATCACATTAGGCTTTAAATTTTACCTAGAGTGGCTAGGATTTCACAATACAAAAAGTCATTTTCTAGGTTGATAATGTTCTTCATTTGCTAGGGTAGGAATATTAAATATGAGTAAGAACTGGTAAAGTAAGTTTCTAAGACATGGTCATGCCTATAGTCTTTTGTTACACTTTATAATTTCATGCCCTGACTGCTTCTGGGAGGTTAACATTTATTTTGTTTTATTTCATTACTGATCCTGCATTCTTTTCTTGCTAGGATATATTTTAGAAAAGCAAATTTCTAGAAGTACTGACATTTGAGCACAGTTGATGCTTCGTAGAGCATGTGAACTTTGGGTGATCGGTGACTCCTGGCCAAGAAAGGACCAAAGTGAAATTTACTACTGTGGCATGAAGCTGCCACTTCCATACGGCGGAGTCACCATGTCCAGGCGGCCATGTAGAGACTGTGCGATTATTGCTATTCTTCTTCTTCTTGTTGTTGTAACGAGGAATGAGCACCAGGAAATGTGTTAAGCTCCTGCCTCTTTCTTGTTCTGAACAGAATTTTTATGAACAGGAGTTGACAGGAAGAGGCTCAAAGAGAATTTCAGTTGATTTTATAAATTAAGTGATTTAATTTTGTATCTGAGTTTTCCCGAAGGTCTTAACATTTCTGCACTCAAAATTCATATGAGTATTTTGTGGATCTTAAAATTAATATAAAATGAGGAGTACTAAGTTTCAGAATTCTCAAATTATATCTTTAATTTTTCTGTAGGTGAACCCTTTTCTCTAAATTAAACAGTAAGAAACAACTTTCTTTGTCTTCTTGGTATATTCATACAAATTTTCACATCACAGGCAACTTCCACTGCAGTATAAAAGGCTCAAATTCCCAATTCAGTCCCAGGAATCTTCTTGGGGTCTCCACCCTCCACCTCTCAATTAAACCAGGCTTTAATGTAAAGTCAAAAAGACAACTTTCATGTTCAAATGGTATAAAAAAATTCATAACCTTCCAGACAAGCTGTGGTTTTTTAGAGACCTACTTTTGAAGAGAGAAACCCCTTTCTATAAGGGTGAGAATTTCCAGGGAACTTATAAGATGCAGGAGGCTCAGGGAGGCAATGGAATTCTTGTTTCACTTCTTGTATTGACGTTTGGTGAGGTAGGCTCTGCAGAAAGATTAACATGCACGGGGGAAAAGTCCAGCACTGAATCTCACAGCTCAGTCTGTTGTTTTATAGGACTTTTTCCATTTTTTTTTTCAAGAAAAAGACAAATAATTCAAATGTTTGGAAACAGATTCAGATTTGGCAGGTTTAGAACAGGGTCTGAAGACTCAAACATGTTACATGTGTTACATGTGCCTTACATGTCAAACATGTAAACAACTCTGTTTTCCACAGTTTTTAGAGAGAGAAATTCTCAGAAGCACACGATACAGACATCCAAGAAGACTTCATTCCCTGAGCTCTCTGTGTACCAGAATATTTATCCATGAATCTATAGCTTCAATCTCAAGTGTCTGGAGCCAGGAATCCAGTCATAGGACCTGCAGCATCACAGAGGGAAGCTCCCTTTGCAGGTGACTTGCTCTCAATTCTTATACAGGGGCAAACTCTCACTTTTGGTCAGGAAAAACCTCCATTGAGGTCCAGGTGGAGAACAGGCCTCTGTATGTCTCAATCTCCTCCAGAACAGCGTGAGTTTGCCTGTTTGGACTAGCACAGTCTGCCGAACAAAGTTTACAGAATATGTGACAGTGTTGTAGAAATGAGCTAAAGATGGCCAGTGCAAACTGCTCCTATGTCATGTGTTTCTAAACTGCAGACTGTTTCTAAATGGCTGTGCCAAACTCGAGTTTTCCAATCCAATCATTTCAAAAACAGCCCAAATAAGGTTTTTTTTTTTTTTTTTTTTTTTTTTTTTTTGAGATGGAGTCTTGCTCTGTTGCCCAGGCTCGAGTGCAATGGTGTGATCTCTGCTCACTGCAACCTCCGCCTCCAGGGTTCAAACAATTATCCTGTCTCAGCTTCCTGAGTAGCTGGGACTACAGGCACGTGCCACCACACCTGGCTAATTTTTTGTATTTTTAGTAGACATGGGGTTTCACCGTGTTAGCCAGGATGGTCTCGATCTCCTGACCTCCTGATCTGCCCACCTTGGCCTCCCAACGTGCTGGGATTACATGCATGAGCCATGGCGCCCAGCCCCAAAGAAGATTTTTAGCCATTCAGAGAATGCTTACTTTTCATATTACAGAAAACCTCACCCACATCTGTTAGCAGTAGGTAAGATAAGCCCCAGGTTATGAAAATTTCAAACCACTCCTGCCCTCTGGATATCTCGGACCCAGATGAAGCTGTTGTCTGGCTACCCCTAGACACAGAAGCCCTTTCTCCAATGTTCCTTCACCTTAGGAGTTCCCTTGGTCTCCACCTTTTCTGAGTAGCAACCCCAACATCTTTGATTCTAGACAGTCTCCTGCTGTGACGGACTCCTTTGGGCAAATCTCTCAAAGCTTCACCCAACAGTCATGTGCGCTACTGCCACCCTACAGACATCTCTTTCTCTTTGATCAGAACCCCAATTTCTCAAACTCTCTATAAACAGGACCACACTCTCCACCCAACAAACACTGACTCCGGCGTAATGGACACAATTCCACTTCTCAGACTGACTTCTCAAGTCATACAAATAATACACTTGTCTTCAATTTTATGGACTCCAAACTAACAGTATCTGGCAAGTGACATGCAGTAAATTCCACTTGTATGAGTCCTTCCTCATTTGGGTGATCATGGTCCAGATTAGAGAAATACAGAGGCCCGCTCCACACCTGGATCAAATGGAGGCTGTTCATCTACCTTTTTATCGGTGTGCCCTGTGGAGTGACCAGCTTTGTCTGCTGTTGCGAAGCCTCTGCATACTCTACTAACATTCAGGAGAGAGATTCCTGTTTAGAATTAAGAATATTATTCCTTAAGTTTAATAGTATAGGGTAATTACAAGGCCTTTAGTATAGGGTGACTTCAGAGCCTTTTTATTACTGAAACAATTTTTTATAAGGTTTTACATTTTCAGATATGTAATGACAAGAGATTATGAGAGGAAACAACCAATCCCAATGGTAACCTTTTTAAAGCTTTGTCATTAATTTTCAAAGGAAACAGCAGTGTTCTCTGAAATTCAGCACCATAAAGAATACTTTGTAAAACTAAGATTTTGAAGAATTGATTCATAGTAAAAGCAAGCCTGATAGATTTATTACTGTAATTCATTTTCCCACAGTGCAAGTTTCTATATAGGATAGTGGGTCGAACTGATTATTCATTTAACACCTTTTCAGACTAATTCCTTTATACCAGTGATAAGATGTACCTTAATGTTCTCTTTTAGATTATGTGTTTCTTTTGTGTGTTTACTTTTATTTTTCTTTTCATTATCTGATGTTTCTAACTCTTTTAACTATTATGATGAATTAGGAATTTGATATTTTCAAGGCTAAGAACCATATTTGACCTGATCAGCATCACAAGAAAAGAGAAGTCAATGCCAGGCACAGCAGGTCACTCCTGCAATCCCAGCACTTTGGGAGGCCAAGGCAGGTGGATCGCTTGAGGCCAGGAGTTCGAGAACAGCCTGGCCAACCTGTGGAAACCTTTTCTCTACTAAAAATACAAAAATTAGTTGGGCATGGTGGAGAGGGCCTGTTGTCCCATCTACTCCAACGACATGAGAACTGCTTGAACCCGGGAGCTCAGGAGGTGGGATTGCTGTGAGCGGAGATTGCACCACTACACTCCAGCCTGAGTAGCAGAGAGAGACTCTGTCTCAAAAAAAAAAAAAAAAAAAAAAAAAAAAAAAAAAAAAAAAAAACACAACAACAACAACAAAAAACAAAACAAAAAAACACACAAATACATAAGATTTACAAAAAGTAATGAAAGAAAAGAACAAATAAAAATTTAAATAGTGAAATATGATACCTTTATTCTGATCTTACTTTCACATTACAATTTCATGTTCTCAATTTAGGTTCCTGCCATGAAGTTCAACATTTTAAGCTCAATATCATTTTTACTCAATGTTTTTTCACCAACTATGTTAAAACATCTTATGCCAGTGCATTTCCCAGAAGATAATCAGGACAAGCTTTGTGTGGAATAATAATACCTAGAGCTCTGTTTGGTTTTTCTGGGTGTGTATTCTTTACCAAGCAAATCAAGTGTTGTATTAAATTATTGAAGATTACATAGCACTAGAAACTATTCTTTTAATAGCTCCCAGAATTTTTGTTTTTTTCAGGACAGTGACAGTCCTTGTGACGTGATTTGATACATGCACCATTATTCAGGAGCTGCTAAATTCAATATTAAGCACATCACTGACAAATGAAGAATACTCAGGTTGTTTTCCTATCGTAACGATCCATTTTGTGATAGATTCATATCCCTGAGCTGTGATCATCTTTCAATGAAAACCCAGGAAAATGTCATCCATAGTACTGCCAACCCTGAGACTTAAAACCAGGGATCCAGTTCTTGCTCTTCCTACATAGAGAATCTCCTTTTGAACTGTGGTCTCATGATTGTGGCTGTGCCACATACAGGCCAGGAGGAGACACGGGTTCACACTCAGAGTTGGCAAGAATTTGGAAGCCCTGACATCCTATAAAATGTTACTTGCCCAAGATCCAAACTTTCAAATTCAGATCCTTCTTCCTACTCTACTGATGAATTAGATTTTCTTAGTTTCCCACCAAGGGACACTTTCTATCACATTGCTCACAGACAAGACATATCTACCCTCCTTCAACCCTCACCCAGTGGCTCCTTCCACCCCACTGCACCCACCAGGGCATTTGCATATTGTCCTCTAGGGAGGACCTTCCCTTGTGAGTCTGAGATAAAAGCTCAGCTCTAACCTTGCCTGGACTGATCAGGACTCCTCAGGGCACCTTCTCACAATGAGGCTCCCAGCTTAGCTCCTGGGTTTGCTAATGCTCTAGGTCCCTGATAAGGACGGAAGGAGATGAGGGAGGAGAACGGGGTGGGAGGGTGAGCTCTGGTGGCCCTACTGATTCCCATGTTTATTCTAACCATGTGTTAAAAGAATGTGGCCTATGATCCAGGGAGAGGAATTTATATTTTGCCCTGACAATAGAAACCTCCTAAAATCAGTGCTCTGAATAATATCTTGAGAAATGAAAGAGCTCTTGTGCCTATTTAATAAAGGATTCATTTAAAAAGTTTGTTTTTATGATATGAATAAAAATTTGTAAAACTAAAAGATTAGCCATAAATCAATATCATAAGGCAAATCTCAAAAGTTACTCATTATGCTTTCACCTAACCTTGCACTTCTCTCTCATAATTTCAGGATCCAGTGGGGATATTGTGATGACCCAGATTCCACTCTCCCTGTCTGTCACCCCTGGAGAGCTGGCCTCCATCTCCTGCAGGTCTAGTCAGAGCCTTGTATACAGTGATGGAAAAACCTATTTGGATTGGTACCTGCAGAAGCCAGGCGAGTCTCCGCAGCTCCTGATTTATGGGGGTTCCACCAGAGCCTCTGGAGTCCCAGACAGGTTCAGTGGCAGTTGATCAGGCACTGATTTCACACTGAAAATCAGCAAGGTGGAGGCTGAGGATGTTGGGGTTTATTACTGCATGCAAGCTATAGCGTTTCCTCCTACGGTGGTACAGACCAATACAGAAAGCTCCCTGCTGGGGTGTCCCAGCTGCTCACATGCACTGCTTGTCTGGGGAGCAGCTCAGCAGGGTCTCTGAGTCTGCAGAAGAGGAGGCTGTTGGAGAACTCAGGGACAGGTTTGCTGCTGAGGACTCTGGCCCATGAGAGCCTCAGCAGCACCTCAGTCCCACATGGTCAAAGCTTTATCAGTTGCCAGGCTCATCCTCACCCTGCCTGTCTTGCCCACATTTGCCAAGTACATTCAGTCAGCGTGTAACAGCCAGAACATAGATGCAGTTTAGTGACAACACAAGTGGAATCCATGTGGAAAATGACCAGCTTGGGGTTTATTTTACATAAGTTAATACTTGGTGATAATACTTGAAATTACTGGGAAATTGGTATTTTCCCACTTTCCTTACTTTCTGTTTCACTTTATCACTCATACTAAACTGCACTTTCCAGTATCATGTTGGAGATCATGTTCTATACAAGCTGTCCTCAGGGGGGAGTATGGATAAGAATAATTAGTAAAAATATTTGATTTCTGACTATTCCTAGACTTTGTAAATCCATGGGAAATATAAGATCTTAATGCCAAAATATTTTGATTTGCCTCAATTACGTTTTTCCCAGTGAAGAGGGAGTTCTTGCCACTCCACAAGTGAGCTTCAGAAATAAGCAGCACGAGCTGCGTGCAGTGGCTCATGCCTATAATCCCAACACTTTGGGATGCCAAGGTGGGTGGATCATTTGAGGTCAGGAGTTTGAGACCAGCCTGATCAACATGGTGAAACCCAATCTCTACTAAAAATACGAAATTAGCCAGGGCGTGGTGGCACACACCTGTAATCCCAGCTACTTGGGAGACTGATGCAGGAAAATCACTTGAATCCGGGAGGTGGAGGTTGCAGTGAGCTGAGATAGCGCCACTGTACTCCAACCTGGGCTACAAGGCAAAACTCTATCAAAAGTTTACTAAATATGCCACTGGAAAACTGAGAGATGGAGAACACAGAGTTTACTAAATATGCCACTGGAAAAATGCAGAATTATATGAGAGTTTTTTTTTTTTCTCAAACAAATTCTAATTGTAAAAGTATTTATTCTAAGTACTATTTTAGGGATGATAAATTTAGTACTATGTCATCATAACAAAAGGTTTCAAATATTACAAAAATGTATTATTTACATATGATATCATCATTACCAGAAAATGAATCTGAATCATATGTTTTAGTTGTAAAAACGTAGAAAATTTATTCTTTCAATAGATTCCGTACAAAATAGTGTTCTACTGTTATAATATTCTATCAAACTCAACGATGAGCTATGTCAGTTACATATTAGAATATTGTGTAATAGACACAAAATGATTGAAGCAACAGAACAAGAAGCTCCTGTTTCAGATTTAAAGTGTAAAGTATATTTAAGATGATTTTCTACTCTAAGGTAATGGATTTCATGACAAGTGCAATTAAAATTCCGAAGTGTCATATCTACTGGGTTTAGTAGACATTGCTATATTTATATAGAAATCAAGCAGACTGAAACTGTGAAAATAAGAAACATAAGACACTTAATACATTGTTTAAAATGCTAATTAATGCATCATGGAGCTTAAAAGTTATTACAGAATGCTGGGAGAGAAGACAAGCGTAAGTAGCAAGGGCAGGAGTTAAGCAATGTCATCACCATCTTTAGCCATCAGGTGATTGATGGCACCTAGTGACCTAAGATTCTGCTTTGATATGAGACAGGTGAAAAGGCCCAAACCACTCAAGGTGGTTGGACACCTCCAACAAACAAACAAACATACAACCTACATGGTACTGATATCTCAAGCGGCGATACTCTCAAGTCAAAATGGTGAAAAACAAATGATTCCAAATACTGAAAGGGGAGAGATACAAGGAGAATCAGAGCACAATCAAATGTATTACAAAGAAGCTTCAAAATATGGTGGACTAAATGTGACAAGGTTTCTGTGTCTGTGCCATGGCAGTGCAGAGGCAGGCAGGTGGCCTTGGTGCTGTAGGTGGCTCTGCTCCATGAGGTCACTCAGGTGGGCAGGAGGCATGACCACCCTCAGCACACAGCCTTCCTCCTTCCTCACAGCCTCTGCCCCCACGGCCATCCTCAGCAGCATGAGGTGGAACAGAATGAAGGGAAAGCTATTTTCTTCTAAAGACCAAAGAAAACTCCAGTTTTCCACCAGGGATAAATGTTCTTTTGTGTAAAGCACAGGTTTGTGAAATTTTTCACCAAGTGAAACTGGTGAAAAACTCACACTTTTTGCTTTTTTAATCTGAAAATGTATTTGCACAATTTCTGGAAATAATTTTTTGAATATATGATTATATTTGTGGCAGTCTATCTGAAGTTGTCATTTACCATTGAGAATTACTGCTGAAGGGTGATTTGATAAAAAAAGACTCATCTGTGACAGACACTCCTCCTTTGGAAGGACTCTGTCTTTTTATCCCTTTACACTCATTTTAAGTCCTTCAATGTATTAAGTTTAATTCATTATTTTAAACAATCAATGCATTAAGTTTATTATTTATGTTTAATAATTAATGTTCACTATCAGAAACTCAAACATCCTAAATGTTGCTATGTCAAAAACCTGCCTGTAGATGGCAAACAAACCCCCCCTAAAAAAAAAAAAAAAAAAAAGAGATTGCCTTGATCTAAAAATATAACTTGCATTGTAAGGGTGATGATGTCTGATTATCAACATGGAGCCCCTAAGGCTGAAATGGGGTCTCCTGTGTGATTTGAAGCACCCAGGAGGCGCTTGCAGTGTGCTGTGCTGTGGGGAAACCCCTCTGTGCTCTGTGATCTGAGAATGTAAGCCTGGCCTTATTCCTCTTATGCAGCTGTAGGAGATGACTGAGGTAATTAAGGCTAAATGGGGTCAAAAGGATGGGACCATGATCCAATAGAATTAATGTTCTTATAAGAATAGAAACTAGAGAGCTCTCCTTTTTCCTCTCTCTCTCTCTTCTCCCTCTTGCCCCTAACTCAACTTTCTACCCGTGGTGGCTATCTCCAAACCAGGAAGAAGGACTTTACCAGAAAGTGAACCCTGTTGGACTTTGATCTTGCAATTTCCAGCTACCAGAAATGTAAAACTTAATTTCTGTGGTTTAAGCTGTCCAGCTATATCCATTTTGGTGTGGGAGTCCCAGTGGACTACTACACCATCCTTGCCAGCTCCAAGCAGAATCTCCCTCTGGAGGCTCCCTGTGGACATGGGGACCCAGCTTTGTTCCTGTTCTTCCTGCTGCTCTGATTCTCTGGTGAGGAAGGAAGATGCAGGCTTCATCCTATTTGTTTGCATTTTGTACTAGAATGTCTCCTTGAAGATGAAGTGGTTAGCCTGTTTTGCTTTCTGATCAGAACTTCATCAAACTGAATGAATTACTTGCTTGGTATTAATACTTCGGGATGTTCATGTTTGTTCCTGACATAGATGCCAGTGGGTATGTTGTGTGCACCCCGTCTCTTACCCCTTTTCCTATGTCCCCAGAGAGAAGGCCACTGTCATCTGTAGGGCTGGCCAGAGTGTTAAGAGTGTTCTATTTTAGCTTGGCTCCAGCAGAAAACAGGCCCAGCTCTGAGCTCCTGTTGGCTCCCAGTTCCCTGTGGACACAACGCCTGCCCAGGTCAGGGTTCAACTGCCTGGACAGTTATCACTCTGGCCATCAGCAGCCAAGCTGATCAAGGAACCCCATTGTGAACAGGGTTCCAGCAGCCGTGTGAGCCATGAAAACTGGGCCGATAGATCCCACATGGCTCCAGTCAGAGGGGAGGCTGCCAATAGGCTATGGAGGGGTTTCATCCTGTGACCACATAGCCTCAGCCTCATGTGCTGCTCTGTCTCACAGGAGTGCTCTTGGGAAGGACCTGCCCACAGGAAGCTCTGGGCACCAAATGTTCCTCCACCATGGCCTAGCTCCACTGCCTGTCTCCCCGGCACCTGCTGCTCTGTGTTCCTCAGACCCCCTCTGGTCACTCAAAGTTCTCAAAGTTCTCACTCAAAGGTCCCTGCTCAGCCCTGCAGGGACATGGAGGTAGAGCCTGAGTTTCCTCATTCTCGGCTCTGCAGTGGAGAAGGAGCCATGGAGTGGTGCACCCATTGCTGGTTTTAAATGTCCTTGAATTTATTATTTTAAATGTTCTTAAATTTATCAAAATTTAAAGTCATGCATTATAACAACAAAGTTGTATTTATTTCTGTATAAATCTATATATTATATTGATTATAATGTAGATGCATAGCATATGTAGATATATCAATATAATTTATATCCAAAACATTATTTACATTTATATAATGTGTACATATATATATTTATGCACACACACACATAAACTTATTTAGCATGTGCTTCTTTTCATTCGAATCAGAACAGAATCTGGCTGAGTTAAGGCTCTGGGGGCATTTGCTGTTTCTCCCTCTTTGGCTCCAGCATCATAACAATCACTCAGGACCAGTAAGGACAGAGCTGAGGACGACTGGCCCCAGGAGCCCAGGCCTAACCCTAAGGCCCTGATCTCTGAGTCTTTCACGCTGGCCATGGGATCTGGGCTTGGAGCAGCGCCTGTGGGAGTGTGATCAGTTTCCTTCCCTGAGGCCCCTGCCAGGCAGCCCCATGGGCAGGGCCTTTGGCTCCTCCCATGTCCTGAGCCCCATGGCTCAGGAGAGCAGCTACCTCCTCCACAGCTCAGGGCCAGAACCCAGCAGCATAAGCCTGACCCTAATTACCCCTGGGTTGAGGACTTTACTGCAGATCTTTCCCCTTTTATTTCCATACCTGAGATTCTTTCTTGGTATTAAACTCACAGACCACATTTTCACAACCCTGAAGCTAATGCTGTCATCTGGAAAATTAGAAATTTGACTTCGTTGCCATCCTCAGAGCTTGGCCTGTTCTAGTCTCAGAAGGTAGAGATACCTATAGACTTTCTTCTCCCCATGAAACTTCACCTAGAAACTTAGTGAGATTTGGCAAAACTCTTAACACCTACACAGCAGCTATTTCCCTCCTCCTTTGATATATAGGGGTGTAGCTCTGTCCTGCTACGTGAGCAAGGACAGTGAGTCTCTCCCAGCCCAGGACAGGAACAGGGATTAGGAACACACGTGATCAGCTCCAGAATGAGATGTCAGGGGAGTGAGGGGAAGTAGACAGGGCCTTGGACAATGTTGATCCCATATAATATAGGCAATGATAGGAAAGAGCTTTGCTCTGTTTTTTTTTTTTTTTTCTTTTTTTTTTGTGAGGGGACAGGGTCTCACTGTGTGAATCAGAATGCAGTGCAGTAGCATTATCATGGCTTACTGCAGCCTCAAATTCCTGGGCTCCAGCCATCTTCTCACCTCAGCCTCCTGAATGAGAACTACAAGTGCTCACCACCACATGTGCTTATTTTTTATGATTATTATTTTTTTTAGTAGAGATGTGGTCTCGCTATGCTTCCCAGACTGGTCGGACTCCTGGGCTCAAGCTATCCTCCTGCTTTGGCCTCAAAAAAAATGCTGGTATTATAGGCGTGAACCACTGTGCCTTGGTCTGCACTTTTTTTCTGGAATAGTTATGACTGGCATAATGATTAGAACCTGTGCAGCCCTCTTAAGACCATGAAGCATTAAGCTCAAAATTGAAATCCAAAGTAGTGCAGGTGCAAAGCAGTTGGAGGCTGGGCACGGTGGCTCATGCCTGTAATGCCAGCACTTTGGGAAGCCAAGGCAGGTGGATCACCTGAGGTCGGGAGTTCGAGACTAGCCTGACCAACATGGAGAAACCCCATCTCTACTAAAAGTACAAAATTAGCTGAGTGTAGTGGCAGGCGCCTGTAATCCCAGCTCCTCAGGAGACTGAGGCAGTAGAATCGCTTGAACCCAGGAGGCGGAGGCTGCAGTGAGCGGAGATCATGCCATTGCATTCCAGCCTGGGCAACAAGAGTGAAACTCTGTCTGAAAGAGAAAAAAAAAAAAAAGAAAGAAAAAAGAAAAGAAAAAAAGGAACAGAAAAAAAGAAAGACATATTGGAAAATTGAGGCAGGTGGATGGCTTGAGTTCAAGAGTTTGAGAATAGACTGGGCAACATAGCGAAACCCCATCTCTACAAAAAATACAAAAATTAGCCCGCTGTGGTGGCATGTGCCTGTAGTCCTGTAGTCCCAGCTAAATGGGAGACTGAGGTAGGAGGATGATTTGAGCCCGGTGGGTAGTGGTTGCACTGAGCCGTGGTTGTACCATGGCTTGCACTGTGGTCCAGCTAGAAGATGATGGAGACTGCATGGGGTGTGGCAGGAAGGGTGAATGTTGGGAGAGGGATCAGATTTGGGATACATTTGGGGCCTGGGATCCTTGGCTTTACTTCCATTTGTTACAAGGTTCCCAATGCAATGTGCTGCATATGCAGCACTTCTGAATATTCTTGTTTTTTTTTCATTATTATTGAGTTTCATTGAGAATTTCAATCTGCCTGCTGGTGCTCAAGAAGGAAACTTCTCGTTTTTTCTTAGGATTCTTTTAAGTAAGCAAGATTTTACCTCTACTGCACATTTCCTTTCCTTTTTGTCCCTCCTCTCTGAAAGGAGGTGGCCCAGGTGCTTCACTTCGGAGAGTCTCAACTTCTTACCCAAAGACTTTGATCTAGTGTTTTCTCTTTTGCTTTTATGTTCCTTTCTTGCTTCTTTTTTGTATTTTTAGCAATAGCAGTATCACTTTTTCCTTTTATTCCTGGATATTAAAGATGCAATCTTAGTTTATCACACTGATTACCTTCAGCATGATTAATGGACTTCCAGTCTGGTATTTAGAAATGCTTCCTGTGTGCCTAGGAAGCTGCCTGAAGAGTCATGATCTGTCTAGCATGGGTGCCAGGGCCTCTCTGAGTCCTCTATCCAGCCAGCCCTTCAGGATCTCTCTGTGTTTTCATATCACTCACTGCCTTGTCTGAATGAGATTCTGATAAGAATCCCAGTACATCCTACTTGAATCAGGGGCCACCTATACCTTCCAAGAGGGCTGAGGGTCATAGGCTCCTGAAGACAATCACAGGTCCAGAGAATCACAGCCAATGACTGTCCTCTGTAGAGATAGCTTCTTCCAAGATGGCTAGGAGCTGTCTGGCTTTGTCCTTCCTTGTGCATGATGAGAGGGGACAGAGTAGGTCTCTAAGCAAACCCTGAGCAAGGCCATCCTGTGTGTGTGCCTCTGACCTGGACATAGGATGACACTGGATTCACTTAGGGAAGTGATTATAAATCTATAATCATGAGATAATTGGGAGGGAGACAGGGAAGAGAGAGGAAATGCAATATGTGTACAGTACCAATACTGAGAGTTGATTCTGTGATGATTTACTGCTCAATGTGATTCCTAAATTATCACATTCTGTTCCATGGAGCATATGACTATCTTCTTCTACCACTTATTCTGTATTCCCTTTGCCTTCAGCAAGCACCTCGGCAGGTGGAGGGTTTTTATTTATTTATTTATTTTCTGGTGGACGGACCCAAACCTTCATTCCTGAAAGGTCTAGGCCATTTGTAGCCATGCCTGAAATGGGCTGTTGTAGTTTCTCACCGACCCTAATCATAGGGCATGGTAACACTAAGAGACACTCTAATGGATCTCTTGCATTCCATGCATGCTCTTCTTTACCTCCATTGTGGAGTAGTAGACTTCATCTTGATAGTCTGGGTCAATCACCCCAGCCAACACTGGAAGTCCCTTCTTAGCCTCTTGACTTAAAGGTAGGATGAGCCCAGTGTCCTGGGGGCAATCTTAACTTCCATTTTAATGGAACCGTTTTTGTGTCTCCTGGTGGCAGCGTTCCTCCCTCTGGAATTAAGACATCTAGGCCAGCAGAACTTAATGCTGCAAAAACAGGAAGCAAAAATTTTGCTAGTGGATTGCTAGGGATCATGGTGAGTGGTGCCACTTTCACTTCCACCCCTTGGTTCCTGGACCTGTGAATCCTGGCAATGGGAGAAACAGTACCATATATTGGATGGTGATTCAGAGCATACACAGCCTTCTGGAGAACTTTGCCCCAGTCCTGCAAAGTATTGTCACCTAGTTGGTGTTGTAATTGTGACTTCAAAAGGCCATTACACCATTCTATCAATCCAGCTCCTTCAGGACGATGGGGAACATGGAAAGACCAGTGAATTCCATAAGCATGAGCCCACTGCCACACTTCTTTAGCTGTCAAGTGAGTGCCTTGGAAAGAGGCAATGCTGTGTGGAATATCATGACAATGGTTAAGGCATTCCATGAGTCCACGGAAGGTAGTTGTTGCAGAAACATTGTGTTCAGGATAGGCATAGCCATATCCAGAGTAAGTGTCTATTCCAGTGAGGACAAACCTCTTCCCTTTCCATGATGGCAGAGGTCCAATATAATCAACCTGTCACCAGGTAGCTGACTGATCACCCTAAGGAATGGTGCCATATCGAGGGTTCAGTGTTGGTCTCTGGTGCTGGCAAATTGGGCACTCAGCAGTGGCCTTAGCCAGGTCAACCTTGGTGACTGGAAGTCCATGTTGCTGAGCCCATACGTAACCTCCATCTCTGCTGCCATGACCACTTTGTTCATGGGCCCATTGGGTGATAACAGGGGTGGCTGTAGAAAGAGGCTGAGTGGTGTCCACAGAATGGGTCATCCTATCCACTTGATTATTAAAATCATCCTCTGCTGAGGTCACCCATTGGTGAACACTCACATGGGATACAATTATCATCAGTTTTCTACCACTCAGAAGGGTTCATCCATAAACCTTTTCCCCAAATGTCTTTGTCACCAATTTTCCAATCATGCTTCTTCTAATTCCCTGACCATCCAGCCAAAGCATTGGTTATAGCCCATGAATCAGTATATAATCGCACATCTGTTCATTTCTCCTTCTATGCAAAGCATATAGCCAGGTGCTCTGCTCAAAGTTCTGCCCACTGGGAAGATTTCCTCCACTGCTGTCCTTCTGGGGTATCCTAGAAAGGGGCTGTAGTGCTGCAGCTGACCACTTTCGGGTGATGCCTGTGTGTCAGGCAGAATCATCTGTGAACAGGCTCTAGTCTTCTCTTCCTCTGCCAACTGAGCATAGGAAACTTACCATGAGGCTGCTGGTGCAGGCTGGGGGGAGAGAAGGCAGGGTGACAGAAGTGGAGACCAGGGACATTTGAGCGACTTCCTCACGTAACTTACTTGTGCCTTCAGGACCTGCTTGAGCTCAATCATGTGTATACCACTTCTTTTTGATGATGGAATGTTGCTGTGCACCCACTTTTTGGCTAGATGGGTCAGAAGGCACCCAGTTCATGATAGGCAGTTTAGGTCGCATGGTGACTTGATGACTCATAGTCAAATGTTCAGTTTCCACCAAAGCCTAGTAACAGGTCAAGAGCTGTCTCTCAAAAGAAGCGTAGTTATCTGCATAAGATGGCAGGACTTTGCTCCCATATCCTAGAGGCCTCTGCTGTAATTCACCAAGGGGGGGCCTGTCAAGGGCTACAGACAACATCCCTATCTGCCACTGACACCTCAGGCACCATTGGATCTTCTGGGTCATATGGCCCAAGTGGCAGAGAGCTTTCACAGCAGCCTGGACTTGTTGCAGAGCCATCTTCTGTTCTGGACCACAGTCAAAACTGGAAGCCTTTCAAGTCACTCAATAAATAGGCTAGAGTAACACACTCAAATGAGGAATGTGTTGCCTCCAAAATCCAAATAGGCCCACTAGGCACTGTGCCTCTTTCTTGGTTGTAGGACATGCCAAATGCTGAAAATTTCCTTCATCTTAGAAGTAATATCTCAATGGGTTCCACAAGACTGGACCCCTAGAAATTTTACTGAGGTAGACGTTCCCTGAATTTTAGTCAGATTTTTTTCCCCCATTGTCTGGCATGCAAATGTCTCACCAATAAGTCCAGTATGTTTGCCACTTCTTGCTCACTGGATGCAATCAGCATAATGTCATCAATGTAATGGATCATTGTGATATATTGTGGAAGCAGAAAACTATCAAGATCTCTCTGAATGAGATTATGACACAAAGCCAGAGAGTTGGTATACCTCTGAGGTAGAACCGTAAAAGTATATTGTTGGCCTTGCCAGCTGAAGGCAAATTGCTTCTGGTGGGCCTTATGGACAGGAATGGAGAAAAAGGCATTATCAATCAATGACTGCATGCCAGGTACCAGGAGATGTGCTAATTTGCTCAAGCAATGAAATCACAATTGGAGTGATTTGAATTGAAATCACAATGAAATCACAGCATTTGCAATTGGAGTCACCACTTGGTTAAGCTTATGATCATCCACTGTCATTCTCCAAGATCTATCTGTCTTCTGCACAGGCCAAATAGGATAGTTGAATGGGGATATGGTGGGAATCACCACCCCTGAATCTTTCAAGTCCTTGATGGTGGCACTAATCTCCACAATCCCTCCAGGGATGCAATATTGTTTTTGATTTACTACTTTGTAGGTACAGGCAGCTCTAATGGCTTCCATATGGCCTGCCCCACCATAGTAGCCCTCACTCTACCAGTCAGGGAGCCAATGTGAAGGTTCTGCCAACTGTTAAGCATATCTATGCCAATTATGCCTTCTGGCACTGGGGAAATGACCACAGGATGAGTCCCAAAGCTGAAGGCCTTGTAGTCCGATGCTCGAGGACAGGAAGCATCCAGCATGCAAGAAAGATATAGACAGGGAGGTTAAGCCAGTCTAGCCTTTTCACATTTTTCTACCTGCTTTATGTTCACTGGCAGCTGATTGGATGGTTCCCACCCAGATTAAGAGTGGGTATGCCTTCCCCAGCCCACTGATGCAAATGTTAATCTTTTTTGTCAACACCCTCACATGTTTTTTGACACATCCAGGATCAATATTTTGCCACCTTCAATCCAATCAAGTTGGCAGTAATAACCATCACAATAGGTAAAAACTGTGCTCTTAGCTGCACACTTTTTCAGAAAGCAATTGAGGCTCAGAGAGAGGCATAAACACCCCAAGTTTATGCAGATAATTAATAGGAAATACATATAAGAGAAATTGTGTTGCCTAGACTTTCTATGCACTTGTCTTTTTGACCTGAATGAGTTATGGCCTCACCTGCGAGTGCACAGGTCCCTGATAAGGTGGTTCCAGAAATTGCCCCAGGTCATTCTCAGATGATAGTTCTTCTCAATGACAGAAGTATTTGGAGACTCTCCTCCCAAATGCTGACCCTGGAATTTGGATGTTCTCAGTTCCCTTTCGCTTTGTATCTCAGCACAACACTAGTTTCTCAGCTATTTGTTCCACTTTATTTCTAGAAGAGCCCAAGTTTCCACTGAGGTGGGTAATTTGTGGGATATCAGCCTTTCTGATGACCAAAGTCCCTATGTTCCTTACCTGTATCTAATATCTCAGCTGTATGGTTTGTGTATCTGTGTGTGTGCATGTGTGTGTCTTTATTTCACAATCTAGAATCTTGCTGTTTGCTCAAAAATAAATGGGAAAGATTGTGCTCATGGAAAGGGTTCTGGTTCCCAGAAGAAGGCAGTTTTTGGAGCTCATGGACACTAGGGGCAGTAAATCCCACTGGATCTCTTCATCATAACTCTCTATCTATTTCCAGGGAAAAGTGATTCTACTTATCCCTGCCATTGCATATTTTTCCCATTTCTCTACAAATTATAAGCATTTGTTTCTGTATTGTATCATTCATGTTTTTCAAAGTAAACCCTCAATTCATTGCCTACACTCTTTTGCTTGAGTTGGAACAACATCTCAGATGTTCTACAATGTAATGACTGAATCCTGTTCTCTGTGATTAACTACTGTGAATTCCTGGCCTTCTTTTTTTTTTTTTTTTGTTTTTTAACAGAGTCTCACTCCCAGGTTCAAGCGATTCTCCTACCTCAGCCTCCCAAGTAGCTGGGACTACAGGTACGTGCCACCATGCCTGGTTAATTTTTTGTATTTTCAGTAGAGATGGGGTTTCACCATGTTAGCCAGGAAGGTCTGAATCTCCCTACCTCATGATCTGCCCACCTCAGCCTCTCAAAGTGCTGGAATTACAGATGTGAGCCACTGTGCCTGGCAAACTCCTGGTCTTAATTTTAAAATCAGATACTAATTAGACTTTGTTCTATGGAAAATGAAAGAAAAATATTTTACTTGTTTTCTGAGGAGTCAAGGGAGTTTTTAGGATCAAAGGCAATGTATCATGTAGAGCTAAAGCAATGGTTAAGTACATTGATTTAAAAGGCAGAATGTTCTCTACACTTGGTTCTTGTTTACAAGATGTGTGACTTAGAGCAAATTTTAACTTTTGTTCCTCAGCATACTTAATTGTATAATAATGCATGTTAAAATTGACTTGCTCAGACTTCTACAATGAGTACCACAAAACAACATTAAAAGGAATTTAAAAAGACTTGAATAAGTGGAAAGGCATCTTTGTTGATGGATTGAAAGACTTAACATTATTAAAATAGCAATACTTCCAATTTGACATACAGATGCAAGGCAATCCAAATCAAAATCTCAACTTTCTTTTTTGCATAATTTGTCAATCTGAGCCTATAATTAATATGGAAATAAAACAGATATATGACAGTCAAAATATTCATAAAAAAGAAAAGTTAGGAGAATTACATTTCATAATTTCACATCTTAACTACAAAGCTTCAGTTGTCTAGATTGTGTGATTCTGGTGTAATGACAGACATATTGATTAATAGGATAAAATAGGCATTCTTGAAACAAACTCTTACATTGGTGGTCAATTAATTTTTGGCAAGAATTGCAAGATGATTCAATGGAGATCCATTAAACAAAGGATGTGGGACAATTGAATGTCTGTATGCACAGAATAAAGTTGGACTTCTGCCTCATATTGTATACAAAGATTAACTAAAAATGTTACGAATATCTAAATGTAAAAGATAATAACATTCTGATATGGTTTGGCTGTGTCCCCACCCAAATCTCATCTTGAATTGTACTCCCATAATTCCCATGTGTTGTGGGAGAGACCTGGTGGGAGATAATTTGAACCACAGGGGCAGTTTATCCTATGCTGTTCTCATGGTAGTGAATAAGTCTCATGAGATCTGATGGTTTTATCAGGGGTTTCTGCTTTTGCCTCTTCCTCATTTTCTTTTGCCACTGCCATGTAAGAAGTGCCTTTCATCTCCCACCATGATTCTGAGGCCTCCCCAGGCATGTGAAACTGTAAGTCCAACTAAATCTTTTTTTCTTCCAAGTCTGGGTTATGTCTTCATCAGCAGCATGAAAATGGACTAATACACATTCTTAGAAGACAACACAGATATAAACCTTTGTGACTTTGGGTGAGGCAATAGTTTCTTAGCTGCGGTATGAAAAAACAAGAAACCAAAGGAAAAGAGAATAAACAGATTAGGTTTTATCAAATTTGACAACTTTTATGCCCTAATAGATATTTTTAAAAGACACTAAAATATGAGAAATAATTGAAAATTATATCTGTTAAGAAATTAGTACCCAGAATATATATAAAACTCTTTAATTTAATTTAATTTTTTTTTTTTTTATTTTTGGAGACGGAGTCTCGCTCTGTCGCCCGGGCTGGAGTGCAGTGGCCAGATCTCAGCTCACTGCAAGCTCCGCCTCCCGGGTTTACGCCATTCTCCTGCCTCAGCCTCCCGAGTAGCTGGGACTACAGGCGTCCGCCACCTCGCCCGGCTAGTTTTTGTATTTTTTAGTAGAGACGGGGTTTCACCATGTTAGCCAGGATGGTCTCAATCTCCTGACCTCGTGATCCGCCCGTCTCGGCCTCCCAAAGTGCTGGGATTACAGGCTTGAGCCACCGCGCCCGGCCTATAAAACTCTTATAATTCAATGATATAAATCTTTAAAAACTTTCAATTATAAATTGAGAAGATCTTTACATTTTTAAAAAAATTTTAAAGGAGATACATAAATAGACAATAATAATATGAAAAGATGCTCAGCATCTTTAGTCACTGGGGAAATCAAAATCAAAACAACAATTAGACACATTTTCACACATACTAGCATGACAATAATAATAGTAAAATTGGAAAATATCAAGTGTTGGTGAACATGTAGAGAGACTGGAACAGTGGTGGTTAATTTTATGCATCAACATGACTGGGCTAAAGGATGCCCAGATGGCTGGCAAAATGTTGTTTTTGGGTAAGTCTGTGAGGGTGTTTCTAGAATAGATTAGTATTTGAATTAGTAGGTGGGTAAAGAAAATCGTCCTCAGCAATGTGAGTAGGAATTATTCAATCCCTTGAGGGATCAGACAAAACAAAAAGTTAGAGGAAGTGTGGATTCACTCTGTTTCTGTCCTAAACTATCCTGGCTTTAGACATTAGTGTTTATGATTCTTGGGCATTCAGCCTTAGATTGAGACACACATCATTGGCTCCCTAGTTTTCGGGCCTTCTGAGTGGGACTGGTATGTATACCATTCACTCCCCTAGTTCTCAGATCTTTGGTCTTGGACTGGAACTACACAACTGGCTTTCCAGCGAGGTACTCCTACTAGCAAAGAACAGGTCACGGGGGTTCTCAGGATCCATAATTGTGTGAGCCAATCCTTCATAATAAATACCTTTGTATTTATATATAAATAAACGATGTATTTATTTTAGGAGATATGTATGTGTGTATGTATATATGTATGTATGTATCTCTGTATATACATATATATACAAACACACATATACAGACACACATATATATATACACCCTGATATATATATCCTATCAGTTCTGTTTCTCTGGAGAGCCCTGACCCCTAACTTTTATATGAACCTGAATACATCATTGTTGGAATGTAAAATGGTGCAGCTTCTTTGAAAATTGCTTAGCAGGTTCTCAAAAAGTGCAACATACATTTATCATATGACCTAGAAAATTCGTTTGTAAAGGTATAGCTAAGATATTTGAAAACATGAAAAACACAAAAACTTGTATATAATTGTTCACAGCATCACTTTTCATAGTAGCCAAATGGTGAAAACAACCCAAATGTCTGCCAGGTCATAATTTAACAAAGAAAATGTGGTTTTATCATACCATGGAATATTACTCAGCTAGAAAAGAGAATAACATTCTTATACATATTACAGCATGGATTAAGCTGCTAAATAATATGTTAAGTGAAAGAAGCTAGGATTAAAGACCACATATTATATGACACTATTTATATGAAATGTCCGGAATAGGTAAATTCACAGATACAGAAAGCAAGTTAGCAGTGCCAATGGCAGCTACAGGAATTAGATGGCATGCACTGCAGGTCAGGAGGTCCTCTTGAGAGTGTTCTGAAGGTGTTCAGTCAAGGGGCTAGAACATAGACTTCACTTGGGTCACTCCCTGAGAATGGGTGGCTAAACATCCTGCCAAGGACCCAGGGGAGGATAGAAGCTCACTGCTATGGTGACTGCCAGTAGTCTGGAGAAAGTCATGGCTGATGCTGGCTTGGGAGCCTGAATTGCCATAGGAAGTGGTAGAGGAAGGAACTAAGAGTTGAGCCTGGCAGCCAGCAAAGGGGATAGGCATGCTGGAGTGGGTATATAACATGAGGCCAGAAGATTTATTGGATAATTATTTTCCACAGAAAGAGCCAAAGACAGGCCATTCACCATGACCGCAAGTATGGTGTTGGACAGTAGGACATCAGCAACATTACTATATTGATAGACATATTGATTAATAGAATACAACAGAATAGATATCATGAAGAGTGGATCCTCTCCTCTACAAGCTAGGGCTTAGAATAGGATAAAGCTAGGGCTTAGAATAGGGCTTAGAATATCTGGTAAAGCCCAGATCCCCCTAATTGAAGAATTGTCCAGTATCCATGAAGGGGGACCCTGTGTCACCACCAGCAGTGTGTGAAGCAATGATTTCGCTGTCCTTCCCATATTCATCATATACATGCGTGCTGTACTCTAGGATAAGGGGAGGAATCAAACATTGTGAAGGACAATTGGGTACAAAGCCTGATTTGAAATAGATTCCCAGGGACCTGAAATATCAACATGGCCCACTTGCATTTGCTGGAGTGGGAGCATACCTGTTCCAGGTAACAAAGAGTACCTTGGTCAATATCTGGCTTACAATTAGTTCATGCAGGGCTGGGGCAAGTGAGGCGCTAGATTGCAAAATTAAAGAAGATACTTACTTTCTGAGAAAAGTAAATAAAATGTCACACACCAGGACTGATATGCCCACCAAAGCGTTGACTTGTCTTGGTGCATGATTGAATTAGGATCTAATAGAAGGAGGCACAGAAGAAGGTTAGATATGGACTATTATTCCTTAGGTTCTCCTAAGGGGATGGAGGCCAAATAATTTGGGGGTTGTCAGAAAATACCCCCAGGGCTCTTTCTCAGTTGCCTGGTAACAAACTAGCTGAGGTTTGGTGCTGCTTTTTCCTGGAAACAGGTGCTATGATTTTCCACAGCTTCCAGGTTGCCAGGTGCTGAATGCCCTGCATATCCAGGCATTCCTCAAAAAGCTGGTTCCTAAGCTCGGAGTGCTTGGGGCCTGCACAGAATATTCCTTCCCTGTGCTGATGGATAGCTCTAAGCTAGGAGAAGCCAGGAGAGAAGGGGAGGCTGGTGTGGGGTGAGATAAGTGAACATTTCTCTCTGCTTATTGTTTTGTATTTTAATATATTTTCCATTCAATGTGTTATACATATAGTTATGTGTATGATTATTTATTTCATGTAACATCATCCTGTGAAATATGTCATTATGCTCATTGTTTTTCTACTGAGAAGTATGAGTTAAAATCTTTCGTGTTGATAAGGGTGAAACTTGTCTGTTACTTCTCATAGCTGCCTGATGATCCAGCCAAGATGTCAACTACATTTAACCTATGTTCCTGGTAATAGATACCCAGGTTGTCTCTAATCCCTTATCTTTAGAAATAATGATACAAAAGCTTTGTGGATATCTCCTTAGTTGGCTTCAAAGAGGTGTGTGTTTTTTGGATTGCAGGGGTTATTTGGAAAATTATATGGAGCAAAACTGATGGTTCAAAAGAAAATATTTAGTTGACTTGAGTAGTGCCAGAATTTTCTTTGGAAGGCTTACATTGACAGATGTTAAAGCTGGAAAAGTTTTAAATCAAATTATACCTTTCTTACTCTCAGAAAGAGAAAGCTTTAATAACAAAATTATGCAAAGATCAAAAGGTTAGCATCCTGCTTTAGAAATCTTCAATCTCCTTCTTCAGGTAAATGAACCTTTCCTGCAGAGCAAAACAAATTATCTCACATTTAACAATGGAAGCATATGTGACATAATTAAAGGCCCCTTCAGCTGCAACAGCCTCAGCAGGGCAGAACAGCAGCAGAAAGGAGGACGAAGTGGGCTCTGAGCCACATCTTGCAGGAGGAAAGGCTAAATGGAAGCACATCCTGACTCTTTCTGCCGGTGTGCAGATGCTTAACAAATACAGGTAGCAGAATAGCCAAAAAATTCAGGTCACTTTGTAGCAAAACAAGTTGGATACACATGCACACATTTAACCAAAATTGCATTGATTTCACTCGCATAATTGTCAGTGTAGAGCCTAGAGACAGTGCACAGACTCCTGTGAGCAGGACACTCACTGGGGCCCTGCACAATGTGAAGGCCCCAAACACAAACCTTCCAAAAAGACTCAGCCTCTTAGTGTGGCAGGAGCAGTTGTGGTGCCGAAAGGATGTGTCCACACCAAGCTCAGGTGGAGGTGGCTGGAGAGCCTTTGAGTCAGGGAGGCCATGAGGCCTCAGTTATGGGCATGGGCTCTTCTTCTGTGTGAATGGGGGCCAGGGCTTATATAGATTTTGAATAAGGCTATTTTAAGATCTCAAGGAAGAATAAAAGACCAAATGAAATAACTTCTGTTGATTTCCAAAATTAACAAAAGTGTTCTTTCAACCATTTAATTCTATACCAAGTTACCACAAATCCAAAATTCAGAACATGAAAGAGCCATGGGCTGAATGAATTATTCAGTGGCCATTCTTAGCCTTAAATAATAACACAAGCTCTGCACTAGCAGGTGGAGATGGTGAATTACCTCTAATGTGGTAGCAGTAGCATAGTAATAAATTTCACTTTTGGAATCAGGTATACGTGAGACTGGGTAATTTATAAAGGAAAGGTGTTCAATTGACTCAGAGTTCTGCAGGCTGTGCTTGGGCATCTTCTTGGCTTCTGGAGAGGCCTGAGGGAGGTTTCACTTATGACAGAAGGTGAAGCAGGAGCAGGCATATCCCACGACTTGAGTGGGGACAAGGCAGGTGGGGAGTGGTGTGAGGTACCACACATATTTAAACAACCAGATCTCACAAAGTACTCATCATCATGACAGCACTAAGCCATGAGGGATCCACCTCACGACCCCCAAACCTCCCACCAGGCACTATCTTCAACATTGGGGATTACATTTTCACATGAGATTTGAGTGGGATAAATATCCAAACCATGTCAACTTCTATCTTGGCTTTTCTTGGCCGAGAGAGAATAATCCAAAGTTTAAGTTCTCCTTGAAGGGCAATTGGCCTCACCTTTTGGTACTTTTAGAAATGTACATGTTAGTTCTTCTAAAATTACTATTATGCCAACCAAAAAATGAAATATTAGTAATAAATGACAAATAGAATAAAATAAATAATTTTGTTTTCCCTGGAACAGTCATCTGATGAAATCACAAAGTTTACAAATAGTTGGAGGCTAGGATGACTTGTTAGCTACTTATTTAGGCAGATCTTACACATTTCCTATTCTTGCTTTGGATGTTAGTGAACTCTAAAACTCAAAGATTACTTGATTCTTGCATAAGACAGAATGTAGCAGTCCTAGAAGAAATTTAAAACCAATTATGGGAATTTATATTGATCAACTTACTGGGGAGCTCTGATTGCACCGAAATTATCTAAGACAAAAGAAAAAGAAGAAACGTGCTGATTAACTTGTTAAATTAAAGGAAATATTTAGTGGGAAATTATATTCTTGAGTATGCTTCTAAAAAAGAGCAAGCTTTTACAGCTGGCATATGGTTTTGAGATTTAATAAAGGTAATTTGCTTGGAATAGAAATTAATTTCTTAATAGTGATCAGAATAGGAGCTCAACAATGGAGAAACCTTATAAACAGCCAGGGAAGCTGTGGTTTTTTGGAGACCTTATTTCAGGGACAGAGGTCCCTTTCTTTAAGGGTGAGAACTGAGAGGGAATCTTAGAGGGAATGAAGACTGGAAAGGACACGGAATGCTTAGAGATGCAACAAAATCCCTGGCTCACTTTGTGCAGTGTGATGGGGGTGAGATGGGTCCCACAGAAAGATTAACACGTGCAGAGGAAAAGCATCCGTGGAAGCACAGGATTCCACCAGCTAATCTCACAGCTCAGTGTGGACTTTATATCATTTCTTTTTCTATTTTTTCTAAGAAAGAGGAAAATCAATTGAAACATTTGAAAACAGGTTCAGATTAGGCTGATCAAGAACAGGATTTGAAGATTCAGAAAGGTCAAATATGTAAATATCCCTGTGTTTCTCAGTGTTTAGAGAGCTTCCCAGAAGCAGAAGATACCTATCCACAGAGCCCTCATTCCCTGTGTTCTCTGTGTACCTGGATATTTATCCACGAATCTGTGCTCCAGTGGGTCACAATCTTCAGTCGATGAGATAATGCAGACAACTTCAATCTCATGAACCCTAGAAGCCAGAAATCCAGTGCAGAGGACCTGCAGCTTCACAAAGTGAAGTTCCCTCTGTGGGTGGCTTGATCTCAATTCTCACCCAAGCTCAAACTTTCAACTTTAATAAAAAATTTAAAAAACTCCATTGAGGTCCAGGTGGGGAAAAGGCTGCAGTGTCACTTCATTCTCATCTATAGCAGGGTGGATTTTGTCAGTCTCCACTAATACAGTTTTTAGAACAAAGTTTACAGAATGTGCAACAATGATGTATAAATGAGCCAAAGGTGTCTTGTGTGAACTGCCCATATGTTGTTTGTTTCTAAACTGCAGGCTTATTTCTCTATGGCCTGTGGCAGACTCAAACTTTACAATCAAATCATTTCAAAAACCACCCCCAAAAGCAGATTTTTTTTGCCATGTAGGGAATGCTTACATTATATATCTCAGAGAAACTCACCCACATCTGCTAGCAATAGGTAAGTCCCAGGTTATGGAAACCCCAGACTAATATTTCCCTCTGGATCTCTCTGACCTAGAGACTCCCCACTGTGCTACTGTATTGGGAAAAGCTGAGTGTTGGGAGAAGCTGAGGCAGGGCTTGCCTGTCTAACATAATGTAAAAGAGTCTTGGAACATGTCCAGGCTCCAGGGTCTAAAACCCCTTGTGGCCTTTGGAACACCAAGCTCTGTGCTATAAAGGGTGGAAGGCTATCCTGACACACTATAATCTAAGCTCAGGGCATAAAATCCCACGTGGCTTGGATAGGATCCACGGCTGGTGGCTCTGGAATGTGTCTACACTTGCTGGCTCCTTGCTCTCCCAGGATCGATTGTATCTTGAGTTAAAAGAACCTGCTCTCCATTATCTCAAGTAGCAGAGCAAATGCTAAACCATCACAGCTGTAAATCTTGTGCTTAATGCAACGTGCCCTTTTGACCCCCACATTCTCACCACCTGTTTCTTTGTTGAATTACCAACAAATAGCACCGGGCTCCCAGAGCTCGGGGCCTTCGCAGCCTCCATGATCGCGATGGTTCTCTGGTCCCATTTTACTTCTCAAACTATCTTTTCTCAATCCTTTGACTCTGCCAGACTTGGTTGCCCACGTGTCCTGGTGTTGGGTTTGATAACCCCAACACTGCTGTGTGACAACACCTAGACATGTAAGCCCCTTCTACAGCAGGTTTCTTCCTCCTCCTCTTCTGAATAACAACCTTGGCCCCTTGGCCCATAGACAGACTCCTGCTCTGAGGAACTTCTGGCAAACCTGTCAAAGCTTCACCCAATAAAAGTTGTGTGTGCTACTGCCACCCTGTGGACATCTCTTTTTCTTTGCCCAGGCTCCAAAGTCCTCAAATGATCTACAAACAACAGGATCACACTCTCCATCCAGCCCCACAAACACTGACTTCCAAGGACGCAAACACTTCCATTTCCAAGACTATCTTCCCATGTTCCTACGTCATACAGTATGACACTTACTTCCAATTTTATGGGCTCCGATCTCACAGCATCAGGCGAAGGAGACACAATTACAGTAAGAACCACTTGTATCAGTCCTTCCTCATTCAGATGACCATGATTCAGATGAGAGCTACACAGCGGTCTGCTCCCCACCTGGATCAAATGGAGACTGTTCTTACACCTTCTTACCTGTGTCCACTGTGGAGCAACGAGCTTCGTCCACCATTATCAAAGCCTTGGCATAATGTGTTAATGTTTAGGAGACACAGAGTTCTATTTGGAATTAGAAATATTATTACTTAAGTATATAAATAGCATAGGGTAGTTTCAAAGCTTTTTTTTTTTTTGCACCAAATAATTTGTACAAGATTTTACATTTTCTGAATATATAAGGGCAACAGGTTCTGAAGTAAATTACCAAATACAATGGCAGACTTTTTAAAGCTTTGTAGTTAATTTTCACAGGGATAGGAATATTCTCTGAAATTCAAAAATATTAAAGAATATTTTGCAAAAGTAACATTCTTGCATTGGCTTGCAAAAGAATGCATGACAGCTTTTTTTATCATTTGTCATTTTCTTTCAATTCAAGCATCCATATTAGATAGTAGATAGAACTGGTTCTTCATTTAACATACTTTCAGAGTAATCGTTTAAAACCAGACATAACGCATCCAATAGTGTTCTTTTGTGTCAGTATATTAGGTTTAGTTTGCATTTTTTATTTTTTCTTTTCACCTACCAATATTTCTGACTCCTTTCACTAGCATGGTGAATTAGGAGTCTGAAATATTCAAGACTAAGAACCTACATTGAATTGGTCAGCATCATGGGATAAAAAGGTTAAATATACAAAACTTACAAAATGAAATAAAAGAAAGTAATAAACATTTTAAAGACTAAAATATAAGACTTTTATTGTATTCCTACCTCCTCGTGATAATTTGTGGTCATCAACTCAGAATGTTAACATGGAGTTCAACATTTAAGATTGGTGTCATTTTTACTCAATTATTTTTTTCCAAACTTGTTAAAAAGTCTTATTTTGGTAGACTTCTCAGAAGACATGCAGACCAAGCTTTCATGTGGTATCATACTTAGAACTGTATTTGTTTGTGTTTTTTTTTTACCAATTAAGCATGACTTTCGGTTAAATTACCCGAGATTACACAGGACTGCAATCTATTACATTGGCTGTCCCCAGATATTTTCTCTCCAGAATGGTGAGTGTCCTCGTGAAGGGATTTGATGTAGGCATGATCTTTCAGGAGCTGTTCAACTCACTCTTGAGCATATCATTGACAAATAAATAGTTGGATTGTTTCCTTGTTTTCATGATCAGCTGTGTGGTAGATTGACATCTCTGAGCTGTGATCATCTTTACATGAAAGCTCAGGAAAATGTATAATGGTAACCCTGAGACAGGAAATCTATGGATCCAGTTCATGCTCTTCTCACACAGAGAATTTCCACTCAAATTATGAACTCATGGCTGTAGCTATACCACTTACAGGTTCAGGGGACACTCAGATCTCACTCAGAGTTGACAAGAAACTGGAAGTCCTGATAGGACCTCATTCTCTGCTGTGGGAAGTCAGGGACCCCAAACGGAGGGACCGACTGAAGCCGCAGCAGAAGAACAGAAATTGTGAAGATTTCATGGACATTTACTAGTTCCGCAAATTAATACTTTTATAATTTCTTACACCTGACTTTACTGTAATCTCTGAACATAAATTGTGAAGATTTCATGGACACTTATCACTTCCCCAATAAATACCCCTGTGTTTTCCTATGCCTGTCTTTACTTCAATCTCTTAATCCCATCATCTTCTTTGTAAGCTGAGGAGGATGAATGTCGCCTCAGGACCCTGTGATTGTGTCAACTGCACACATTGTTTGTAAAGCATGTGTGTTTGAACAATATGAAATCTAGGCATCTTAAAAAAAGAACAGGATAACAGTGATGTTCAGGGAACAAGAGAGGTAACTTTGAACTGGCCGCCAGTGAGCTGGACGGAAACAGAGCTATATTCCTCCTCTTTCATAAGCAAATAGGAGAAATATCACTGAATTCTTTTTCTCAGCAAGGAACATTCCTGAGAAAGAGAATGTGCCCTGAAGGTGGGTCTATAGAGGGCCCCTTTTTAAGGCATCCCGTCTTTTATGGTCGAAGACGATGGGATGAAATAAGCCCCGGTCTCCTATAGTGCTCCCAGGCTTATCAGGTGGACAAAAATTTCCACCTAATAAATTTTAGTCAGACAGGTTATCTGCTCTCATACCTTGTTTCCTGATAAGATGTTATCAATGACAATGCGTACCCGAAACTTCATTAGGAATTTTAATTTCACCTCATCTCATGGTCCTGTGATCTCACCCTGCCTCCATTTGCTTTGTGATATTGTATTACCTTGTGAAGTATGTGATCTCTGTGACCCATACCGTATTCACGCACTCCCTCCCGTTTTGAAAATCACTAATAAAAATTTGCTGGTTTTACAGCTCGGGGAACATCACGGATCCTGCTGACATGTGATGTCTCCCCAGGACACCCAGCTTTAAATTTCTCTCTCTTGTGCTCTTTCCCTTTATTTCTCAACCCAGCCGAGACACTTGGGAAATAGAAAAGAACCCATGTTAAACATCGGGAGTGGGTTCTCCCAATAATTCTGCATGATGAGGAAGGTTGTGGGAAGAGCTTTTCTTAACATCATTTAGAAAAACATAGTGCAAAGTTAATTTTTGTTCATTCTATATCATTATCCTAGAAAAATCTTCCCTTGATAAATCCTTCTGGTCAATCTGGTATATGTGAGATGATTATGATGGGATATGTACCAGATTTAACAATTGGTCACCAGGAATTTTATATTCACTGCCTGAGGAAAAAATAGTTTCCCCCTTTCCTCTTACTTACACTGGGCTCTTGGATCTAAATGTAGAGACCCACATTGTTTTCCCTGTGAGGCCCTTGGACAGAGCGCTCTTATGGGGCTCACTGACCAGGTGCCAGGGGAGGGCAGATTCCAACACTTGCTGTGAACTTTCTTGAACAGTTATCCTGGAAACAGCAGATACCAGACAACTCTTGAACTGGCTCAAAACTGTGTTTTATTTGTAGGCACTCTGCTCTTCAGTGCTCGTAGGAAAGGGTAATGTTTTCTTTTTTAGATTAGCTGGCAGGGGGCCAAGAAGAATGGCATTCACCCATGTTCATTCTAGACATATTTCCACATTGTTAGGGTTGTTATGCTTTCCTAGAGTTGCATGTCCTATACAATGGAACCTACCCAAGATCCAAACTGTCACAGTCAGGTCTTTCCTCCCATTTTATATCACACTGCTCACAGGAGAGACATATCCCCTGCCCACCTGCCCCATTGACTCTTTCCACACCACTGCATGCACCAGGCGATTTGCATATTGTCCCATAAGGAGGACTTTTCTTAGCAAGTCTGAGATAAAAGCTCAACTCCAACCTTGCCTTGACTGATCAGGACTCCTCAGTTCACCTTGTCACAATGAGGCTCCCTGCTCAGCTCCTGGGGCTGCTAATGCTCTGGGTCTCTGGTAAGAACAGAAGGAGATGAGGAAGGAGAATGGGGTGGAAGGGTGAGCTCTAGGGCTCCACAGCAACCCATGTTTAGTCTAACCCTGCGTTAAAGGAATATGATCTGTGCTGTAGAAAAGGGAACTTTGTATTTTGCTCTGTGAATAATTGTAAGCTCATAAAAAATATGATGTCTGGTGCTCTGATTAAGATCTTCAAAATACAAAGATCTCTTATACTCTACAAAAAATGAATTCATTTCAGAATGTGTATTTTTATGGCATAAATCAGTGTTTTTAAAAATTAAATTTAAATAAATGACATAAGATAAATTATGAAAATTACTCATTAAGTTGTACATAACTTTGCAATTCATTATTTTAGCCTCCAGTGGAGATATCGTGATGACCCAGACTCCACTCTCTCTGCCCATCACCGTTGGAGAGCCGGCCTCCATCTCCTGCAGGTCTAGTCAGAGCCTCCTGAGTAGTAATGGATACAACTATTTGAGTTGGTACCTGCAGAAGCCAGGACAGTCTCCGCAGCTCCTGATCTATTATGGTTCTAATCGGGCCTCCGGGGTCCCCGACAGGTTCAGTGGCAGTGGGTCAGGCACAGATTTTACACTGAAAATCAGCAGGGTGGAGGCTGAGGACGTAGGGGTTTATTACTGCATGCAAACTCTACAACTCCTCCCACAGTGTTTCATCCCTGAACAGAAACCTCCCTCCTGGGGTTGCCCAGTTGCTCACATGTGCTGCTTGTCTGGAGAGCAACTCGGCAGGGTCTCTGTGTCTGCAGAAGAGGAGGCTGTTGGAGACTTCAGAGCAGAGGTTGCTGCTGAGGACTCTGGCTCATGATAGCCTCAGCTGTACTTCAGTCCCACATGTTAATGCCCCATTAGGTGAAAAATAAATGATTCCAAAAACTGAAATGAAATATCAAGGAGAATAAGAGCACAATTCAGGCTGTTACAAAGAAGCCTCAAAATATGGTGGACTAAATGTGACAGGGTTTCTGTGTCTGTTGCCTGGCAGTGCAGAGGCAGGTAGGTGGCCTTGGTGGTGTCGGTGGCTCTGCTCCATGAGGTCACTCAGATGGGCAGGAGGCACGACCACCCTCAGAACACAGCCTTCCTCCTTCTTCACAGTCACTTGCCCCCACACCCATCCTCGGCAGCATGAGGTGGAACGAGTAGAGAGAAAGCTGTTTTCTTCTAAAGACCAAAGAAATCTAGAGTTTTCTATCAGGGATAAATGTTCTTTTACTTTAAGCACACATTGGAGAAATTTTCCATTAAGTGGATCTGCTGATAAACCCACTTTGTTTGTTTGTTTTGTTGTGTTGTGTTTTGAGATGGAGTCTCACTCTGTCACCCAGGCTGGAATTCACTGACATGATCTTGGCTCACTGCAAACTCTGCTCGTGGGTTCAAGTGATTCTTATGCCTCAGCCTCCCGAGCAGCTGTGATTACAGGCGCCCACCTCCATCTCAGGCTAATTTTTGTATTTTTAGTAGAGTCAGGGTTTCACCATGTTGGCCAGGGTGGTGTTGAACTCCTGATCTGAAGCGATCCACCTGCCTTAGCCTCCCAAAGTGCTGGGATTACAGGCGTGAGCCATTGCACCTGGCAGTTGTTTGTTTTTATATGAAAATGTAAAATTATTTTGGAAAATAATTTTTTGAATATAAAATTATGTTTGTGGCAGCCTATTTGAATTTATCACTTGATAATTTCTACTAAAATGTCTTTGTAATAAAAGTCATGTGACTTTAATTTGTCCTCTTCTGAAAAGAATATGGGTTTTTATCCTCTCAGGCTCCTTTTAGGGTCTTCAATTAATCTCATTTTTACACAATATATTAATTTTAGATTATTATTTATGAATAATCTATTAAGTAATTTTCACTATCACAAAATTAAAAATCCCATAAATTGCTATGTCAACAACCTGTCTCTGGGTGCAAACACACTCCACAATAAACAATAAAGAACACCAAGGTCTTAGAAACCCTGGGAAAATAAGAGTGATAGTGTCCCATTATCAACAGGAAGTCCCTAAAGCTAGAATGGTGTCTCATGTGTGACCTGGGACATCTGGGAGGAACTGCCAGTGTACTGAGTTGTGAGGAACTTGCTCTGGGTTCGGAGGCTGGAAGCACATCCTTTCCCTCCCCACTGCCTTACCTGTGCACACCTGCTATGCTCTAAATTGTGTTCCCACTTTCATGTTGAAGCTCTAATCTCCAACATGGCTGTAGGAGATAGGACCTATGAGAAGATAATGGAGGTTCTAAGGGTGGGACCCTGACTCAATAGGATTAGTGGTTCTCGTAAGATCCAGAGAGCTCTCTTTTTCCTCTCTCTGTAACTCCCACACTCCTATGGAAAGACGATGTGAAAGCATGGTGAGAAAGCAGCATCTACAAACCAGGAAGAAGGCCTTTACCAGGAAGTGAACCCTGCTGGACCTTGATGTTGGACTTTCCAACCATCAGAAATGTGAAAATAAATGTCTGTGGTTCAAGCCATCCACCCAGAGTATCTTGATGTTGTGGTGCAAGAAGACTCAATCACTGTCCCCACCCTCTCTGAGCAGGATCAGCATCAAGAAATATCTCATGGACGTGGGGACCCAGCTTTGCTCCTATTCCTCCTGCTGTTCTCACTCTCTCGAGGAAGAAGGGAGGGTTCAGGCTTCATCTTCAGTTTGTTTGCAATAAACAGGAATATTTCCTTGACAATCAATTAATTTGCCTGTTTTGCTTTCTGAACAAACGACTTGCTTGGTATTAATATTTGGGGTGTTCATGTTTGTTCCCCACTTAGATGCCAGATAGGATATTATATGGATGCATTCTCTAGCCCCTCTTCCTGTGTACTAGTACAGAGGGTCACTGTCACCTGCAGGGCCAGTCCATAGTCTCAACAGTGTCCTAGGCTGACACCAGCAGAAACCACGCCTGGCTCTGAGCTCCTGCTGGCACCTACTGCCCACTGTACACAATGCCTGTAGGGTTAGGGGTGATGGGCTTGGACAGAGTTCACTCGGGCCATTAGCAGCCGAGCTCCCTTCATGGCGTCCCATTGTGAACAGGATGTCAGCAGCCTCGTGAGCCATGAAAGCTGGGCAGAGAGATCCCACGTCGCTCTAGTCACGGGAGAAGCTGCCAATCGCCAAGTGGAAGAGTTTTGTCCTGTGACTAAGCAGCCACTGAGTCACCGGTGCTGCTGTGTCTGACAAGAGCCCCCAGGGGAGGAACTGACTACTTGGAGATCTGGGAACAAAACTCTCCACTCAGGGCCCAGACCCACTGCCCATCTCCCAGCCACCTGCTGATTGTGGTCCCCAGAGCTCCCTTGGGTCTTAGGGGCTCTCTGTTCTGCTCAACAGGGACATGGGGAAGGGTGCAGAGCTTGCTGTCCCTCAGGAAGTTAGGAGGGATCATGTTTATGGTGTGCTATTGCTGGTTTTAAATGTTCATGCTCAATTTATCAGATTTGAAATCATACCTTATGCCAACAGTTATATCTATTTCTATGTAAATATACATATTACATAGATGTATAATATAGATACAGATTGTATACAGATACATCAATAATTTATACCCATCATATTATACATATTTAATTTAAAAATCTATATAATATATCCATATATTTATTATTTTTGTAGCATGTGTTCCTTTTATTTCTAAGCAGAGCAGAGGCTCCCTGAGTAAAGTCTGTGGACATTTGTTGACTCTCCCTCTTTGGCTCCAAAAGGGTACTGGCATCTCAGAACCAGTAAGGACAGAGCTGAGGAGCCAGCCCCAGGAGCCTAGGCCCAGCCCTAAGGCTCTGGTCTCAGAGACATTCATCCTGACCTCAGGCTCTGGGCTTGGTGTAGCACCCATGGGTGTGTGAGCAGTTTCCTTCTCTGAAGCCCTTCCATGCAGCCCTATGGATAGGGCCTGTGGTTCCCCCCAGGTCCTCAACCCCATGGTTCAGGAGAGAAGCTGCTACTGCCACAGACCAGGACCAGTGCCCGGCAGCTTGGGTAATGCAAACCTTAACCCTGGATTGAGGACCCTATGCCAAATATCTCCCCCATTTATTCTAGTACCTGAAAGTCTGTCCTGGTCTTAATTGCACAGGCCACGTTTCATTAACTACAGAAGCCAACAGTGTCAACTGAAAAATTAGAAATTTGACTTCACTGTCATCCCCAGGGTCTGGCCCACTCCAGTCTCACCAGATAAAGAGGCCCTTGGACTTTCTCTTTCCCATGCAACCTAACTTAGACACATAGTGAAATATAAACATCACAAAACTCTTGGCACCTACACAGCAGCTGTCCCTTCTCCTTGGGTTTATAAGGGACCAGCTTCATCCTGCTGCACATGGCAAGGACAGTGAACAGGAGCAGGGATTGGGGCACATGAGATCAACTCCACAATGAGACATCAAAGGTGAGCAGTGGTTCAGGGAAGGACTTGGATCCCTCATAAAGGCAGAGAAGGTGAAGAGCTTTGTCCTGCATTTTTTTCCTGGAACAGGTATGTGTGCACATTGATACTTGGAGCCACTGCAGCCCTCTTAAGATCATGAGGTATTGAACCCAATACTGAAAAACCAAAGTGCAAAGCAGAAATCCTGGGTACTTTCTGCTGTCACCAAGTTGCTGCATCAACACCAAATGTTCCAAACTTCAGACTTCTTTTCTCTGCTACAGTCATTGCTATCATTTCTTGCAATTACTTCTAAAATTATTTTAACTTATCCAGAAAAGATACTCAAGGGAAAGAGACTGGCTGGGTTCTTCTTTGTGTTTATGGGAGTCAAAGTCACAAAAAAAAAAACCAGGAAATCACAAGAAGTGATGTCTTCTCCTAACATCTTTGTCATTCTATGCCCATGGTTAGAGAAATCCAAACCACTTTGAAGAATGTATAAATTCTGCTCTCTTCCTGTCTCCATTTCTCTTTTTATATCTTAAGCATAAAACAGCTCCTTGTTCTTATTAATGTCTCCATCCTTCAAGATCATAAAAACAAAATCGTGGTTAAGAAACAGGAAAAAAAAGTTGGACACAACATGAAATCTAGGGATTATATGTATTTCTTCAACACTAATGTGGTGTTTGCAGGTTTCTCCTCCTCAGTTGTTTTTGCTAGGAAGATGCTGACTGCTCCAACCAGATTCCTGTCAGAGGTTGTGTTTGGAGGGTTTACAAAGAAAAGCTTCCAAGGGCTTAGTGCTGAATTCCAAAGAGGATAGCCGGAGAGTGGATCTGGATTCCCAGCATGGAGGATGCCAGATTGAGTCTTGGGAAAGGCTATGGACATATTGGGTCCCAGGCAGAGACTTGTAACAGGGAGAAAGGCTCCACAGAAAATCCCTGCCAGGGCAATATCTAGTAGAGCCATGAAAGTGAGGCAGCCTGGGAGCCCACAGAATTGTAGGGCCAGTAGCATGCAACTTCAGCCTGGGAAAGATGCAGGCACAAGATTCCAACCCATGAAGGCTTCTGGGTGAAGTAAGCCCAGTAAAACCATAGAGGTGGGACTGCCTGAGGCATTGGTAAACCAACTCCCAACCCAGATTGCCCCAGATATGAGACTTGAAGTCAAAGATTATTCTCCACCTTTAAGAGTTAACATTGTTTTTCCTGTTGGGTTTCGGTCTTACTTGGGATCAGTTAACCCTTTTTTTTTTTATCTATCTCTCTTTTTTGGACTGAGAATGTTTATCTTATGCCTACCCCACCATTGTACAGTTGTCTCTCAGTATAAGATACATATTCAAGTCCTGCAGTCATCTCTGAAGAACCCGCAAATACAAAAAGTATCCCCTCTGCATCTGTGGATTCTGCGTCTGCTGAATACTCAATTTTCAATCCGTGGTTGTTGAATCTGAATGTGAAACCCATGGGTATGGAGGGCCAATTGTATTTTGGAAGCATGTAACTTGATAATTCATAGGCCTTGTAGCTGAAATAAATTTGCCTGGGATAAACAGTGCCTCGAATCTCACCCATGTGGGATTCAGATGAGGCTCTGGACTTTGGACTTTTGAGTTGATGCCGGACCAAATTGAGACTTTAGCTGCTACTGGGATAAAATGAATGTGTTTTTCATGTGAAAAGGACATGAGCTGGAGAGAGTAGGGTGGAATGCTGTGATTTGAATGTATCCTCCTCAGTTTATTTGTTAGAAATTTACTCCCCAATGTAGCAATGTTGAGAAGTGGAAACTTTAAGAGGTAATTAGGTCACTAGAGCTTTATCCTCATGAATGGTTAATGTTATCATGATGGGAGTGAGTTTGTTATAGTGAGAGTGAGTTACTTATAAAAACAAGTTTGACCCCTTCCTGCTCTTGCTCACTTTGTCTTGTCTTTCCACCATGGAGATGCAGCCAGAAGGACCTTGCCAGATACCTGCACCTTGATATTGGACTTTCCCACCTCCAGAACTGTGAGAAATAGATTTCTACTTTAAAAGATACATTACCCAGTTTCAAGTATTCTGTTATAACAGCACAGGCTGAAACAACTATGTTATCATGATTTATTTTCAGAGTCAACATTCCCCTATTTTGTCCAAAGGGAGCCCCATTCAAGCTAGTTCCTAGTAACTTTTTCTCTTACCCCATCATTTTTGAGCACTTTCTTAGTTTCTGACACAAGAAGTGCAGGTTCATCTTATATTTTTTCTGTTTTAAACCTGAGATCAGCCATTTTTCCAAAATTATTCTTTTTAATAGAGATTGATATTCAATAAAACAAGATTTGGGTACTAAAGGTGTTTACTGAGGCTTGTGTGTTACTGCTTCTGGGAAAAATTACCCATCGATCTGCATTTGTTTTAATCTATATCTGTATAAAACTATCCAAAAATTAGTGAATCTACCTTAACGTCTCTAATTACAATCCAAATCTATACTTTCTCCCTTTTTATATTTGTAACTGTTTTTTCCAAACTGAGAATCTTGGTTGTAATTATTCATATGATATTTACTTAAATGATCAAACATTTTGTGTGACACCAATTTCCTACTGTCCCTGTCACCCGAACTCTCCTTGCAGACAACTTCCCTCTTATGCCTCACATACCTTCATTAGCCTTGATACACTGTGCCAGTTCACCATGAACTTTGAACCCCTGGGCATAGGTGCCCTTTTCCCCCCTGGGCTCTGACATTAGCAACTGTGGTTGCCACCCCTGTGACTGTCCTACTCATCCTCATTCAGTTGTGACATCCTGCACAAGTGGGATGAAGGGTCTTGCATCCTGCACACCCAGGTAGGGATACTTGTGTCTGCTATCTATAGCTTCAACACCCAGGTGGGCTTTCCTTTCCACCCCACCACATGTGTGCACTTTCTATACTGTGTAGGCTCAGTATCCCATACAGTTCCCTGACTTTTTGTTGCATAGTTTTCTTTCAGAACTGCTTGGGTCAAGTGCCCTAAATCCAGTCATTAAGAACTACTGTTTCTTAGGAGCTGGAAGAGATTGGTGATTTGGAAACATGCAGGTATAAGGAACAGAGTAGACACAGGGATAGAGGGTGAGTACTTGGTTTAGAGGATACTTCATCTTCTGAAGGGGAATGGCTTAGATAAGAGAAATAAAAGGCATAAATAGAATTCAGGGAGCATGAGAAACATCTAGCATGAGACTGTAGGATGGCATACAGAGCTAGAATATAGCTGAGAACTTTCAGAAGTAAAAGGAGAAAATTTTTCATGTTGCCTGGCCTAGATGGAAGAGGTGGGAAAGAACATGCAGATATGGAGGATGACAATTATGTCTGGAGATGGCAGATGAGCTATGCCAGATGGTCAGTGGCAGGACCCTTCCCTGCTTTGGCACTATTTTCAAGTATTAGGGTTTTTTTTTTAAAGTTTTTTATTTCTTTTTAAATGAGCAAATCTGTCTATCTATCTATCTATCTATCTATCTATCTATCTATCTGTCTATAATTTGTGATTATACTTTAATGCATCCATTGTTGGTAGCACTGACAATTTACAGCACTGGAGGTTCCAGGGAATTGGACCAAAAAGGAAGTCTTTCCGACCTTAATAATAATCACCAGTATCAAATGCAAGAAACTTCTAAAATTTCTTGAGTTTCTAGAGATGTTTTTCCCTAGCAGACCTTACCATAAATAGAAAGCTAGAAAGAGAAGTATGTCATGAAACATGAAGAGAGCAAAAGAACACTCCACACATAGGACAGTAGGCTGATTCTGTCCTGTAGCCCACAGGGAGAAACACAGGCTCTGCAGACTTTGGACACCTGGGAGGCACTGGGCCTGTGCAGTGTTATTGAGGTAAGTCATCTTTGCAGCTGTGCAGATTTGCATGCCCCACAGAGCAACGCCTACAGCCCTGAGCATTTATCAATAGGCTGGTGACACCCTGTGCAGAAGTCTCTCTCAGTCAGGACACAGCATGGACATGAGGGCTTCAGCTCAGCTCCTGGGACTCCTGTTGCTCTGGCTTCCAGGTAAGGAGGGAAACAACAAAAATTTTATTCCGTCAGTGTAGTCATTAATGCCTGGCACTTCAGGAAATTCTTCTTATAACATTATTCATCATGTGAATATGTGTTTTTATGTTTCTAATCTCAGATACCAGATGTGCCATCCAGATGACCCAGTCTCCATCCTCCCTGTCTGCATCTGTAGGAGACACAGTCACCATCACTTGCCGGGCAAGTCAGAGCATTGGTAGTAATTTAGCCTGGTATCAGCAGAAACCAAGGAAAGTTCCTAAGCTCCTGATCTATGCTGCATCCACTTTGCAATCAGAGGTCCCATCTCGGTTCAGCGGCAGTGGATCTGGGACAGATTTCACTCTCACCATCAGCAGCCTGCAGCCTGAAGATGTTGCAACTTATTACTGTCAAAAGTGTGACAGTGCCCCTCCCACTGTGATACAAGCCCGAACATAAACCATGGAGGGAAGTAGATGTGTGAGGCTGGGCTGCCCCAAATGCTTCCCCTGGTGCCGCCGACTGCTGACAGCAGTTCTCAGATGCAGCCAAGGCTTGAAGAGCACCAGAAAGTTTTGGTAGAAGGGGTCAGGGAGGTACATCTACATTCTATCCCTCTTTATCCTCAGCTCCATCAGTTGATATGCAAATGTCTCTCCTGATTATTATTAATAAAGGTTAAATAAAATTACACCTAGGAGGTCTAGAAATTACACCTAGGAAGTCAGACTTATACAACAAAGGAGAAGGTACTCTAAATATTTTAAAAGGATTTTTTTTGATACAAGGGATTAGAGTCTAAACTAAGACCTTTCAAAGATCAGACATAAGTTCATACACATATAAGTATGTTCAGCCAACAACATATCAAATGAACACATTGCACCTATATGTATATTGTAAACATTTATGTTCTGATCCCACCTTCTTCTGACACTGCCCAGATTAAGATCCACACTCTTCTCAGCATCTCAAATGTCTCCCCAGGTCACTTCCCTGTCAATTCCATGTTCCATCTATCATCATACTAGGCCTCTACTGTATTTTATATCAATATTTATTAATTTTTCCTATACTTAAGCTTTATATAATTGCAATCATACAGTATTTACTCTTTGATGCTTTGCTTATTTTGATCAAAATATTTTTTAGCTTCATCTGTGTTGTTTCTTTCACAGTCATTTATGCCTTTTTATTGAGGAATAATTTTCTATGACTATACAAAAATATATTCATTTTTCAACTAATGATTTGTTTTTGGTTTGAGAATATTATTGATAAAAATATTAAGAACATTCTTGCGCTTGTATTTTGTGGACTTATGCACTCATGTCTCTTGGGAATATTCCTAAGAACGGAAGTGCTGAGTTAGCATAGGTTTTGTCTTAGTAAACAGTGACAGTAGTTTACTGAAATGCTGAACATGTTACACGAAACCAACCACATGTAATAAAAGTCTCAATTGCTGTCAATCTTTTTCAGTACTTAGTACTGTCAAACTTTTTATTATATCTAGTGTGGAGGCCAAAGCAACGCCATCTTGGATGCTAATTTGCCATGTCTGACTTCTGATTAACACGAGTTCTGGGACAGTCTCTAAGATTTTCAGTTTACCTATTATTTCTTATTTAAGAGCAAGTACTTAGCATAAATCCTGCCCTTAAACAGCCTTGATGTAATCATTCTTTGATTGTTGTACACATCCTTTCTGATCCACTGGTTTCCTATGGTATACAAGCCCTATTTGAGAGGGGTCATGGCAAGTGATTGACCATCTTATCTCCCCACCGTCAGAGACACAGACATGGCTTCTGTTTTTAAGTCTCTATTACATGTTTCTGAGAAACTGGATGTGTCGGCCTCTTCCTTCAGCCTTTCAGCTTCCTCAGGCATTGTGGTCAAGTTTGCATACATCTGCCCTGTCATGTGCGCTTCAAGATCAGAGCTAACCAGACCCATAAATGTTTATGTCTTTCTACAATGTCAGACTTTTACTAATGCTATTTCAAACACAGAAGCTGCAAGCTACATGCAGCTCCCAAGGAGTCATTTGATGGTCAGTGTCATGGGCACACATGCTAAGACCACTGCACAAGCTGGTCAATATTGCAAACCATACATAATAGTATTCTTAATCAATACACAAACGTTGTAAGTGAAACTTTACACAACAAACAATGTAACATTTAACACCAAAAGAAAAAACTAGGAGAAAGAGTTATCAAATCAGTCCAGGGATAGTGAAGAAGACAAAAAGAATCCTGGTCTGACCTGAAGGTCCCTCCGTCCTTGCAAGGAAGAGTCTCTGACGTGGCAGAGCCACATCATCTGCCTAAGATGAGGAGTTCTTATCACGAGTGACAGTGGGACGGCTGTCAATTAAGATGGCCCTTTTGAGACACTGACAGCCTGCACTTTCATGGTCAGAGTCCTTCGGTGAGAACTCATAGTGGAAGAGTGTGCTTGTCTGTGACCTTATCTGGTTGCATGCAGCCTTTATTTTTATTGTTTTATTTTTTGGGCAAAATATTTTATTCTTGTTGGCAAGCTGCCCTATGAAACATATAATGCAGTCTTTATCTGAGATGGAGTTAATTATGTCAAAGTTGCACTATACATATCGACGGCAAAACATCTATACTGATAAATCTGAAGTTGTATCATGATTAAAGTTTATACTTCCTTAATAGATAATGATGTTGAGTCACTTTTCATATATTTATTTTCATTGGCTGTTTACATATCTTTTTTTTATTATTATACTTTAAGTTCTAGGGTACATGTGCATAACGTGCAGGTTTGTTACATATGTATACTTGTGCCATGTTGGTGTGCTGCACCCATCAACTCGTCAGCACCCATCAATTCATCATTTATATCATGTATAACTCCCAATGCAATCCGTCCCCCCTCCCCGCTCCCCATGATAGGCCCCAGTGTGTGATGTTCCCCTTCCCGAGTCCAAGTGATCTCATTGTTCAGTTCCCACCTATGAGTGAGAACATGCGGTGTTTGGTTTTCTGTTCTTGTGATAGTTTGCTAAGAATGATGGTTTCCAGCTGCATCCATGTCCCTACAAAGGATGCAAACTCATCCTTTTTGATGGCTGCATAGTATTCCATGGTGTATATGTGCCACATTTTCTTAATCCAGTCTGTCACAGATGGACATTTGGGTTGATTCCAAGTCTTTGCTATTGTGAATAGTGCCGCAATAAACATATGTGTGCACGTGTCTTTGCAGTAGAATAATTTATAATCCTTTGGGTATATACCCAGTAGTGGAATGGCTGGGTCATATGGTACATCTAGTTCTAGATCCTTGAGGAATCGCCATACTGTTTCCCATAATGGTTGAACTAGTTTACAATCCCACCAACAGTGTAAAAGTGTTCCTATTTCTCCACATCCTCTCCAGCACCTGTTGTTGCCTGACTTTTTAATGATTGCCAAAGTTCCTGTTCAAATCGAATGAGTGTCTGTGTGTGCAATGTTATATTAATCATATACATATATATGATTCGTCCTTAATTATAATGTAATCTTATTTGTCATTTTACTTGCCATTTTTTTCTCCTGTGTTTGCTTTGTGTGTTACATGTGTCCTCTGTTTAATAAATTTTTACCACCAAAGGGCTTAAAGATATGCCCCTATGCTTTCTTCTAGAAGCATCATTATTTTACCTCTCACATGTAGGCTATAGTCTACCTCTAATCATATTTTTGCCTGGGGTGAAGTGGATCAAGAATTTTATTTTGGTGTCTTATTTTTATTTTCACAATCAACAACTCCTCACCATTTCTTGCAAAAATAGAGCAAAACAAAACAAACAAACAAAAAAACCAACTGAGAAACAACCTATACTTGATCTATTGCCTGTGTTTAAAAATCACAGGATTGTGTATAAAAGAATCTTTTTCTTGGCTCTTTGTCTATCTCTGTACCTACAGTATACCCACTCTCTTAATTACTGTGGCTTTACTATAGAGAAAAAAATAAAGTCGGAAGACATAATACCAGATTTTTAGACTTAAGATTTTCTTGGCTATTCGATGTCCTTTGAATTTCCACAAAAATTCTAGAATCGCATTTTCAATTTCAAAAATAACTTTGGGGATTTTAATTGGACTGCACTGAGTCTACATATTAAATCAGACAAAACTGAAATCTTAACAATATCAAATCTTCTGCTCTATGAACATAAAAATACTATTTATTTATATCTCCTTTAATCCACATTGTATGCAGAGACCTTGATAAGTTATTATTTCTAGCGATTACGTTTTAGATTAAGAACTTATGTACAAATTTTATTAACAAATACAAACGTTTTGCTTTTTCATTTCCAAACTCCATGGATTTTGTTTGTTTATTTGTTTTGAATTTTTGTATGTCTTAGGACCTCCATTATAATTTTGTATAGTGGATGGTTCAGTATTTTTTACAATTTGAAAAGTAAAATGTTTAATATTTTATCACTAAGCATGAAGTTTGCTGTAGAATTGCCTGTACTGCTTCTCAATAATTCTAAACCTCAGTAATTATTTGTAGATGAATTATTTGTAGATGCTTTATCAAAATAAGGTGCTTTTCCATTATTCCTGGCTTCCTAAGAGTTTTATCATGATTAACTGTTGACTTGTTTCAAGTGATTTTCAGCTACTGTTGAGATAATAAAAGTTACTGTTCTTCATTCTGTCAATATGATGCATTATATGGATTGACTAAGTAATGTTATAATAATCTTGCACTTCTGAAATACATTCAAGCTGGACATGGCAGATCATCTGAGAGAGATGGAGGTAAATCTTCCCTTTTTTTTGAATGTTTATGTCTATGCTTATGAGAGATATTGACTTTTAGTTTTTCTATTTGAAATGTCCTCAATAGTCTTTTGATCTTATCACTCTTATTGTGCAGTTGTCAACATAACTAATCAAACTAGACAATGAGAGATTAGAACACGAGCAACATCATTCTTAAGGCTCCTTGTGGTTATCAAGATGCTGGAGGGGATAGAGAGATAAACCTGAGAAATATTTCAGTGAGAGAGTTGATGGGACTGAAGTCTGCACAGCAGATGGCAGTTGATTTTTAAAACTGCTTATATGTGCAATTATATTTTTCTTTATAATTTTTACCCTTTACTCTGTGTGTAGAAAAGCATATTTCATCCTGCTCTACTAGGGCATTTGTGTTTTCATTTCTTTTTATAAATCTGAAATTCATGTTTATTTGTGAATTATCGCTTTGCTTAAACATTTTATACAATGCTGTTCTAGCAAGTTGAGATTGTAGAGTACTATGCTGCTGATATTGAATGGCGAACATAAACATAACCACTGAAAGTAACTTACGATCTAAATAGAATACATACTGGTTGGAGTGGGGAAATTGTGCATATCATGAAGGAAGGACAAGCATTAGACATAAAGGAAATATTTTCTAAGACATTTGATAGCTTGGGAAATATCATTTCATAACACTTATATTTTCAGAAAAATATTTGAGGTGTTTGTATTCTATTTCTGAATTAGATGCCAGAGTAATCACTGTGCTGACTCAGCCTCTGGTCTCCAAAAACAGCTGGATCAGTTAGGGCTGAGCAGTGACTCAGCCTGGTATTGGCAGAACTCAGTTTAGTATCCTGTGATTCTTATTGTGTACCCACCTGTCTGACTTCACGCTGACTCAGTGGAGTTGGTCTGAGACAGATGCCTTGCTCACAGTTAGGACATGAAGGCTGAGGACACTGCACAGTACCACTTGTGTCAGTCCTCCTCACATGACATTGCAGGTCAGGATGTGACCTGCTGTGATGTTGACGCTTGAGAACAGCATGCACCACTTCTCAATACCTCTAAATCTAGATAATTCTAAAGATGGACCATTTGTAAATATCCAGAGTACATATCAGAACAAAGAGCCCCAGGCACCAGCCTACAAACACCTCTTTTGGTTTCTTACTCATATATTTTGGTTATTTTTTGCCCAAGATCTCTTTGCTCTTGAAACCCTAGACCTTTTGTTAACAACTTTATCATTATATAAATCAAACAGCATATAACTCAACAACTTATATTGTACAATTCAATGGTTTTTAATGCATTCACAGAGGTGTACAGTCATCACCACAATCAATTCTACAACATTTTCATGACACTCAAAATAAATCTTGTGCCCATCAGTGTTACTGACCTTATCCGCCAGCATCTCATATCCCCTGTCTCAGGCAATCAGTCATCTACTTTTTCTCTATAGATATGATTATTAAGGATATTTACTAGAAATAGAATCATACTGTATGTGGTCTGTTGTGACTGGCTTATTTCACTTAGCATAATGTTTGCAAGTATCCTCCATGTTGTAGCGCGTGTCTGTACTTCAGTTCTTTGTATGGCCAAGTAGTATTCCATTGCATGAATATACCACATTTTGTTTGTCTGTTCCTCAACTGATGGACATTAGAGTAGTTTCCACAATTTGGCTATTTCAATTATGATTCTATAAAAATTCATGTGCAAGCTTTTGTGTGGACATAGGTTTTCATTTTTCCTGGGTATATATCTAGGGGTAAAAGTCCTGGCTCATATTGTCACTATGTTTAACCACTTGAGGAACTGCCAGACTTTACTCCAAACTTGCTGCCTCATATTAAGTCCCTACTAGCGAACAAAGATTCTATTTAATCACCAAACTGTGCATAAGAAGAAAGGTTTTGTTAGTGAGTGAGTGTTTGGAGGAGCTAGAATATATCTGGATGCAAGAAAATAAATCCAAGACAACTCAGAGATGACCACTGAATATGCTGTTAATTTGTCCCACTTTTCCAAAAACTTTGTCAATGTAATCTCTACATTGTGGATGAGAAATCACTTCCAAAGTTGTTGAGAGGAGGCAGTGGGCTGAGAGTCGCTGGAGAAGCTGAGTCAGCTAGGAAGAACTGGCACAAGACACAAACTGGGGAGGACTTTATATTTTAAACTGTGGATAACATTACCTCATATTTAGAATATTATATATATGTATATACTCATTTGATTATAAGTTCTTAACATATAACCATAAATAAATAAATAAATAAATAAATAAATAAATAAATTTATTTATTTTGAGACAGAGTCTCACTCTTTTGCCCAGGTTGGAGTTCAGTGACTCAGTCTCAGCTCACTGCAACCTCCCTCTCCTGAGTTCAAACGATTCTCCTGCCTCAACCTCCCAAGTAGCTGAGATTATAGGCACGCACAACCATGCCCAGCTAATTTTTTGTATTTTTAGTGGAGACAGGCTTTCATCATGTTCGACAGGCTAGTCTCGAACTCCTGAATTCAAGTGATCTCCCTGCCTCAACCTCCCAAAGTGCTGAGATTACAGGCGTGACCCACCACACCTGGCCTATTTTCTGTATTTTTCTATGTACACTTTGTATCCTTTGTTTTGCATTTTGCTTTGAGAATAACATTGAAGAAAATTATATATAGATTTGTTTTTATTGTATCCAAATCTATAATTCTCTATTTCTAAAGTCAGAAAGAAAATGGCCCTCTTTCTCAGCATACATTACATTAGTTTGGTGGCAAAATGTGCCACCTTTCATTGTAGCTCCCAACCCCAAGTTATTATTTTTTCATTAATAATGAAGTTTTATACATAGATTATTTTATTAAAATTAAGTTGTATTGAATTACATAAATTAAAATTGATGAACTATTTCTAGGCAATAACTGCATTTATAGATGAATTATCAACTTATATTGATAAAATGTAGATTTCTATGATCTATGTTCACCATAAATATTTTAAATTCACAAAGAACAGCTTCCTCTTCTTGAGCACTCCACTATATTTAAATTATTGAGCAATGGAAATAAATCTTTCTAAAGTTTATCTTTTTAAATATTCATAAATATATTTGTTTTGGATTTTGATCTGATTATAAGCTCTTAAAATATAACAAGCTATTTGTGTATTCTCTCTTTTCATAATTTTTTGTATAGAATTGCATGAGACCATAAAATGTATATTCATTTGAACAATATAAACGCTATGCAGTCTCATAACAGATTTTCTTCACGTTTGAATATTATCTTTTTACAATATAGAATGCTTGTGCATTCTATACAAAACCACAAGGTTTTCTCTCAAAACATTCTGGTTTTGTATATACCATGACATTGTTTTCTGGGAGTTCATTTTATAGACTAGGACTTTAAAGCAAGCTTGATTTTTATTTCTCGGAAAAAAAATCCTTAGTTCTTTTGGATTTTTATTTGATCACACATTCGTAAAATATAACAAATTCTTTGTGAATTCTATCTTCCTAACTTTTGTACAGAATTTCATGGAACTATAAAATTTACACTCAGGGCTAGGCGGGGTGGCTCATGCCTGTAATCCCAGCACTTTGGGAGGTCGAGGTGGGCGGATCGCAAGGTCAGGAGATGGAGACCATCCTGGCTAATATGGTGAAACCCCGTCTCTACTAAAATTACAAAGAATTAGCCAGGCGTGGTGGCACGTGCCTATAGTCCCAGCTACTCTGTAGGCTGAGGCAGGAGAATCGCTTGAAAACCTGGGAGGTGGAGGTTGCAGTGAGCGGAGATCGTGCTGTTGCACTCCAGCCTGGGAGACAGAGCCAGACTCTGTCTGAAAAACAAACAAACAGCGAAACAACAACAACAACAAGCAAAGTCACACTCACTAGTATTTAGTAAACTCAGGGGTATTATTTTAAATTATGTTTCTCATTATTTTTATGATAATGTTCTTATTTCTTAAGAAAATGTTTAATTATTGGGCTTGCCTCTGTCTTCTGTTTTTATCTACCTGTTTCACCCTCTCTATTATTTAATTATATCTCTAGTGAATGAAGAGTGAATAGTACTCCACTTTGTCTTCTACATCATTTATTGATCTTCCACTATGCCAAGTCTAGGTGTTGTTTCCTTGCATATTCGTTGTTATTTTCTTTTTTTTTCTTTTGATTGTGCATTTAAGGTTCTATTTTTATCATATGCTGAAAGAGTTGATAAATGTATATTATTTTCACTTGTTACAGACTCCTGTTCCATTTTTACTGAGTGCTGTGATATTATTCCTTTAATTGTGCTGATTACACAAAACACTTTGTAGAAATATTCCTCTGGAATATTCATGAGATTTTGTTTTATTATTCCTTTCCTTCCTTCCTTCCTTTGCTTCACGTTTTTTGTCTGTTTTGTTATTTTTTCTTTTGTGTTTGTCTTTTTCTATCTTTTAAAAAGATATGTGTTAGTGCCAGTGCAATGACTCACACCTGTAATCCCACCACTTCGGGAAGCCGAGGTGCGTGGATTAGTTGAACTCAGGAGTTTGAGACCAGCCTGGGTAAAACGGCGAAACCCCGTCTCTACAAAAAATACAAAAATATCAGCCTGGTGTGGTGGTGCACACCTGTGGTCCCAACTACTTGGGAGGTTGAGGGAGGGATGATAGCATGAACCCAGGAAGTCAAGGCTGCAGTGAGCAGTGATCATGCCACTGCACTCCAGCCTGAGTGAGAAAGCAAGACCCTGTCTGAAAGTAAGTAACTAAATAAATCAATAGATATCGTGTTAATGGATTACAGTGAATTGTAAAATTCTCTTATAATGATAGCAAGCTTGATTCACAACGCACTTCTGTCACTGGCCCATCTGAAGCTCTTTCTTATGCATCCATTTAACCAAGTGCTCACTCATTCGTTTGTAACAATGTAACAAGCTCCTGTGAACCTACCTCACAAACTATAACTCCTCTGTTATCCCATGTGCCTCCCTCCCACTACCAATTTAACCACAATTTTGAATCTTATATTTTTCATGATTTTTCTTTCTGTTCTTATTTCTTTTATATTTATCAAGCAATGTTTTTATTTGCTTTAAACTTTACAAAAATGAAATAATACTATGAGATCTTATTTATTAATCTTCTTTGTGTGGTTATTGTTTTGTGCATCCTCTTCCAGAAACCCTTTCCAACCTCCACAGTGATGAAATATGTTCTATACTACTTTTAGAAGATTTGTGTTTATTTTATCATTTAGAATTGATATTTGTATATGGTAAAATGTATACGTTAAAGTTCATTTTGATGTGACATGAATATCCAATTGATCCAGTACAATTCATTTATTTTTTAAAAATTTAAACATTCTCTGCTACATTGCAGTGGCACTGTCATTGTAAATTGTATGATTACACATGTGTGGGTAATTTTTAAGATCCTTTAACTCATTGCCCTGGCTTATTGCCTACCACTTCAGCAATACCATACTATATTTAATTAACATCCCTTGTTATAGACTTTATTTTTTTGTTTTTGTTTTTTTGTTTTTTTTTTGGTTTTTTTTTAGACTTTGATATTGAGTATCGTTAGTTCTCCAAAATTGTTCCTCTTTTGCCAGGTTATACTGGCTATATTGGCCTTTTGAATGTCCATATGTAGTTCAGAAACATATCTTCAAGTTCAAAAAAAATCCTCTGGGATTTTTATTGTGATAGTATAGAATCATTTTGGGGAGAATTAGTACATTTGTAATATTAAGTCTCCCAATTCCTGAAAAAGGTATAACTTTCCATTTATTGAACTCTTCTTTATTTTTTTCAATAATATTCTGTACATTTCTCTCAAGTTGTCTTGCACATATTTTAAGTAATCTTTTAATTTTTGCATAATGTCAAAGCTAGAAAAAAACTGTAAAAACAGTATAAGAAACTTCCATACATAATTTACCCAGATTCATTTAGTATCAGTGGATAACTTTCTAATTCCACATTCTGTGTCCAGAGTTGGTTCCTGCTGGTGGGTTCGTGGTCTGGCTGACTTCAAGAATGAAGCCGTGAACCTTCAAAGTGAGTGTAACAGCTCTTAAAGATGGCATGGACCCAAAGAGTGAGTGGTAGCAAGGTTTATTGTGAAGAGCAAAAGGGTCAAAATTTCCACTGAGCAGAAGTGGACCCGAGTTGGTTGCCACTGCTGACTGGGATGGCCAGCTTTTATTCCTTTTGACCCCTTACATGTTCCATTTCTGTCCTATCAGAGTGCTGTTCTTTCAACCCTCCCTGCTATTGGCTACTTTTAGAATCCTGCTGATTGGTGAATTTTACAGAGCCCCGATTGTTGCGTTTTACAGAGCACAGACTGGTGCATTTTACAGAGTGCTGATTGGTGCATTTTACGAACCCCTTGTAAGACAAGTAAGTTCCTGATTGGCGCATTTTATAATCCTTTTGTAAGACAGGAAGGTTCCCCAAGTCTCTACTCGACCCAAGAAGTCCAGCTGGCCTCACCACTCAATTCCTTTTAAATGTATTAGTTTGCATTCTAGTTTCTATTGATGAAAACAAAATTACCCAAAACTGAAAGGCATTATGAAAACTTCTATTATTTTACTGTTATCTCCTTGGTGAGAAGTGTTGCTCACCAAAGTTCCATTCAGGGTTTCTTACATGGATGCAGTCAGATAGTGGCTGGGGATGAAGTCATCTCAAAGTGGTTCATGGCGGATGCAGGCTGGGTCCCTAGCTGGAAAAGTTAACCTATTCTTGGCTACTTGGCTTCATCTACACTTCCCCTGAGAGTAGAAGGCAGAAATTATATAGCTTTTATGACCTCTAATAGCCTCAGGAAACAGTGCTCCTTCCACTATAGTCAGTCCCATTTTGACCTAAGGGGAAGAAAGATGGGACAATAATCCCAATGGGAGCAATGTCAATGTCAGACGGTGAGAGGAACCTGTAGGATGGGAAATCTTATTACAGGCACTTTGAAGACTACAATGGGCAATTGTCCACCTTTGACTTAAGCAACGCACATGGCCAGGCGCAGTAGCTCACGCCTGTAATCCCAGCACTTTGGGAGGCCAAGGCTGGCGGATCACTTGAAGCCAGGAGTTTGAGACCAGCCTGGCCAACATGGTGAAACCTCATCTCTATTAAAAATACAAAAAATAGCTGGGCGTGGTGGCAGGTGTCTGTAGTCTCAGCTACTCAGGAAGCTGAGGCAGGAGAATCACTTGAACCTGGAAAGCTGAGGTGGCAGTGTGCCAAGATTGTGCCATTGTACTCCAGCTTGGGCGACAAGAGCAAAACTCCGTATCATTAGAAATAAACTAAATAAAATAATACAATGCACATTTTTTCCAATTTGCAAAACACACTAATTCTCACTTCAGTACCATAAGTATTATTGCATAATGACATCAGGTCAAAGTCCAAGATCTCATCATCAAAATCAAGTGCTGTGTGGATGAGTCCTCTTGCCATAGTTCTTTGAATACTGTTCCTTCAGTACCGGTCCTCCCAGCTGGAAGACGTGTGAATGATGGTGAGACCGGGAAATGACTGTTCCTGCTATAAGCACTCTCATTCAATCACTCCTGATTGAATGGAGACACACAGCAGTCAATATTTCATGGACTATACAGCAACAGCTTCCCTTTTGCATTTCCCAATCCCAGTCTTCTTTTCCCAAATTTTACCTCTTATCCCTTTAAATTATTTCATTAAATGCAGATAATTAGTCTTAAAGAGCATGTATTTTGTTGACCTAAATTTTCATTATCCTTTGAGGCAGTTCAAATTAAGTTCCTTTAGAAATCATTTGCTATTTTCACTTTACTGTGATTTTCCTTAGCTGAATGTAGATCACACAGCATTATGATCTTTAAATGTAGCAGGCAATTCCTGCTATAGAATTCCACAAATTCTTGTTTTATGTTGTTTTCCTAACTGTAAGTTCTCAAGTTTGTCCTATAATGGCATCGGTCTTATAATCTTGATAATCCTCTCCAGAACATTCTCAGGGTTATGTTCATAGCACAAAAAGGGCTGTGTATTTAAGCTGCTTGAGCTCACATCTAACTGAACTCTGTGTCAGCCATTATTATTTTCGATGAATGCTGACTGACAGGGTTCATGTAACACACTTGTGGTCACTCACAGCAGTCACCTCTAGAGGAAGGGCATCTGTAAGTGAGGGCTGAGCGAACGCAGTGGTGATTTGGACTAAATGAGGGGCTCCACATAGTTCCCTTCCCAACTGAGGACTGTGGAGGAAGCATCCCTGTGTGGCAGCTGTGAACCAATCTGCTCGGAGCCAGATGCCCCCAAATATCTCAATCTGGGATGACTTTCCACACTTTTCCAAGAGCCCGTGGCCATAGATCAAAGCCCTATCAGCTGCTCCCTGGCTCAGGATAGGCGTCTGCCTCAGTCACATAGAGATGATTGAGGAGCTCAGCTTCTCCGCCTCTTACTACACCAGGCCCAGGTCAGAAAATAAATTATGAGGCTCCCACATGATGAGGAAACAGCCTCTCTTCTCATTGTAAGATGAGTTCTGAGGGCTTGTTTACATCTGTGAATTGTGACTTCTCACAGGGAACTCACACACTTGAGTGACCTGAGAAGACCATGAAGTGTGATGTATTTAACCTCAATTACATCATCATTTCTCATGATTTTTTTTTCTTTCATTTCAGTTGCCAATGGGAACATTATGATGCCCAAACTTACAAAAGTTCCAGACAAAGCTTCATGAGAGAAGCTGAAAGGTCACCATCAGCTGAGAAGCTGTGATGATGTTAGTAGCTGCCTGAATTGGAGCCAAAAAAAAACAGGTCAGCCTCTGAATTTTATTATTTATAGTAATTATGATCTGCACCTTGTTGTCCTTGCGATGGTTAGTGACCCCAGAGGCGGTGGACTGATTTCATCCCCTCCATCAGCAGCCTGGAGGCTGAAGATGCAGCACATTGCTACTGTCAAAAACATAGTAGCTTGCCTGTCATGGTGTGAGAGCCCTGAACAGCGAGAGGACACTAGTCCACTCCTTTCTCTTGTCAAAATGACTGATATCTAAATGGAAAATCTAATGAAACCCTCAGAAATGGCCTTTGGATACTACTTTATCCCATCATGAAAGACAGGAACTGAAACCATACACATTTGATGGGAATTTGGGCTCATCCACTTAACAGCTGTGTGACTTTCAGGACATTATTTCAACTTTCTTTGCTTGGTTTTCCCATCTGTAATAATAAAAAATAAAGGAATAACTACACTATAGGGTATTATAAGAGTTGACTAGATATTTTTAAAAATGTTTATAAATAGTAAATATTTGATAACATTCGTTATCATTATCATTTTGCTCCAACCGGTAATTATGTATATAATATTTCTCACCCTATTTTAAAATTTGAACCATTTCATAATTTAAAAATTGTTTTGCAACTTCCACTTCTGTAAAATGGTGGAATGGCTTATTTGGAACCAACCTGCTGGGAACAACTATAAAAAAGCTGAATAAAATATGAAAACATGTTTGAAGGCATTAGAGCATCACCATGTCTTAGAGTCTAATTACTTTTGATGTTTTATCCCTGTCATCCTCCAAGCCCTTCCTCCCTTTTTCCTCTGCCCACATCTCTATAAGCACTGGTAGGAAATTCCCTACAACCCTCCAGCCCATAGGGAGAACATTCTCTCACTCTCTACCCCTGCCAACTCTAAAAGCCTAAACTCTGCCTCTTCAGGCAGGTCTGTGCCAGCTTGTGCCCACCCCATACAGGTATCCTTTGTGGGAACAATAAATACTCTCTCAAGTTTGCTTGGCCTCAACTTAACAATTATTTATTAGGAAACTGGCCCATCTACCTCCATGCTGGGGCATTAAACATTACAACCCAGCAGTTCTTCAAGGAGACAAGAGAAGCAGGGAAGCCTAGACAGGTGAGCACTAGTTTTGTGTCTTCAATGTCTGTCAAGACATAAGCAGACTCAAAAATAGAGGTTCAGGCTTGAGAATCTGAAAGAAAGGAGGGGCGAAGAGGCCTTGGAGTCCAGCAGAGCTTTCAAAAATCTCATATGGCCACAGGTGAAAAATTGTCCTGAACGACTGCAGAAAAGGAGGGATCCTGACACACACCGAGGTCTTGAGGTGAAATCTTGCTAGGGAAACATACCAGGAGGAGGATGCACCAGGAGTAGCAAGGCTCCACCGTACTGATATCCAGGCCCAAAGTAGTGCAGTCCTTTGATGGCATTAACTTGGTACAGCCCTGGCATTTCATTCTGGCAGAATAAGAAGTAAATTACCTCTGGAATGTGAAAATTATTCCAGAGGCTAAAATTACTTCTAAAACGTTTTAGGGCAAGTATCAGTTTAAACCTACATAGATATTAAGTGTATCAAACACAGTGTTATTTCAATCAACAATACGCAAACATACAAAATGAAGAGGAAAAAAAGAGGCAACAGAAATGGACCAAAATAATTTGCAGATATTGGGCCAATAGTATATTATATCCTGAATGCATTCCATGACAAGGTCAAGAATTTTAGCAGAGAACCACAAACTATAAAAAGAAATCAAACAAATTTCAAATATAAAGTAATTAAAACCAATAACTCAACAGATGAATGTAACTGAAAATTTGACAGTTAAATTTGCTCTTGCAAGTGATCTCGTGGAAGTCTGGTCAGGCCATGAGGTAATTTGTAACAAATAAAAAGAATAAAATCATTTCTAAATAAATATGGTGAATGTGAGTTGATTTAATTGTGAATCATTGTCTCGAAAATTGTGAATTGATTGATCCTGAGGTGAAAGAAGCAACAATTCTTCCATTTTAAATCAAAATATGTGAGAATTTCCTGACCAGAGAAAGAATACAGAGCACTGGGCAAGAAAAGGAGGCTGAGTGATGAGGTGGCAGCCTGGGACCTTCGAACCCATGTGAAGCCCTGAATTTCACAGGCTTCAGTGCCTTGTGTGGAACCAGAGAGCAAAGTCATTTACAAAAGCATTGCTCCGCTTGTAATCCCAGCACTTTGCGAAGCTGAAGCAGGAGAATCACTTGAACCCCAGAGGTGGAGGTTGCAGATAATCAAGAGGATGCCATTGCAGTCCAGCATGGGCAACCATAGTGAAACAGCCTCTCAAAAACAAACAAACAAACAAAAATAAAAAACAAAAAACAAACCAAAAAAAGCATTGCTCCCCGCCTTCACACATAGCTTCCAATACAGTTTTGGGAAATAATTGGAATCATTCCATAAATATTGGAATGTGAATATTCCATAAAAATCTAGAATGTACCCCATTCAAAGAAGACAGAAGAGGCAATCTCCCTGCTCTATAATCATCTGGAAGGTGCTGTCCTGCTCTGAAGTTGAGCTCTAGCCAGAGCTGATAATATGAAGACCTTTTCCTGTGCAGCCATCAGCCCTGACCCCCAGCACCGCAGGGGAGTTGAGAGAGGCCAGAGGCACAGATGTGGTGGAAACTGCCCACAGATTGTGACTGAGGGAACAACAAAAGAACGGAGTAAGACATCACCGACTGAGCCACCTTACGGTCACTCTATTGCTAACTAGAGAGCGCTGGACAGCAACATATTGTGTGGCCTCCACAGCACTTGGAAACCAGATGTGAGGAAATTCCAATTCATAGATCTTAACATCTGACTGAAAGCTACCTACCACTCGCTTATGTTTCCACAGTCTTGGATAGTGCCTGAAACCATTTATGACTGTTTTTGGCATCATAAACAAGCAAGTAAGCAAACAAACAATGAAGCGTGTTTGAGAATATGCAAAAAAGACGTATATTTTGGCCGGGCGCGGTGGCTCAAGCCTGTAATCCCAGCACTTTGGGAGGCCGAGACGGGCGGATCACGAGGTCAGGAGATCGAGACCATCCTGGCGAACACAGTGAAACCCCGTCTCTACTAAAAATACAAAAAAAAACTAGCCGGGCGAGGTGGCGGGCGCCTGTAGTCCCAGCTTCTTGGGAGGCTGAGGCAGGAGAATGGCGTAAACCCGGGAGGCGGAGCTTGCAGTGAGCTGAGATCCGGCCACTGCACTCCAGCCTGGGCGACAGAGCGAGACTCCGTCTCAACAAAAAAAAAAAAAAAAAAAAAAAGACGTATATTTTTCACCAGGAATGACACTGCCAAGTACCAGGAAAATACACCAGGTGTCTTGCCAGAGTTGACCACAAGAGGGGGCACGTGTGCAACAGCGATCTTAGAGAGGGTTCTGGGATCTCGGATAACACTGCCCCAGAGTCCAGGATGGTTCTGGCTTTTATTATTATTATTATTGTTATTATTTTACTATTATTACTTCATCATCCCAGTTCATAGCTTACCATTTTCATGCACTAATAATTTAACACCCTTTTGCGCTGCTCATTTTTCCAGTTGACTGTATTGTATTAGGACAATTAACACTTAGGACTCAGAACAACCTAATCAATGGGTAATTGGTTAAACATCAGTTCCCTCTGTCACATACTGTGACATGCAGAGTGTGTGTAAGATTGGAGAAATGATTCACAGGAAATGTCCATGAGGAAAAGCTGTGAGTGAGAGAGTCTGTCTAGCAAAGGAGAGGAGTGAGGACTAGGTTTTTGGAGTGTGGCCTAGTAATTGAAGGGCATCAAAAGGACAAGGATTAAGATGTTCTTCATCCAAGTATGAGGAAGTGCAAAACCTGCAGGTCCTCCCAGGCCGGTGGTCATGGTCTTGGAGACTTGTAGATCTAACCCTCATTTGCTCACATCCACAGTCACTGCCTGGCTCCAAAAAAGCACTGATGTGGGCTAGCTTCCCGGATCCTCCAGAAGTGTAGATATAGCCTGTCAATGATTAAGAGGACAATGAAAATTGTATATTTAATTAGATTTATATCTATGACTCCATTCAGGAAAGAAAAATGGGCAAAAGAAATAGCTCTCTGAACTAAATGAAAAATCACAACCTAGTGACACTTTTTCTTTCCCATATTGATCCTTTAATATCATATTTGACACTTCAGAAAGTCAGCTGACCCCCAGGATATTTATCCTTAAATCATGATTCTGCTCAACCTGAGCCCATGGTTGGACCATACCCAGGCATCTGAGTACAGCTGGCCTGGGAGCTGCAGTGAGGCACTCTCTTTCATAGGAAGCTTTGACTGAGGTTCAGAGATGAATGCCTAGCACTCAAGGTCTTTTGCATAGAAACACACATGGGCTATTTGACAGCTCCATCTAAGGTGTGAAAGCGAACCTATTATCTGATTCCACTCATCTAGGCTGAAAACACACTTCTAGAAGATTCCCCTGCCCAGGATGTTCTTAGTGGTATGGATCTTGCCCCTGGTGCTCTGCATTCATGGTACAGGATTCTTGGTACATATAAGTGATTTTCAGGATGAGAACAGTGATGGCCACTCTTATCCAGTGGGTGAGACAGTTAAGATCAATGACCAAAGTTTATATTTAAGTCTTTCACTCAGATGCAGAGGCTTAAAAACCTGAAGAACATCTACATATGATGCATCTTTTTTTTTTTTTCAATCACAACCACTGTTTTTTACTTGTATTCACAATGATCAATTATTTTTCCACAGTTTCCCATCAAGCTACTGTGCTGACTCAGCCTCCATCCCTCATGTCTGTGGCCGTGGGAGACAGGGTCTCCATCTCCTGTAAGGCCAGTCACAATCTCATCCGCAGGAATGGAGACAACTACTTGAATGAGTTCCAACAGAAGCCACACCAATCTCCTCAACCGCTGATCTATATGGTGACAAACAGGGCTCCTGGGTCCCAGCCCAAGTCAGTAGCAGTGGGTCTTGGAGGGAGTTCACACGCACAATCCCCAATGTGGAGCAGGGAGATGTTGCATATTACTTTTGTAAGCAACACACTCACTGGGACCCTAAACAGTGTGACGGTTCCAAGCATACACCTCCCTGTCAGGCCTCTGAGCCCAAGCTAAGCTGTCATATCCCCTGTGACCTGCACGTATACATCCAGATGGCCTGAAACAACTGAAGATCCACAAAAGAAGTGAAAAGAGCCTTAACTGATGACATTCCACCATTGTGGTTTGTTCCTACCCCACCCTAACTGATACAATGTAGTCTCCCCTGCCCTTAAGAAGGCACTTTGTAATATTCTCCCCACTGTTGAGAATGTACTTTGTAATCCTATCCCAAACCTATAGGAACTAATGATAATCCCACCATCTTTTGCTGACTCCTTTTTCAGACTCAGCCCGCCTGCACCCAGGTGAAATAAGCAGCCTTGTTGCTCACACAAAGCCTGTTTGGTGGACTCTCTTTACACGGACGCACGTGACACTCCCATGCCACGTCAACCTTTCTGCTCGGCTGAGCATCTGCTTCCTCCAGGGAATCAATGTCAGTGCAACTGCTCCTCTTAGAGAAGAAGGAAGTTGGGGTGAGGCAGAAATGGTGAGGAGCCCTTGAAGGAGGTGGGAAGATGTTGTGTGGCTCCAAGCTCAGGGGTCCCTCTCTTTAAATGATCAGTGTCCAGACAGCATCGCTGAGGCAGCTTCCAGAAGGCTCCATGCTCAGTCTCTGTTCTCAGGCACTCCCCACACCCGTATCACTGGCCCTGAAGAAGTACTCTCCTGTCGTCCATGGCTCCAAGAACACAGCTTGCCCTGCCCTGACTTTGCTGCTCAACTCACAGCCTCATTGCAGATTCCACTGGACCATACACAGTGCCAGCTCCATAAGGAGATACTGGTCTGTTCTAAATCAGCTGTTCTGATTCTGAACTTCCTGCGTTATGGCACATCTCCATGAGATTCATGTGCTGTAGCCTTTCTGGCTCACCCATGCTCTTCCTGGCTTCCCCTAATCCCAGGTTTTCCCCCAAGACGTTTGACAGCCTTCTCCTCTAAGTATGTTGTACATTTATTTTCTTACTTACTTGATTCCTGAGGAAACAAGTCCTTTCAAGCCTAGGCCCTTCCGGGACCTCAGGGATGCAAGGCAAAAAGAGCAAAGCAGCTGCACATGTATGAGACTGAATTGGTCACCTAAACTGTCATTTAACTTTTTTGATAAGTCATTGCTTTTCTCTGGAAATAGTTTTTCAAGCTGCAAGTATTTGATTTTTAAAACATGTGTGGCTTTTCCAAATGCTTTTCTTCTAATTCTTCTCCACAAGTCCAAGTTAGGCTACTTGTATCCAGTAAAGTCTGGTAACCCTTCTCTAATAGTGCCTCTTTCCATACCGCTAGCAACACTCAATCATAATTCCATTGATTTGTCAGATCACAAAGGCAAAACTTGGAAAAGTATATATTTTTAGTAACAAATGCTATATTTTTAAACTGAGGCCCTAGAATTTCATATTCTCCAATATTGTGTCTCAACTGTGTGAATTCTAATATGGCAGCAATTGTATTTCAACCTTCCCAGTTAGGAGCAGCTCAGTGCTTGCAGTACTTTTCCATTTGATTTCTGTAACATTTTGAGTGGTAGAAAATTCAATTCATTTATCCAATTACATGACTTAGTGACAGCTGTCTGTTGGTGTAATACTTCTATGTTTTAATAATCCTAGTCCCTCGTTCCTTCATTCAAGCTATCAACATTCCATTGGTAAATGGCATCACAGATAATTTACTGTTTAAGAATGAACACTATTTATTTTTTCAATATTCTTTATTGGTTAGCAGACCTCAAAAATAACTAAATTCTGAAAAAAAATAAGTAATGGCAGGTTCAGAGAAAAATAAACCCTTCCTAATAATGTGAGCACATGACCCAATAGGAAGAGCAGGGAAAGCAGTTGCCTGCGTTCCCTTTGTCCAGAATGTCTTACAAAAAGGATTTTATGGATCATCATCCTTCATCGTCACAGGTAGTAAGACATGTTGACATTATGCAACTCAAGGTGATGCACTGGCTGACAAGGACCATCTCTTCTGTGATATTCTTGTCAAAAATGTATGATTTGAATTAGTTAATACAGAAGATTAGAAGGGCGTTCTTAAAAATCATTGATAATACATTTTACAAGCATCAAGGTCATGAAAGACAAAGAAAGAATAAACAATGATCACAGATTGGAGGAGATTAAGGAGTCGAGAAAACTAAGTGCAATATGTTATCCTGGATTTGATACTGGAACTTGAAAGACTCTTCAGTGAAAAATTGATTAGAATCCAAATATGGAGTAAATACTATTGTATTAATATTAATTTTTCATTTTATGTCATCCCACTTTGGTTATTTAAGATGTTTAATATTAAGGGAAGGTAGAAGAGAAGTATATTGAAACAATATACTACTTTTGAAACTTTGTGTAAATCTAAATTTATTTCAAAATTAATTAAAATATACAAATAAAAATATGAGTAAGAAAAGAACATGAGTTCCTAACTAGCAATTCCACAAGTATCATTCTACTTTTTCTCATTTTCTTATTTGTGATTTCTGTTTCTTGAAATGACCATCCTTGTTTCCATTATCTATAGCAGTGGTCCGCAACCTTTTTGGCACCAGAGACTGGTTTCACAGAAGATAATCTTCCCTTGGAAGATTATCCCGCAGAGTGGGGGATGGTTTCAGAATGATTCAAGCACATTATATTTATTGTGCACTTTATTTCAATTATTATTACATTGTAATATATAATGAAATAATTACACAAATCGTCATAATGTAGAATCAGTGGGAGCCCTGGGCCTGTTTTCCTGCAACTAGATGGTGTCATCTGGGGTTGATGGGAGACAGTGATGGATCATCAGGCATTAGTTTCTCATAAGGAGCACACAACCTAGATCCCTCACATGTACAGTTCACCATAGGGTTTGCGCTCCAGTGAAAATCTAATGCTGCTGCTGATCTGACAGATGGTGGAGCTCAGGTGGTAATTTTAGCAAGCAATGGGTAGAGACTCTAAAGACAGAGGAAGCTTCACTTACTCACCCACTGCCTACTTCCTGTGGTTGTAAATGACCAGATGGGACATTGAATTCAGTAGAGTTATTTTAAAGATGTTTAAAAAATTTATTTCTTTCGATCAGTACTCTACGATCAAACACTTAAAATGGAAAATATGAAGAAAATGATTAAACACATTGCACCCACCCGAGGGATTTTTCCTGACCACTGCACAAATGAAGACCACAACATTGTGTAACTGCCCAATGTGTTCACCTTGCCCACTGCCTAGACAGAGCTGATTTCTCAAGAGGGGAATTGCAATAGAGAAAGAGTAATTCAGGCAGAGCTGGCTGTGTGGGAGATCAGAGTTTTATTATTACTCAAATCAATCCTCTGAGCATTCTGGGAGCAGAATTTCTAAGGACAACTTGGTGGGTGATGGGGAAGCCAGTGAGCCAGGAGTGCTGATTGGTCAGAGATGAAATCACAGGGAGTCGAAGCTGTCTTCTTGCACTGAGTGGGAGACCATAAGATCAGATTAGCAGTTTATTGATCTGTGTGGTGCCAGCTGATCCATCAAATGGAAGATCTGCAAAATATCTCAAGCACTGATCTTAGGAGCAGTTTAGGGAGGGTCAGAACCTTGTAACCTCCAGCTGCGTGACTCATAAACCATAATTTCAAATCTCGTTGCTGTGTTAGTCCTACAAAGGCAATCAAGTCCCCAGGCAAGAAGAACGTCTGCTTTGGGAAAGAGCTGTTATTGTCTTTGTTTTAAACTATAAACTAAGTTTCTCTCAAAGTTAGTTCAGCCTGCGCCCAGGAATGAACAAGGACAACTTGGAGGTTAGAAGCAAGATGGAGTCAGTTAAGTTAGATCTCTTTCACTGTGTCAGTCATAATTTCGCAAAGGCAGTTTCATTTGCAATAAAGAGTTTTGGTAGACATGAGGCTGGCCGCACCGCATGGGAGACAGAGTTAGTACTCAAATCAATCTCCCTGAAGGCCTGCAGTTAGGGGTTTTTCAAAGGCAGTTTGGAGGAAGGGGTGGCCAGGTAATGGGTGCTTGCTGCTGATTGGTTGGGTCAGAGATGAAGTCATAAAATGTCAGAGCTGTCCTCTGGAGCTGATTCTCTCCTGAGTGGGGCCATAGGACAGGGGTTAGCAGGTTCAGGTGGAGCCATTGGTGTCAGATATGCAAAACTACCTGAAAACATATCTAAAAAGGCCAATCTACAATAGTGGTGTTATCTGCAGGAGTATTTGGTGACCAGTCCACACCTTAGCAGAATCAGGGTCCTCTCTTCCCACTATTTGATGGCCTTTCATGAGCTTTACAAAGGTAGCTGAGTTTTGGGTAACCCATATCATCATTTAAACTATAACCTAAATGTCTTCCAGAGTTACCTCTGCCCAAAGCCCAGGAATAATTAAGGGAAATGCAAGATGGGGAGGTGGGTTAGATCAGATCTCTTTTACTACCGTAATTTTCTTACTATTAAAATTTTTGCAAAGGTGGTTTCAAAACAGCGACTTTCAATAGAAAAGTAGAAGTTATGAAGACAAAAAAAATACCAAAAGAGAATTTTAAAACTGAAAAGTAGAATAACTCAATTGAAAATTTAGATAGGTACCACAACAGTTGACAGTGTCCGAAGAATGAGTGAACTTCAAAATCAACCAATAGAAATAATGTGTTCTGAAGAATAAAGATGTAAGCACCAAAGCAAGACCTCAGAGATGTATAGGTCAGTGTGAAGAACACCAACAAGTGTGTATGGGAGTCACAAAGGAGGAGGGAGAGAGAAAGGAGCTGAAAAAATACTTGAAAAAATAATGGGAACATCTTTTTAAATGTAATGAAACACATTACTATATAGATCCAAGAAATGTGATGAAACACATCCAGATGAAACAAAAAAGATTCCTAACTACACCCATTGTAATTAAAATGCCGAAATACAGTGACAAAGGGAAAATCTTCAAGTGAAAAAAAAACTATGTACAGAGATACAATAATGTAGACATTGAATAAGAGTCTAATTCATTGAATAAGGGTCTAATTATGTCTAATGGAGGCTAGAAGACAGTGGAATGGCATACCCAAATGTTGAAAGAAAAAAAAAAAAACCCAAATTCTATATGCAGCAAAAATATAAGAATAAAGCAAACTAAACATATTTCTTTGTTGATAAAGAGTCAAATTCTGTAAAATATTTGAAGAGATTTATTCTGAGCCAAATATGAGTGACCACAACCCCTGATACAGCCCTCAGGGGGTCCTGAGAACATGCACCCAAGGTGGTTGGAGTGCAGCTTGGTTTTATATGTTTTAGAGAGGCATGAGACATCAGTCAAATACATTTAAGAAATACATTGGTTTGGTCCAGAAACGCAGGACAATTCAAAGCAGGGGTGGGGATGGGTGGTAGGGGAGCAGGGGAGGTTCCAGGCTCTAAGTAAACATTTGCTTGTTGACAATTGGTTGAGTTTGTCTGAAGACCTGGGATCAATAGAAAATAAATGTTCAGGTTAAGATAAAAGACTGGAAAACCAAGGTTCTTTTGAAGTCATATAGTGGCTGCCCTTAGAGACAATAGATGACAAATATTTCCTACTCAGATCTTTAAAAGGTGCGAGACTCTTCTTAAAGATTGGGAGGGCCTAGAAGAAAAAGATCTAGCTATGTTAATAGAGATTCAAATTTTTCCCCACAAAAGACAGCTTTGCAGGACCATTTCAAGATAGGGTAAAGAAACATGTTTTGGGGTAAAATGTTTTAATTTTCTGCCTTGTTGCATAATGTGACACCAGAGTCAGGTTGGAAAGTAAGTCCAATGATATGTAGGGTTAAATAAAACCCATCTGATGAGAATTTATAGTTTTTAGGACATGACTCCCCAGACTCCTTAGATAAGAATTGGGGCAAGGTTAAAACAACAACAACAACAACAAAAAAAAAAAAAAAAAAAAAAAAAAAAAAAAAAACAGAGCTTAGTCCTTATTTTGATAACACAAATGGAAAGAAATTATTACTTGTAGACATTCAATAAATTATCTGAAATCAATTTCAGAAAAAATTCTTCAGAATCACAGGAAATCATAGAGGATGGTAATTTGAATCGACAGGCAGACATAAAGGCCTCAAAATAGTAAAGAGGGACACAGGTGACACTGCACAACAGAGTGAAAAAGATAAAAAGCTGTCCAACATCAATAATCATCCCAGTCCTACAAATGAAAATCACAACTGACTACCACTAAAACTTCAATAGGATGACTCAAAGGAACAATGTCAAATACAGTGACAGAAAGGGGGAACTAGAAGGGCCACACATTGTGTTTGGGAATATAAAGTGGTATCACAAGTTGGAGAACTGATGCTGAATATTTAATCCCTTTTAATCCAGTCCTTCCACTCAGAAATGTGTACTGATGTGCACACAAACAAATGTGCAATAACACTCATAGCATTATTAGTGATAACCCCAAACTGGAAACACTCTAAATGTAATTTGCATAAATAAAATGAGGTAGATGCATACAGTTACATACTATGGATGAATGAAAATATAAAAACTGCTACTACATCCATGAATGTGGGTGAATCTTACTAGCAAAATAATGCTCAAAAGACATTAGAAATAAAAAGCTCACTATCCATGATTCCTTTTCATATAGTTCAAAAACTGCCATCACTAAATCAATGTTACTGAAAGTGAGATTTAAATTTGCACTGGAGAAGAGTTGGGCTAATGTTTGGGAGGAGGCAGAAGGTACTTCTAGGAGACTGGGAGTGTTCTGCTTTGGTACAGTTGTTATATAATGTGTTCGAATCTCTGAAAATTGTATGAAAACCTGCATTAGGATTTGTGAGTGCCTATACACATGTTGGGATTTATGAATATATATGTATGGGGAGGTTTTATATTATCAAAAATTTTATTTAAAAAAATTTATAAGCCATAATGTTATTTGCACCAATCAATGCATCCGAACTGCCTCCATTGTCTAATCAAATTATATTTAATTGTAATCTGTATTCATTTTCACATTCCATCTATGAAACCAAGGCACCAAATGTTAGGAAGCCCAGGGTTTACAAGGTTACCACACTGTTAGTGTCATCAGGAACACATGAGTCACCATAACCTCTTTTTTTTTTTTTTTGTCCTGGAAAGCATCAAAATTCTAAGCTACTCAAAGTGCATTGCATTTTAATGATGGTTCTTATTTACCCTAAATTTATGAATGCAGTTAAGTCAATATTTGTAGAATCAGAACAATTTGCTTCAATGTGTTTTTCACTTTTATTCATTCACTGAAGACACTGGTAATTTTACATTTTTGTGTGTGTGTAAAAACATACACAAAGTTATACTTGCTATATCCTTCAGTAAAGATGAGATGACTAAAACCCAGATAGATTTGTTGACAGGAGTTGTTGAAGATCATCCACCTAGTTGAAGAGCATCATGTAGAATTCTGGTGACGCCGTTTTAGGACAAAGCTGTTCCTAAATAATTCTAAAGATGGGCCGGTAACTTGCTAAGAACATTCAAGTACAAGTTTTTGGGTAGATGTATGTTTTCCTTTTCGTTGAGTCTACACCTAAGAGCTCCCTGGATCATATGGTAACTCAGTGTTTAACCACTTGAATTGCAGACTGTTTTCCAAACCTGCTGCACCATTTTTCATTTCCACCAGCAATGCAAAGATTCTATTTTATTGCCAGTCTATGCAATGAGAATAAAAAACCTCTGAGTGCAGAGGTATTTAGAAGAACTAGAATATATCCGGATGTGAGAAAATAAATCCAGGGTAGCTTTGAGATGCCCATTAAATAGTTTTTAAATTTTTCCTAGCCTTCCCAAACCTGGGACCATGTTTTTACTACCTGGTGGATGGTACTCACTCCCAATGGTGTTTAGAGTTGGGAATGGACACAGGAAGTGGAAAAGTTCCTTCAGACAAGGAAGAACTGGTTCAAGACACAAACTGAGGAGACCTAATCAGAATGAAAGACAGGGAGCTGAAGAACATGAAATGAAAATTTCCTATAGGAAGGAGACAACATTTAAGCAAGAATGCCTTGTTCTTTAGGCAGTGTGTCTGCCCTTAGGATCTTGTGCTGTGACCTGTTGCCTAACATAAAAGGACTGAGCACTGACATCTCTTCCTCTCACTAATTAACTTCTTCTATCAGTTATTGTAATTCCTTATATAGAGTAGAATGATCTTGTGAGGTTAGATGTTTTATTTTAAAAGAATTAATAAATGACCATTGTGAGTGAATCCCAAACAAGACAGAATGGGAATAAACTGAAGGAACAAAATGTAAGCATATATGTCATATTTGCTTGTGGTTATACCTATATAAATCTATAATTTTAAATTTTGAAGTCAAGGAAAATACTGGTTATTAAATTTTATCATATATTAAATTAGTATGATGGTAAAACTTGTTATTGCCCTTCAGTTACGATTCCTAATTTTGCATGAGTAATATTGTCATTGTTATAGTCAGATTATTACAATTAAATTGCATTGCATTATATGTCTCATATTTGAGAAATTTTTCCTGTGGAATGACTTTGCATTTATCAACACATTTTTAACTTACTTAGATTAAATTTTAGGTTTTGTTGATTTCTATCCTCACCAACATTCTTTTACAATCACAAACCACAGCTTCCTCTTCTAGAGCAACCCACTTTACTTCATCTCTTTATCTGCTGCAATAAAGTTTTCAAGGGTTTCTAGTTTCATAAATCCTCATGCATATCATAATTTGCTTGTTGTTTCAAATTGAAAATTTTCTTCATATTTTATTCCCCTAGTTCAATATAAAATACATGCAGTTTAATTTATTTTTTATAAATCTTTGCACATTTTCAGATATAATTACATTGATTACTGGGAGTTCATTATGCCTGCTGGGACTCTGAAGCAAACCTGACATTTATCTCTGAAAAAAATAACCCTTACCTTCTTTGAATTTGTATTTTATTATGAAATATATGTGTTTTCTCATTTTATAAATGTTTGAATACAATTGTGTGACTCCTTTGAATTTCCACTCATTAATAGTTAACAGACATGGAAATTTTATTTCAGAATACATTTCTTCTTACTGATTCTTTTCTAAGGACTCATTTCTTCAGTAGGAAAATGTTTAATTCCCAGGTTTAACTTTATACTCTGATTTTCGGTCTAAGCTCTCTCTTTATTATCTAATGTCATGATTTTCTCCTTTGAAAAACAAAAGTGCTACTCTAGTTTGCCTTCCATATCACTGTTTTGATTAATTGCAGTGCCAATTCTTCTTTATTGTCTTGAATATTAGGTTTTGTTTTTAATGATGCAGTTTGTTTTGTTTTTCTTATGTTTCAGCAGAGTTTAAGGAACTATACTTACATTTTTAATAATTACATATTTTTTGCTATTTTTCATCCTAGGTTATATGTCTTTTCTTTATTTTATTGATTACACAAAACATAATGTAGAAATGTTCTGGAATCTGCAAGAGATTTTTTTTTCTTAACTTTTCTCTTTAATTTATTTTTCTTTTTTTTTTTTTTTTTTTCTTTTTTTTTTTTTTCTTTTTTTATTTTTTATTATACTTTAAGTTCTAGGGTACATGTGCATAACGTTTATATCATGTATAACTCCCCAATGCAATCCCTCCCTCCTCCCCCCTCCCCATGATAGGCCCCAGTGTGTGATGTTCCCCTTCCCGAGTCCAAGTGATCTCATTGTTCAGTTCCCACCTATGAGTGAGAACATGCGGTGTTTGGTTTTCTCTTCTTGTGATAGTTTGCTAAGAATGATGGTTTCCAGCTGCATCCATGTCTCTACAAAGGACGCAAACTCATCCTTTTTGATGGCTGCATAGTATTCCATGGTGTATATGTGCCACATTTTCTTAATCCAGTCTGTCACAGATGGACATTTGGGTTGATTCCAAGTCTTTGCTATTGTGAATAGTGCCGCAATAAACATACGTGTGCATGTGTCTTTGTAGTAGAGTAATTTATAATCCTTTGGGTATATACCCAGTAGTGGGATGGCTGGGTCATATGGTACATCTAGTTCTAGATCCTTGAGGAATCGCCATACTGTTTTCCATAATGGTTGAACTAGTTTACAATCCCACCAACAGTGTAAAAGTGTTCCTATTTCTCCACATCCTCTCCAGCATCTATTGTTTCCTGACTTCTTAATGATTGCCATTCTAACTGGTGTGAGATGGTATCTCATTGTGGTTTTGATTTGCATTTCTCTGATGGCGAGTGATGACGAGCATTTTTTCATGTGTCTGTTGGCTGTATGGATGTCTTCTTTTGAGAAATGTCTGTTCATATCCTTTCCCCACTTTTTGATGGGGTTGTTTGTTTTTTTCTTGTATATTTGTTTGAGTTCTTTGTAGATTCTGGATATTAGCCCTTTGTCAGATGAGTAGGTTGCAAAAATTTTCTCCCATTCTGTAGGTTGCCTGTTCACTCTGATGGTAGTTTCTTTAGCTGTGCAAAAGCTCTTTAGTTTAATGAGATCCCATTTGTCAATTTTGGCTTTTGCTGCCGTTGCTTTTGGTGTTTTAGACATGAAGTCCTTGCCCATGCCTATGTCCTGAATGGTACTACCTAGATTTTCTTCTAGGGTTTTTATGGTATTAGGTCTAACATTTAAGTCTCTAATCCATCTTGAATTAATTTTCGTATAAGGGGTAAGGAAAGGATCCAGTTTCAGCTTTCTACTTGTGGCTAGCCAATTTTCCCAGCACCATTTATTAAATAGGGAATCCTTTCCCCATTTCTTGTTTTTGTCAGGTTTATCAAAGATCAGATGGCTGTAGATGTGTGGTATTATTTCTGAGGACTCTGTTCTGTTCCACTGGTCTATTTCTCTGTTGTGGTACCAGTACCATGCTGTTTTGGTTACTGTAGCCTTGTAGTATAGTTTGAAGTCAGGTAGCGTGACGCCTCCAGCTTTGTCCTTTTGACCTAGGATTGTCTTGGCAATGCGGGCTCTTTTTTGGTTCCATATGAACTTTAAAGCAGTTTTTTCCAATTCTGTGAAGAAACTCATTGGTAGCTTGATGGGGATGGCATTGAATCTATAAATAACCTTGGGCAGTATGGCCATTTTCACGATATTGATTCTTCCTATCCATGAGCATGGTATGTTCTTCCATTTGTTTGTGTCCTCTTTGATTTCACTGAGCAGTGGTTTGTAGTTCTCCTTGAAGAGGTCCTTTACATCCCTTGTAAGCTGGATTCCTAGGTATTTTATTCTCTTTGAAGCAATTGTGAATGGAAGTTCATTCCTGACTTGGCTCTCTGCTTGTCTGTTACTGGTGTATAAGAATGCTTGTGATTTTTGCACATTAATTTTGTATCCTGAGACTTTGCTGAAGTTGCTTATCAGCTTAAGGAGATTTTGGGCTGAGACGATGGGTTTTTCTAAATATACAATCATGTCATCTGCAAACAGGGAGAATTTGACTTCTTCTTTTCCTAACTGGATACCCTTGATTTCTTTCTCTTGCCTGATTGCCCTAGCCAGAACTTCCAACACTATGTTGAATAGGAGTGGTGAGAGAGGGCATCCCTGTCTTGTGCCAGTTTTCAAAGGGAATTTTTCCAGTTTTTGCCCATTCAGTATGATATTAGCTGTGGGTTTGTCGTAAATAGCTCTTATTATTTTGAGGTACGTTCCATCAATACCGAATTTATTGAGCGTTTTTAGCATAAAGGGCTGTTGAATTTTGTCAAAAGCCTTTTCTGCATCTATTGAGATAATCATGTGGTTCTTGTCTTTGGTTCTGTTTATATGCTGGATTACGTTTATTGATTTGCGAATGTTGAACCAGCCTTGCATCCCAGGGATGAAGCCCACTTGATCATGGTGGATAAGCTTTTTGATGTGCTGCTGAATCCGGTTTGCCAGTATTTTATTGAGAATTTTTGCATCGATGTTCATCAGGGATATTGGTCTAAAATTCTCTCTTTTTGTTGTGTCTCTGCCAGGCTTTGGTATCAGGATGATGTTGGCCTCATAAAATGAGTTAGGGAGGATTCCCTCTTTTTCTATTGATTGGAATAGTTTCAGAAGGAATGGTACCAGCTCCTCCTTGTACCTCTGGTAGAATTCAGCTGTGAATCCTAATTTATTTTTCTTACAACATCTTCTGGTCCTCCTTTCAATTCCTCCTTCCTCCCTTTCAGTTTTTTCTTTTTCTATTATCTTTTTTAATGGGCCTCAACTTTATTAACTGATTGCAAGGAATAATAATCACTGATGGTTAATAACGTAGTTATAATGTTTGGTCCATAATGCACTTTTATTACGAGTCCATTATGGTTCTTATTTATTTATTTATATTTTTAGCACTCACTAATTCATTCAATAATATTAGTAATATAATAAATTCATGTTATTATCCTGCAAAACAACTAAAGATATTAACTCATATCCAGTTTGATGTTCTCCACAATATCCTAAACATATTATTTCCCACCATCATCAAGTTAATCACAATTTTCAATTCAATATTCTTTATCAGTGTCTTCTCTATATATTCCTTTAAAAAGTTATTTATTTCTTTTAAACATTATAAAAAGAATGTCACACTAGTGAAGTCTAATTTATTAATTTCTTTCTTTATGCTAGATATTTTATTTTCTTTAAGAATTATATTTTTATCTCTAGGGTCATGAAATATATTCCTATACCCTTTTGTAGAGGATTTACTCTTGGGCCTTTCATATTTATATTTATGATTTATTGATGATTAATATTTGTATGTGGTACAGAATTAAGATTCATTTTCATCTAATATAGATAAAAATTGATCCAGTATGATTAATTTATTTTACTTCTACTACATTGTAGTGGCACTTTTATTGTAAATCAAATGACTACACATGGGTGGATCAGTTTCTGGATTCTCAAACTGATTGAACTGGCTAATTTGTTTGACACTTCACTGATACCATATATTTTCATTACTGTAACTTACAGGCTTTGGTATTGTGTAGTATTAGTCCTCCCTCCAACATTTTTTAACTTAGCAAGACTATCTTAGTTACTTTTTGCATTTTGAATGTTCATATATATTTAAGTAATGTCTTTTCAATTTCAACAACAATTCTGAGATTTTTTAATTGTGAATAGTTTCAACAAATTTTGGGAGAATATACACTATTAAGTCTCCCAATTCATGAGCATGGTGTAACCTTCCATTTATTGGAGTTTTCTTTATTTTCATTCAATTGCATTTTGTAAATTTCTGTTTGGTTTTGTTGAACATATTTTATGTGACTTTTTATTTGGGCATAATGTTAAACTTAAAGAAAAATTGCCAAAGTAGTATAAGAATTCCAATGTATACTTTACCTAAATTCATTTAGTAGCTATAGATGACTTTCTACTTCCAAATTATTTCTGTATTTATGAGTTGGCATCCAGTTACTATTGATTCAGAACAAATCATCCAAAACTTAATGACACATTACAATTTGGCATCATTATACTATTATCTTTGTAATTGTAGGTGTTTCCTGGACTGACCAAGATTTCTGCTTGGCATTTCTTTTTTTTTTTTTTCCGTGGGAATACTTCAAGTTTCTCATCATTAAGTATAATGTTAGCTGTAGGTTTTTTGTTTTGTTTTTTTTTTCCGTGGGAATAATTCAAGTTTCTCATCATTAAGTATAATGTTAGCTGTAGATTTTTTTTTTTTTCCACTGGCATATTTTTAATTTTTTTTTTTTACTTTATTTATTTATTTATTTATTTATTTTTATTATACTTTAAGTTCTAGGGTACATGTGCATAACGTTTATATCATGTATAACTCCCCAATGCAATCCCTCCCTCCTCCCCCCTCTCCATGATAGGCCCCATTGTGTGATGTTCCCCTTCCCGAGTCCAAGTGATCTCATTGTTCAGTTCCCACCTATGAGTGAGAACATGCGGTGTTTGGTTTTCTGTTCTTGTGATAGTTTGCTAAGAATGATGGTTTCCAGCTGCATCCATGTCCTTACAAAGGACGCAAACTCATCCTTTTTTATGGCTGCATAGTATTCCATGGTGTATGGATGTAGTCAGACAGCAGCTGAGGATGGAGTCTTCTCAAAGGTGGCCAATCCAGGCTATAGGATGAGTCCTCAGCTTAGGCTGTGCATCTCTACATGTTCCTGCTTAGCTTCCTGTACACTTCCTTGAAGAGCACCAGACAGATGTTTTATAACCTCTTATGACTTATTATAGTCTCAGAAGACACCTAGTGTTACTTCTATCGCAATTATAGGTTCACTAAGATTCCAAAGGGGGAAAAGTATGCTAATATGTCCAATAAGGAAATTATCAACATCTCACTATTAGAGGGAGCTGATAAGATGGAAGATCTTACGACCATCTTGGAATATCCAGTTGGCAACTCTCTACATTTATTTAAATCAATCTACATTTTTTACTATATGCAACATACACTAATTTTCATCTGCAACATCTACAAACATTTCCCATGATGATGGTAAGTTAAAGTTCAAGATCTCCTCATCTAGATCAAACTCTGTGCAGTTGAGCTTCTTTGCCCATAGTTCCTGAATAATACCTGTCCCCAATCCCACTCAGACTTGTGAACAATGATGAGACAGGACTAGGATGCAGATACTTGACAGACAACGCTGTAGATACTCCCTTTCAGGAAGAAGGCACTCAGCAGTCAAAATTCCACATAGCATAAAGCCACAGCTTCCTTTTGGGGCTTCCTGCTTCAAATGTCTGTGTTTTTTTAAATGCTTCTTTTTTCCCCAAACTGTACTTTTTATCCCTTCAAGCAACTTCATCAAATCAAACAACAAATAATGAGTTTTTAGCAGTGTCTTCTATGTTGATTGAAAGTCTCATTATCCTTTGAGGCAGTTTGATGTAAACTTTCTTCATTAATTGTTTGCTGTTTTCAGTTGATTATGAATTTTGTTCTTGAATTGACACTGTAAGGCATGGATTTTTTATTTTCAGTTGTGGTCGGTATGACTTTTGTAAAAAATTCTCCAATTTCTTCTTTTACTTTGTTTCCCTCAATTCTGAATCCCCAAGTTCTGTTAGTAAGGCAACTGGCCTCATAATCTTGATCCACTTTGTATGGAACATTCCCAGGTTAGGTTCATACCAACAAAATGACTCTGTATTCAAGCTACTTGAATTAATAGCTGTACCAGTGATTATTATTTATGATGACCATGGTTAATAAGGTTCATATAACATGCTTGTGGTCATTCACATTAGTCTTCACCAGAACAAGACCAGCTGCAGCTGAGAACTGAGGAAATGTTAGGGTGATGTGGAGTATTATTAAGTGAGGGGTTCCACATAGTCCCCATACAGGCTGAAGACACTGGGGAAGGAGCATCCGTGTGTGTGTGTGACAGTTGTTAAATATTCTGTTCTGGAACAAGAAGCTCCAAAATATCTCAGCCTGGAATGACTTTGTGTGCTTTCCATAGAGCATTTGGCTACATATCAAAGCCATTATCAGTGAGCTGCTCCCTAGCTCAGGGCAGGTGTCTGCCTCAGCCATGTACAGAATGGAAATAAGGAGCTCAACTCTTCTGCCTCCTGCTGCACTGATCCCAGACGAGGAAAATGATTATGAGGAGGTGCCACATGATGGTAAAATTTGCTTTCTTCTCATTGTAAGTTAAATCTTTAGTACCTTTTTTTTTTTTTTTGATCTGTGACATTTGATTTCTCATGGAGCACTCACAGTGTTGAGTGACAAGATAAGCTCATAGAGTGGGGTGTGTTTTTAACCTCAGTGACATTTGTGCTTATGTGATTTATTTTTTTAAATGCAGATGTCAACGAGAATATTGTGCTGCCTCAGTTTTATTTATTTTTATTTTATTAACTTTTATTTTAGATTCAGAGATACATGTGAAGGTTTGTTACGTAGCTGAATTTGTTCCATGGGGGTTTGTTATACAGATTACTTTGTCACCCAGGTATTAATCCCGGTGCCCAGTAGTTATCTTTTCTGCTTCTTTCCTTTCTTCCACCCTCCACCCTCAGGTAGACCCCAGTGTGTATTGTTCCCTTCTTTGTGTTCATGAGTTCTCAATTTTCAAGTTCTGGACAAAGCTTGAGGGGAGCAAGTCACTATCTAGAACCCTAATGTCCCTTCATGGTTGAGTGACAATGAGTCGGATTTCGCTCTCACAGTCAACAGCCTGGAGCCTGAAGATGCAGCATACTGTTAACTGTCAACAGCATCAAAGCTTGCCTACCTCGTGTGATGAAACTGAGTAAAGGCAGTGCAATGATCCAACAATGTTATCTTGTTCAAGTTACTCATACATAATTGATGAAATCAGGTAGAAAGTTCAGTGAAAGAGATTTTGAAATACTAGTTTCTGTGATAACAGAACACACAGACTGTAATCACCTACGTCGGTTGGAATTTTGGCCCTTACACTTTATACATGTGTAAATTTGGCAAAAGACTTAAACACTTTTATCTTGTTTTTTTTTTTATCTCTAATAAAGGAAAATACAGAAGTAACTATACCATAAGACTATTATAATCATTAAGTAATTGAATACTTATAAAATGTTTATAACTTTCAAATGTATTAAACACTAAATAATTGCTAATAATCATTGTAATTTTGCTACATCTCTTAATTATGTAGATGCAATGTTTCCCCAAATACTGTTTTCTTTGACATTATTTACTAAATTATGATTTTTCCCCCAAAACTCCCACTATGTTAAATGGCAGACACATTTTTTTCATGCCAAGCTGCTAAAAACAGATATAAACAGTTGGACAAAATATAAAAAGCTGATCCTGTAAGGTACCATACCTTCAAATAAGTGCTATATAATAAGCACTCTGACTCCATTTTTGATGTTTGATCAGTGACAGCTTTCAATCACCACCTCCCACTTTCCCTTCCACCACATATTTGTGCAACTGCCTGCAGGACAGTCAAGCCTCAGAGATCCTCAGCAATACAAGATAACATATCTCCAGTCCAACTATAAAAACCTAGCCCTCTGTCTAACTCAGGCCAGTTTATACCAGCTTGTGCATATCCTGCTTTCCCCAAGATTCCCTTTGTGAGTTACAAAATTTCTCCCAAATTCTCTTGTACATGGAGTGTCAACAGCTTCACCATAATATTTATTAATTAGAAAAGATCCATCTCACCTCCATGAGTGACCACAAAATATGCCAAGAGAGCAAGTGTTTGATGAATCAAGAAAATAAGATAAGCTTTTATGAACTAGATATTTCTGTCCCCTCAAAATTCACCAGTTGAAGCCCTAAGTCCATGTGTGGGTGTATTTGGAGGCAGTGTCTCTAAGAAACTAATTACAGTCAAATGAGGCCATAAGGTTTAGGTTCTGATCTGATTCAATTAGGGTCCTTATTAATAAATAAGTAAATAAATAAATAAATAAATAAGGGAATGGGCACAGAGGCTCGTGATATAATCCCAGCACTTTGGGAGGCTGAGGCAGGCAGATCATGAGGTCAAGAGATTGAGACCATCCTGGTCAACATGGTGAAACCCCGTCTCTACTAAAAATAGAAAACTTAGCTGAATGTGGTGGCACACGCCTGTAGTCCCAGCTACTCAGGAGGCTGAGGCAAGATAATCACTTGAACCCAGGAGGCAGAGGCTGCAGTGAGCCGAGATTGCACCACTGCACTTCAGCCTGGTGACAGGGTGAGACTCCATCTCAAAAAAAAAAAAAAAAAAAATTAGAGACCAAATCTATTAGCCCATTCTTGCAGTGCTACAAAGAAATACCTGAGACTGGGTGACACAGAAAGAAAAGAGTTTTACTCGACTCACAGTTCTGCAGGCTTTGTAGGAAGTAAGACGCTGGCATCTGCTCAGCTTCTGGGAAGGCCTCAGGAAGCTTACAGTTGTGATGGAAGGCTATGTGGGAGCAGGCCCATCACAGGGCCAGAGAAAGAGCAAAAGAGAGAGAAGGAGTTGCCATAAGCTTTTAAACAAGCAGATCTCATGAGAACTTACTATCAAGAGAACAGCACCAAGAAGATGATGCTAAACCATTCATAAGAAATCTATCTCCATGATACAGTCACCTCCCATGAGGCCCCACTTCCAATACTGGGGATTACAATTCCACATGACATTTGAGCAGAAACAAATATACAAACAACATCCTTTTACCCCTGGACTCTCTCAAATCTCATGTCATTTTCACATTTCAAAATACAACTAATCCTTTTCAATCTCTGCCCAAAGTCTTACCTTATTCTAATTTTAACTCAAAAGTCCCAAGTCCAAGTTCCAAGCCACATCTGATATGCATCTCCTTCCACTGATAAGTCTCTGAAATCAAAACAAGTTATTTACTTTCACAACAATCAAAAGACAAAATTCCATTGGTTAGTCACAGCAGAAATGAAAAACTTAGTAAAATACCTATTTTGAGAAATAAGTACCATGTTGATATAGCCACATATTCTGCAACTTAGTCTCTAGGATTTCAGATTCTTGGAAACCATGTCTCAACTGTGTGCATCCTAGTATGGCACCAACAGCACGTCAACCTCCCACTTTAGAAGTAGCTCGATCAATTCTAAACCTTTCCATTTAGTTTCCTAAATATTCTAAGTGACGTGTAGAACTATGTATTTGTCCAAATTACTCAGGAACTGGTGGGTACCACTATGTTTTCATAGATACCAGTCCTCTCTTCCTTCCTTCAGGTCATCAACATTCCAGTGTTGAATGGTCATGATGGAAATACTTGACATTTAAGAGTGAGCACAATTTATTTAATCAGCATTCTGTATTGGAGAGCAGGCTTTAAGTAGAACTGAATTCTGAAACAAATAAATAAGTAAAAAGAGAATCAGATAGTGTGTGAGTTCTTTCATGCAACTATAACAAACTCACAGACTGGGAAATTTATAAACAACAAATATTTATTTCTCACAGTTCTGGCATTCAGAAGTCCAGGATCAAGATGCTAACACATTCAGTGTCTGGTGAAGCTGTCTGGTGGAGTCAGAAATGGCAAAGGAGACAAACTGAATGTTGTGTCTGCACATGGCAACAGAAGGGCCAGGCAGCTCTCTGAAACCTTCTATATAAGGCCATTAATCCCATTCATTGAGGGCAGAGCACATGACTTAATCACTTCCCAAGGGGCTCTACATTTTAATATCAACTTAGGCTTTACATTCCAACAATAAGTTTGGAACATCACAAACATCTAAATCATAGCAGATATGACTAGACAATTCCTAACAAAGTCATCATATAACCATATAGGAAGAGTGACAAAAGCAGCTGCCTTGGTTACCTTTGACCAAGACTTTCTTACAAAAAGGGTTCATTAGTGATATTCATTTATATCAACTCCAGTGATGCCATGTTGATATTATGTAACTCTTGATAGGATGTACTGAAAACACATCCCTGCTGTAATATTCTTGCCAAAAATGAAAAATCTGACTTGAATCAATAGAAAATACCAAACAATCGAATATTAGGGACATTCTCAAAAATAAGCAGACAGCATACATCAAAAGTTTCAAGATATTTCAAAACAAAGACTAAAAAACTGTCAGAGATTGAAGGAAATTAAGAAAGCATGAAAACTGAATGCAATATGGGATCCAGAAATTTTATCCTGAAACATTAAAAGTAAAAATGTTAGATATATATATATATATCAGTGGAAAGTTCAGTGAAATTCAAATATAGATTGTAACTTCATTAATAGTAGTGGATTAACCATTAATGTTAAAGCTATTTGAAGTACTAGAAAAATAAGTTAAAGACGATTTTATATTCAGCAAATCTGTCCTTAAAGAAAAGAAAAGAAGCAATGACTAGCATATATATCTTATAAGAAACTCAGGAAGAAATCCTTTAGAATTCAGAATCAGTAAATGACAATGAACAGTAATTTGAATCCATAAAATTAAATAAAGGCTTCATAAATATACTTACCTCAATTCACATGTTGTTGATGTTCAGGAAAACCTAATCTTTGTGATAGATACCAGAGTTGCAGTTCCCTTGGTAGGTTAGAGGCAGAAGCTATAGACTAGAAAGGTGAATGAAGACAGCTTGTGGAGAATTTAAAATCATCCATATTTGTATCTGGATAGCGAATGTGAGTACTTTATTTGGTTGAGCAATGAACATGTTTGCACTTTACTCAGGGCATAATTTATTCTGATTTATAAAATGACGAGCAAACCAAGACCTCTTCAACACACATGAAGAAAAAAATAGGAAGCACCAAATATTTACAGAAGCTCAGCCGTATTAAAGAGAAGTGTAACATTCACTGGGAAAATGCTAATGAAGTAAAAGAATTGACTGTAAACATTGAAATATATCCTGTCCCAATAAGGCTGCATAGATTATTTCTACCAGTTTTTTCTCAAGTATACAAAATATGTTGTTCATAGGAAAGGCCCCTGTACATACCATGTTATTTCTACACCACTGCACCCATCAGGGGATTTGCATATTGTCCCCCAGGGAGGACCTTCCCTTGTGAGTCTGAGATAAAAGCTCAGCACCAGGCTCGACTTGACTATCAGGATTTCTCAGGTCACCTTCTCACAATGAGGCTCCCTGCTCAGCTTCTGGGGCTGCTGATGCTCTGGCTCCCTGGTGAGGACAGAAGAGAGATGAGGGAGGATAATGGGGTGGGAGGGTGAACTCTGGGGGCCCCATTGCCTCCCATGTGTGTTCTGTCCTCATGTCTGATGTGCACATCTTGTACTCTAGGATGGGGCTTGTAACTTTTATATCTGCATGAGTAAGGCCTGTAAGGTTAAGATTGTTCCAGAAGGAACAAAGACTAATGCTCTGGTAACGACTCTGACAGAGAAAGAGGGAATGGTAGAGGAAACTTCTAGCACTCAAAGCACTCTGCTGTGCTTTGAAAATAAGTTTTTATTTTGAAATTATATATTACTGGGGTCTGAATCAAATTATAAAAATTGATTTAGCCTGAAATAAATAACAGAAGAAAAATTATTTTAAAATTGCTCTTAAAGTTTCTATATAACCTTGCACTTCTCTCTCATTATTTCAGGATCCACTGGGGATGTTGTGATGACTCAGTTTCCACTCTCCCTGCCCGTCACACCTGGAGAGCCGGCCTCCATCTCCTGCAGGTCTAGTCAGAGCCTCCTGCATAGTAGTGGAAACACCTACTTGAGTTGGTTTCAGCAGAAGCCCGGTCAGTCTCCAAGGCGCCTCATTTATAAGGTTTCTAATCGGGACTCTGGGGTCCCAGACAGATTCACTGGCAGTGGGGCAGGGACAGATTTCACACTGAAAATCAGCAGGGTGGAGGCTGAGGATGTCGGGGTTTATTACTGCATGGAAGGTACACATCATCCTCGCACAGTGGTACAGCCCTGAAAAAAAACCTCCAGCGTGGCCCAGCTGCTCAAGTGTGTTGTTTCTCTGGGGAGCAGCTGAGCAGAATCTCTATCTGTATAAGATGAACATATTGGAGATCTCAGGGCAACAGGTTGCATCTAAGGGTTCTGTCCCATAGGTGCCTCAGTTGTACGTCGAGCAAAACCCATTCACAGCCCTGTCAGCTGCAACAGCCTTGGCATGGCATAAGCCATAAGAAACCAGAGGCGATCCCAGTGTCTGCATAGGTAATAGACTGCCCTGAGGGAGAGCTGAAGGAAATCCCATCCCAGTCCTCTCTGCCTCACCTGCATTGGGAAATAAGACTTAAACAGGTTAATAGCCAGACAAATAACCCAGATTTGTTGCAACACTTGTTGAAAACAACTTGAGGTTTAGCAATTTAAAGTCTGTATTTAAGAGGATAATACATGGTAATATTCAAAAATTGATATTTTTCAATCTTCCTAACTTTTTATTTTTCTCTTTCACCACTTATCGTCCCACCACGTATTGATCGTGGAAAGAGGCTTCTGCACAAGCTGTCATCATGAGGAGCTGACTGAGGGCAATTAGTAAAAATCTTGGATTTCAGCGTCAAAATGGACTTTTGTAAATTCATGAGAGATAGAAAACATGAATGCTAAAATTATTTTATTTGCTTCAATTGTGTCTTGCTGACAGAAAGGGGTAGTTTTTGAAATTTCAAAAGTTGAGTTTCATAAACAGAAACTTAGACTAGAAGACATGGGTTATAGAATTTGCCTCATAGACCACTGAAATAACACAGAATGATGTGCGATTTCTTTCCACAAAATGTAAGAATTTGAGGACAATGGGCAGACTTCAGGAATGGGAGAATGAATGGAAGATAGTGGGGGTCAACTATGGCCCAATAACCTGCTCTTTGACTTACATTAGGTACAGTTGTGGATGGCAGTGACTGTTGGGGGTTGATGATATAAACTCAGAAAGGAACCCAAATGTCTTTCTTATGAAAAATCACGGAGGAGAAAGTATCACTCCCTGGCTCCATAGGTTGAGCCTACACCACTGCAAGTTTCGAGGAAAAGTAGTTCATCAAGAATGATCTTTTAGTTCTGCAATCATCAAATGTTCATTGTGGTTCCTGTGCAAATAGACCTGAGGTTATGTGCCTTAATCACAGTCGAACTATAATAATGAGCAGATGCTATGTGATTGGGTTTGAGAACACGAATCATGCAGTGACATGCTAACCTGAAGTCCCAATAAAGCCTACATCAACTGGGGAGCTGTGGCAATGATGACCAATATATCCATGATTCAGACATGTACTATGAATTGTATGCGCAGAATTTATCAACAACAAAACTCCATGAGGCCTCTGTACGGGGAGTTTCTACCTTTCTAGACAAGCACCCATAGACTGCACATGTCATGAAACCACAGCCCCTGTTCCATGGACAACACTGTGAGTAGAGGCTGCCTTGTGCAATGAAAGAGGCACAGCCAGATTCTCCTTTCACAGATGGGTTTCTCTGCCTGTGCCAAAGCAGAACTTGAGTCCAGATGTCCACTTGGCAAATACGGCAGGGGAGCAAAAAGTCAGGTAAGCATCAGCTCAATTAGAAAGCGTTTCCTCACTCTGGAATTTTAGATTACCTAGGCCTCATTCTGTCCACTGTTCTCTGATGTTATAATTTTATAAATTTTGTATTTTTTGTACCTTTTGCTGTGGTTGCTTTAGGGCTTTTAACCACAATATTATTGTAATGGGAGTGGAGATAACTTTTTCAACTAAATAATGTTTTAGAAATTACAATTTTGGTATTCAATTGTCATGAAAATAATAAATGGTTTTCAACATACAAGTACATGCATTACTTTCACACAATGTAGTCATTAGATGAAAATGAACCTCATTCCTATCTTCTAGTAGTAATTGTATAGAAAACATATAGCTTGCATAGATGACACTTAAAATAATGCCCTAAAAGTATTTCTAAAGTAATCATGACATAATATGATCAAAGTAAAGGGGCATTTGAATCAGCAGGACAACATATTCTTTTTCCTTGGTAAGGAAGTAAACCACATTAGAAGTGACTGTGTATTCCAAAATAATGCATTCTGTGGTGAAGGAAGATAAAATTCAATTTTTAAGGAAAGAAATTCAGGAAAAAACGGATTATGGCAAGACATTTGTAACATGGGCAAAGAATGACAAACCTTCAAAGTATTTTTCTGCACATATTCAAAAGTGGAGACACACATCCAGCCAAAATTGTAATGATTACATATTCACAATCACTTCTGTGGGGCCTGGAGATACTGCACATATGACTGTTAGCAGGACACTCACTGGGACCCTGCGTTGTGTGATGGCTCCACATTCAAACCTCAAGGAGACTCAGTCTCTCAATGCAGCAGGAGCAGCTGGGGTACCCAGGGGACACGTCCACACCAGGTGGGCTCAGTTAGAGATGGCTGGAGAGCCTTCATGAAGAGGCCATGAGGTTTCAGTCACAAACACTGGCTCCTCCTCTGTGTAAACAGGGGTCAAAGCCCTCCAGGACAACTCTTAGAGCCTCTCCCTTTCTCTCCAATTAGTGCACTGACATCCCACAGACTCTCCAGGAAGTGGCTGTCATGTCCTCCCTGAAACTGCCACTAAAGTTCCCTACTGCTGTCATGAATGCAGGGACACTTAGTCACATCACTGGGAGGGGACCCTAGTGTAGTCTGACCTCACATGCTGCCAATGATGACTTTCAGAGCACTTATTTCTCGCTTTGCTGAGTGACCCTCACTGTCACCAACCATCAGGAGAATGGAAAGCTGCCGGCAAGGCATGATTTTGGCTGTTGAGCAAATCAAAGCTCATGGGAGTCTCAAACGTGTACACCACATAATAATCATTTCTGATAATACTATTTGGACTTTTCTTTCTTTCAAATCTGGAACTAATGGAGAATATTTTTTGAACTCTTACTTACACTTAGTATATATGTGTAGTAGGTAGTAACTAGTTTGGCTACTGGTTCATTTTGTTTGCATGTTTCAGGCCATGATGCTGGATGTTAATACTGAAGACAAAGATACATTTTAGAATTAAGCATATTGTACATTGTCTCTTTCTACACCACTGCAACCACCAGGGGATGTGCATATTGTCCCTTAGGAAAGACCTTCCCCTGTGAGTCTGGGAGAAAAGCTCGGCTGTAACCTTGCCTTGACTCCTCAGTTCATCTTCTCACAGTGAGGTTCCCTGCTCAGCTCCTGGGGCTGCTAATGCTTTGGGCTCTTGGTAAGGACAGAGGAGGTGAGGGAGGAGAATGAGGTGGGAGGGTGAGCCCTGGGGGCCCCACTGCCTCCCATGTGTGTTCGGTCCACGTGTTAGATGCACATGTCTTGTGCTCCAGAATAGAATGCGTGGGGGCACTTTTATATGTGAAAGAGTGAGGAAGATTCCAGAAAAAGCAAGGACCTAAGCTCTGGTGCAGACTCTGACTTGGAAAGAGGAGAGTAGCGTAAGTGACTTCCATAGGGCAGCTTGGGCCTTCAAAATGTCTTTTTTTTTTTATTGAATTTTGTTGGTGCGTGAATCAAAATGACAACCCCCCCCAACACACACATCGCAATACAACTTTTTAGCATTAAATATATCACTGAGAAATTATGATAATGTCTCATGATTTACATAACCTTGTACTTCTTTTTCATATTACTTTAGGATCCAGTGGGAATATTGTGATGACCCAGACTCCGCTCTCTCTGCCCGTCACCAATGGAGAGCCGGCCTCCATCTCCTGCAGGTCTAGTCAGAACCTTTTACATGGTAATGGATACACCTATTTGTATTGGTGCCTGCAGAAGCCAGGCCAGTCTCCACAGCTCCTGATCTATAGGACTTCCAATCAGTTTTCTGCCTTCCCAGACAGGTTCTCCCCAATGGGAGGAGAGAGTAGACCAATCATCCCCAGATACGTCATAGGACTAGTTTCAACCTTTGGAAGCTAGTCTATATCCTATGGTTAAATAGGCATTTGCGATATGACCTGAAATACATTTGGATAAGAACTTCACTAACAATTGAGTCACCAAAGACTTACAGCCATGTGTGATGCACCACTTAACCATGAGTTTGCAGTGGTTGCAGGTCAGGGACAGGTTTTATGCTTAAAATCAGTAGAGTGGAGGCTGAGGATGTTGGCGATTACTACTTCCACCACACTCTACAATATCCTCCCACAAAGGTTCAGCCCCAAACAAAAGCCTCCCAACTTGCATTGTCTCAGCTGCCCAAATTAGTTCCTTCACTGAGGAGTAGACAGGATATATTCTCTAAATTTCTATGTGAGAGGAAGATGTTGGTGAACTCAGGGGATTAGTATGAAGCTACACCTCAGGCATCACACACAAGATCACTTCAGGAGTCATAGCCTTAGCATGGGCAGAACCTATAGAAGATGCAAGTGCCCGCTGAGCCAGGAGTCAGGAAGAAGGAGAAAGGAGGAAGGGAAAGGTGACTTAGCTCATCTCAATCCTCTTTCCTTTGCATACATTTGTCAATCAGATGTATTCAGCCTACCAGTCACATGACTGAGGCTGATTCATGACAACATAGCACTGGTACATATTTGGTATTGTTTGGCTTAGCAGTTACTAGTATATATTTAACGGGGGAATATTTGGTGGTGTTAACACATTGCCTTTCTCCCTTTCCCCAGTTGTTCTTTATACTTGTTCTTGGCACACATTCTCCTCTAGGACTGGAGCATGCACAGGGTTTTATGTTACTGTTCTTATGGGAGTAAAAAGAAAAACAATTCACACCCTTGCTACTGAATTAGGCTGGGATGCTCTGGGCCAAGTTGAAAATGTGAAAAATAAGATTATGAATATTTATTAACTTTTATCTGGATCTAAGATACTTCTCCATGAACCAGTCCTGCAGCTGTGCCCAGCTTGCTCCATCCCCTGCTGATTTGCGTGTTCCCAGAGCACAACCTCCTGCCCTAAAGACATACTAAAAGGCTGATCATACTCTCTGCAGGACTCAGTCCCAGTCAGGACACTACATGGACATGAGGGCTCCTGCTAAGCTCCTGGGGCTGCTGCTGCTCTGGCTCCCACGTAAGGAAGGAGAACACTAGGAGTTTACTCAGCCAGTGTGCTCAGTATACAGCCTGGCCATTCAGGGAAATCATCTTATAAATAGTTGTGTGTATATTTGTTTTTATGTCCCAGGTGTCAGATGTGATTTCCAGATGACTCAGTCTCCATCCTCCCTGACTGCGTCTTTAGGAGACAGAGTCACCATCACTTGCTGGGCGAGTCAGGGCATTTGCAATTATTTAAGCTAGTATCACCAGAAACTAGGGAATCTTCCTCAGCTCCTGATCTATGCTGCACCCAGTTTGCAATCTGGGGTCCTATCATGGTTCAGTGGCAGCAGGTCTGGGACACATTTTACTCTCACCATCAGCAGCCTGCAACCTGAAGATTTTATAACTTATTGCTGTCTACAGACTTACAGCAGCTGTCCTAGAGTGTTACAATCATAAAATAAACCCCCCAGGAAGCAGAAATGTGAGTCACAGCTGCCTCAGGTGCTTCCACTGGTGTCTTCATCTGCTGAGAGTGTTTCTCAGGTTCAGCCAAGATTTAAAGGTTTTTGTAGAATTGACCAGAAGTCTCCTCTGCATTCTAACTCTTTTTCTTCCTGCTCAGCCCCAGCAGCACAGACATGACACTATCTCTCCTGATTTAATAAGGGATAGCAATTATGATACCTGAAGAATCTGTGTTATCGCATCCATCTGGGTCATAGATCAAAAGAGAAACCACTCTACAGATTGCAAGAAAGCACTGTTTTAATACAGGGAATTAGAGTTGAATATACAAAACTGGGGGTATGGTAGTCAGAGAAGCTGATACTAGAAACAGGAAAATCTCTGGAGGTCTGCCAGAAGCCAGAGTTCATCAGCCCCTAAAGGCATGGGCTGTCTAACCATGTGGTCTTCTTTGTCTTGGAAGTCCAGATGCAAAGATGAAGATCAATTGATGCAGCACCTCACCAGGTGATTCTCCAATCTTCATCTCAGTGAATATGTTTGCCTACAGGTACCAAAGAATACTGAATCACCTTCTTCTTACCTTCAAATATCTTTGAGCAACTCTACAAGAAACCATAGAGGGTTAAATAGGTTTTAGAAAAGGTGCTTTTAGGAGCTGACAGCCAAGTAGGATAAGTATTTCCCAAAATCTCAGAATTTTCCAGGAATGGGGTGGCTTCAGAATACATTTGAATGTGTTTACACATATTATTAGAAAGTCTGGTATTATTGCAAGAAAATTTTATTAAGTCATAAAGTAAAAAATAAAATGACAAAATTGCTTGAAATACATAGCAATTATTTGACAAATGAAAAAAAAAATTTGATAAAACAAACAAGAACACCTGTAGGTGCATGTACCATACTTTTTCCTTAATATAAAAGCACTTTACTACTTAAAATTTGTCTGAATTCGAGTGGCATTCTCAGTGTCACTATGAACACAGTACAAATGCAAAGTAGCAGATGTGCTTTAGACCTTATTGCATGATAATCTGCACTTCTACAAGTTAAGAGGTAATCTACAGATGTTTTAAGAAGCCAAGTTTTAGAAGACATTTACTTCAGCTAAAGTTTTTTTCCCACAGTGAGACCATTTATGTTAAAACCACTTAAAAATACATGCTGCTTTATTTCCAATTAATGCAAAATTACATTTGAAAACATTTTTAATATTCTAAAAGTTGGAAAACAATTATTTTATCAATGGATCAAATAATTTGATAGTTTTTTTTTTTTTTTTTTTTTTTTTTGAGGCGGAGTCTCGCTCTGTCGCCCCGCCCGGACTGGAGTGCAGTGGCCAGATCTCAGCTCACTGCAAGCTCCGCCTCCCGGGTTTACGCCATTCTCCTGCCTCAGCCTCCCGAGTAGCTGGGACTACAGGCGCCCGCCACCGCGCCCGGCTAGTTTTTTTGTATTTTTAGTAGAGACAGGGTTTCACCGTGCTAGCCAGGATGGTCTCGATCTCCTGACCTTGTGATCCGCCCGTCTCGGCCTCCCAAAGTGCTGGGATTACAGGCTTGAGCCACCGTGCCCGGCCATAATTTGATAGTTAAATGCAGTAAATGTTTTTAGAAACTTTAGGACTTAACAAAGTGAAAGAATAAATTAAATTGTGTTCATTGTTTTAGAGAACATTAGGCTACCATTTGCCTGGTCAGTTTTGTTTGAAAATTGTGTTCCTTTTTGCTGCATTCCATACAAATGTTGTGTCTTGGCTAGGCCCTTCCTTGATCCCAAATGAAACACAATCTAAAGGCTGAAGAACAACCTTGCTAAGCCCTTCCTTGATCAGCCATATCATTATTATCATGAACATCTTTGGACAAGAAAATACCTGCTTACTTTTATTATCCACTGAGTTTTGAGCAGTGGATAAGTGCACATTTCCATAAGTGTACTTTTTCCATAAGTGAGGTGAATTTCACATTTTAATTCATATTGTTTAGTTTTAATTTCTTCTACCTGTCTTTATAAATGGATGACTCAATATTTATATTTATGCCATCAGATTTGATAACGTACATCTATCTGTATGACTAGATGTGTGAATATTATATTGGTCAGCTTTCACCCAGGTGGTCAGGTCTGAAAAGGCTGTTAGTTAGCTCAGCCTGAGTGTAGAATTTCTGTCTTAGGTCACATAATTATATCCCTGTGTCTCTCTGTCTCATGAATTATCTAGATTCAGTGAATGGTGTATGGTACAAGACTTGTAGGGACTAAATTAAGACGTGTGGTCCCATTTCTTTTTTTTCTACCCTAAATAAGCCTAGTTGTTTTCGTGGGTGCATGAGAGAATATGGTTGGAATGAAGAGTTATTGGAACTTTATCTCCCAAGTATGCCTTCATTTGCTGCTTAGGGATATTTTCTGAGGGCCCTAAAGCTTCCTCAAAGAGCAACACTCAAGTAACCCCAGTGGTGCAGGTGCAGGGATGACCACAACTGCACAGATGAGCAGCACCCAGGTTCTTCAGGTTACTGATACTATTGCCCTGAAGACAGACAATCATGCTGTCCATGCAGGTGACAGACAATGATGCTGTCCATGTAGGCAGAGAACAGCTCCTTGGGTGATCCTCTAAGCTACATACCACTTGATTCTGTACAATGCTTACCAACCCAGAGTCAGGTTCTCTTCTCCTTAATAGTTCTGAGAACTTCTGTTTACACCCTTGAATCTCATTTCATATATGGCTGCTCTTTTCCTTTAATCAGTTAAAATCTTTTACTTTTTCATCTTTTCTCTAGGTATCAAGGAAGCAGTTTTATTAATGCTGCTCTAAGTTTCAATTGGATCTTCATTCAATCTGGAATTAGAGCCAACAATATTTGTCTAACTCTTAAGACGTTATCTTGGCAGACCCTGAAACCAAATCCATTGTGTTGGAGACAGCGTTTTAATGCTTATAGATTATATGACATTAGTAAATTTGCTTATGTGAAACTTTGGCAATAGTAGAATCTACCTAAAAGGTCTCTTTACAATTTATACAAAGTAAAGCATTTAGAATAGTATCTAATCATAATATATGCTGGTATTAATTTTGTTGTTACTATTATGATAACATTTAGCAATGCAATAATTGTTATTATCATCACTAGACCAATTTAGAAGAGAGTTAGGAGAAACAATCTTAATTCTAATCCAAGGATGTTTCATCTATAGCCACATTAATTTCTGAGATGGGATTTTCACTGACTGGCTCACAATTCTTAAAATGCTAATGATTTGTTCTTGATCTATATTAACTTGCTCAGACCTTCAATCATGCCCACTCAGATGTGTCCAGTGCATTTCTTCTCAACATTCATTATCATAACTTTATCCTATGAAAGGTCAGAATGTCATATTGTTGTCCTTCCTTACATAATCTTTATTCTGTCTTTTTAACCTTTCCTCATTTTTTCTACTACATCTTCCATAACTCAAAAACCAAATCTCAGGTTTTTCCCAGGATTGGCATGCTTCGATGCTGAAGATGTTGTTCATTCTCTTACTTTCTGGATTTCTACGGGGATATATTTTTTCAAACTCAGGCCCTTCTGATACCTCAGAGGTATAGGACATAAAAGAGAAAGCAAAAGCATATGTATGAGTGTGATTTGGCAAACTGAAAAGTCACTTCACCTTTTTGTGATGTCCTCTATTTTTTCTTGCAAGGGTTTTCAAGTTGTGTATATATTTTTAAACGTGTATGACTTCTTCAAACACTTTTCTTCTCTAAGTCTTTTCCTTCAAAAGCCACAGTCAGATTAACTGTATCCAGTAAAGTATGGTTGGCCCTTCTCTGATAACCTCTCTCTATAGACCTAAAAGTTTCCATTCTCTTCTAACATTTTTGTTTTATTACCATCTAAAGACAAAATTCTATTAAATTTTCAGATAATACATTAAACATTTGGAGAAGTACATATTTCTAGAAATAACTGTTATGCATATGTACCACATATCCTTTAACTGAGGGACCAGAACCTCATATTTCCAGAAAGAGTGTCTGAACTGTGTACATTACTAAAATGGTACAAATGGTATCTCAGTCTCCTCAGTAGAAGTAGCTCAGGGCAAGCTGTTCCTACCCATTTGATTCCTGTGGTATTCCAAGTGCTAGAAATCTGTGTTTTCCCAAACAGTCGATTCAGTAACTGCTATTCATTTGTTGATACCACTACATTTTAATAAATCTCATTCCTCTGTTTTGTTTTTTCTCAAGCTATTAACATTTAAGTGGTAAATGGCCATCATAGTAACATTTGCCATTTAAAAGCCAACTCATTTATTTGTTCAATATTCTCTATTGTGCAGTAAGTGTGAAGAGGGTTAAAGCCTAAGTAACATAAGAAAAAAACAGTTTTAGACAGGAATAGATTATTTCTCAGAAAGTCAGCAAATAACCAAATACAAAGAGTGATAGAAGCAGCTGGCTTAGTTAGCTTTGTCCAAGACCTCCTTTCAGAAACCAGATTCTTTGGGACACAGCAAAAGCAGTGTTTAAAAGGAAATTTATAGCACTAAATGCTCACAGGAGAAAGCAGGAAAGATCTAAAATCGTCACTCTAACATCACAATTAAAAGAACTGGAGAAGGAAGAGCAAATGAATTCAAAGGCTAGCAGAAGACAAGAACTAAGATCAGAGCAGAACTGAAGGAGATAGAGACACAAAAAAAACCTTCAAAAAAATCAGTGAATCCAGGAGCTGGTTTTTTTTGAAAAGATCAACAAAATAGATAGACTGCTAGCCAGACTAATAAAGAAGAAAAGAAAGAAGAATGAAATAGACACAATAAAAAATGATAAAGGGGGTATCACCACAGATCCCACAGAAATACAAACTACCATCAGAGAATGCTATAAACACCTCTACACAAATAAACTAGAAAATCTGGAAGAAATGGATAAATTCCTGGACAGATAAACCCTCCCAAGTCTAAATTAGGAAAAAGTAGAATCCCTGAGTAGACCAATAACAAGGTCTGAAATTGAGGAAGTAATTAATAGCCTACCAAACAAAAAAAGTCCAGTGCCAGATAGATTCACAGTCGAATTCTACCAGAGGTACAAAGAGGAGCTGGTACCATTCCTTCTGAAACTATTCCATACAATAGAAAAAGAGGGAATCCTCCCTAACTCATTTTATGAGGCCAGCATCACCCTGATACCAAAACCTGGCAGCGACACACACACAAAAAAGAAAATTTCAGGCCAATATTCCTGATGAACATTGATGTGAAAATCTTCAATAAAATACTGGCAAACAGAATCCAGCAGCACATCAAAAAGCTTATTCACCACGATCAAGTTGGCTTTATCCCTGGGATGCAAGGCAGGTTTAACATATGCAAATCAATAAATGTAATCCATCACAGAAACAGAACCAGTGTCAAAAACCATATGATTATCTCAATAGATGCAGAAAAGGTCTTTGATAAAATTCAGCACCTCTTTACGTTAAAAACTCTCAATAAATTAAGTATTGATGGAACGTATCTCAAAATAAGAAGAGCTATTCATCGCAAAACGACAGCCAACATCATACTGAATGGGCAAAATCTGGAAGCATTCTTGTCAAATACTGGCACAAGACAAGGATGCCGTCTCTCACTACTCCTATTCAACATAATATTGGAAGTTCTGGCAAGGTCAATCAGGCAAAAGAGCGAAATAAAGAGTATACAAATAGAAAGAGAGGAAGTCAAAGTGTATCTATTTGCAGATGATATGATTGTATACTTAGAAATCCCCATCGTCGGCCAGGCGCGGTGGCTCAAGCCTGTAATCCCAGCACTTTGGGAGGCCGAGACGGGCGGATCGCGAGGTCAGGAGATCGAGACCATCCTGGCTAACACGGTGAAACCCCGTCTCTACTAAAAATACAAAAACTAGCTGGGTGAGATGGTGGGCGCCTGTAGTCCCAGCTACTCGGGAGGCTGAGGCAGAAGAATGGCGTAAACCCGGGAGGTGGAGCTTGCAGTGAGCTGAGATCCGGCCACTGCACTCCAGTCCGGGCAACAGAGCGAGACTCCGCCTCAAAAAAAAAAAAAAAGAAAAAGAAAAAAAGAAATCCCCATCGTCTCAGCCCCAAATCTCCTTTAGTTGATAAGCAACTTCAGCGAAATCTCAGGATGCAAAAACCACAAGCATTCCTATACACCAATAATATACAAACAGAGAGCCAAATCATGTGTGAACTCTCATTCACAATTGCTACAAAGAGAATTAAAAACCTAGTAATACAACTTACAAGGGATATGAAGGATCTCTTCAAGGAGAACTACAAACCACTGCTCAAGGAAATAAGAGAGGACTCAAACAAATGGAAAAACATTCCTTGCTCATGGATAGGAAGAATCAATATCGTGAAAATGGCCATACTGCACAAAGTAATTTATAGATTCAAAGTTATCCCCATCAAGCTACCATTGACTTTCTTCACAAAATTAGAAAAAAACTACTTTAAATTTCATATGGTACTAAAAAAGAGCCTGCATAACCAAGACAATCCTAGACAAAAAGAACAAAGCTGGAGGCATCATGCTTCCTGGCCTCAAACTACATTACAAGGCTACAGTAACCAAAACAGCATGGTACTGGTACCAAAACAGATATACAGACCAATGGAAGAGAACAGAGGCCTCAGAACAATGCTGGAGAATGCTTTTACACTGTTGGTGGGAGTCTCAGTTAGTCCAACCATTGTGGAAGACAGTGTGGCAATTCCTCAAGGATTTAGGACCAGAAATACCCAGCAGTCCCATTACTGGGTATATAGCCAAAGGATTATAGATCATTCTACTATAAAGATGCATGCACACGTATGTTTATTGTGGCACTGTTCACAATAGCAATGACTTGGAACCAACCGAAATGCCCATCGGTGAGAGACTGGATAAAGAAAATGTGGCACATATACACCATGGAATACTATGCAGCCATAAAAAAGGATGAGTTCATGTCCTTTGCAGGGACATGGATGAAGCTGGAAACCATCATTCTCAACAAACTAACACAAGAACGCAGAACCAAACACTGCGTGTTCTCACTCATAAGTGGGAGTTGATCAATGAGAACACATGGACACAGGGAGGAGAACATTACACTTTGGGGCCTGTTTGGGGGTGGGGGACTAGGGGAAGAACAGCATTAGGAGAAATACCTAATGTAGATGACAAGTTGATGTGTGCAACAAACCATTATAGCACGTGTATACCTATGTAACAAACCTGCACGTTCTGCACATGTATCCCAGAACTTAAAGTATAATAAAAAAATTTTTTTAAAAGGGTTTCATTGTTCATATTCATTGATCACCATTAATAGAATATGTTGGCATTTTGTAATTCCTGCTGTGCACTGAGGATGCACCCCATTGGTTTTTTGTTTGTTTGTTTGTTTTTGCTAAAAATAAAAGATATGAATCTAAACAGTAGAAGATTTCAAACAAACATAAGTTAAGGGATTCTCCAAAATAACTTGCTGGCACACTTCAAAAGTTTCAAAGTCATGAAAGACAGAACTAAAAAACTGTCACAATTTGGGAAATATTAAGGACACAATAACTAAATGCAATACAGGATTTTGGATTTTTTTCTGGAGCATAAAGAAGGAGATTACTGGAAAAATCAGTGAAATAGAAAGGGGATTTCAAATTACTTAACTAATAGCCTTGCATTTATGTTAATTTTCTGGTATTGATACTTATTCTATAGTTATGCTTGATGTTGACATTATAGAAGAAGCTAGTGGAAGAGTACATGAGAACAATCTTACTATATTATGCAAATTTTAAGTCTAAAAACATTTCAATATTATTAAAATATATAAATAAAAACAATTAAAACAAAACAAAAGAACATGGATTCTTACTAAACAATTTCACAAGATTCATCATGTTTTCATATTTGTGTTTCAATCATCTGTTAAAGACAATCCTGGCTCCCATAATGTAGAGAATTTTCACTTACTTGGTCAGTTCTAGAGTATGCATAAGGTATTTTACAGATTTGTAGTGCATTCCCTGAAAATGTGAAATCTAGTGATTAGAGTTACATACATTTTTTTTTTAGCTTTTCTTTTTCTTTTTTTTTTTTTTTTGACAGAGTCTCACTCTGTTGCCCAGGCTGGAGTGCAGTGGTGCCATCTCGGCTCACTGCAGCCTCTGCCTCCCAGGTTCAGGCAATTTTCCTGTCTCAGTCCCCTGAGTAGTTGGGACTACAGGTGTGTGTCACCAAGCCTGGCTAATTTTTTGTATTTTTAGTAGAGATGGGGTTTCACCATGTTGGCCAGGCTGGTCTCAAACTCCTGAGCTCAGGTGATCCACCCATCTCGGCCTCCCAACGTGCTGGGATTACAGTCATGAGCCACCGCGCCCCGCCAAGAGTTAATAATAATAATCTTGTTAAGTGCACGATTTCTCTTTAAACTGTGGATACAGAGTTCAAACTCTTTACTTCAGAATCACTTATGTTTTAACATATATCTATGTCCTGTTAGTGTTGCTATCATATTCATTAAAATTCATTTTAGAATGCATCTCTCTTTATGGTGTCACAAAGAGTTTGTTAAATTCTCTCAGCAAAAATATATGAGAAACACAAATTAAGTACAAAGCTAAAAAATATCAAATCGATTTCAGCGCTCTGAAAATTAGCAAAGTATAAAACATTTAATAATGTATATTATTCAAAACAAATGAAAGAAAATGTTTTGAGTAAGGAAAGAAATTATATCTGCAGCCTTTTGCCTGGGATTGCTCCCTTCCACCTCCACTCAGTCAACATGAGTTGCAGATTTAGGGTTTTAATGAGGATGTCAGTAGAAACTAGCAGCTTGCTGTCGAAGAGAGTGGACTTGAGTTGGGGTGGAGAGTAAGCGAGATCCTTCAGTGTTTCCAGCTATATGTGATGAATTCCGCAGGAAATGAACAGAGCAAGCTAGTTCAAGCTGAGGGCTCTAGCTGGGGCAAGTGGTACACCAGCTGAAAGTTACTAGTGGATTCCTGGAAGCGATGGAATGGTAGAATTGCTAAAATAATGTCTGCACACATTTCTGTTGACTTAAAGGCTGCCAGTATGAATAACAGGGATCAAAGGTGGTGCAGTGAAAAGTAAAACAGAGGGAGATAAGAACTGGCTATATTTTGTATGCACTTTTCAGAACACACACTGATAAATAGGTTTGTGAGTTTCACACATTTGGGCAAAACGTTTGCCCAGCTCATTGCTATAATCTTCTTTTCCAGGACCTTGGCCAACCAGCTATTCAGAAATCCATATGTATACTTGACTCCAGACACTTCTCTTTCTACACTAATTTGATGAACATGTGCTCTGCTCAGATATAAGATAACTCAAGGTAATATTTGACAGTCATCCATGACTGTTGCTATAGTGTGAACACAGTCCACATTTATTTGCACAAACATATGATGCCAAGCCATTCAAGAGGAAACCCAGCTTGTTCTCATTGCTGCTTTGATTTTCTTTGTTTTCTTTTTCTTTTTTTTATTCTCTCTCTGGCATTAGCTGTTCAGGAAAACCCATGATATCATAGAGACAGCTGATGCAGAGGTGTTAAAGTGAGAGAGAAAAGTGATACAAGGAACTGGAACATCTGTCTATGGAAATAAAGTGTGCCTTCTGAATCTACTTGAACCCAGTCACTAAACTACCATCTGCATCCTAATATTGAATGGTGCTGAGCTTCACCTTACCTTAAAATTGGTGAGAGTGACATTCTTAATTTATGAAGGCAGCTTAGTCACTTAATTTTTTAGTCAAACAGTCAATTACTCAAGGACATGCCTACAAGGACCCTGTGATATTTTGAGAGCTGCATTTTGAGCAGTGAGTTGTTTGTTTGTTTATTTTGGGGGCATTTCAGGATGTTGCTCAAGAACTGTAGAGATTTTTTTCTGTGACTCTTTTTTGGAGCTTGCATGGAGGTTTACAGAGTTTCCTCATCTAATATAGATTATCTAGCACCAGGCAATGTGCTGGATCTCATGGCTGAAGTGACAGAGGCATTTGGATTAAAACTCAAACTTACTGCAGAATCTTTTCTTTCTCAGAGTTTATTCATAAAAGACAGCCTTCTAAGTTAGCTGATAAATGGGATGGTGTAGTAAACCCAAGTGCGAAATGCGTTGTCAACACTCTAGGATGGCCTAACCAGCACTGTGCTTCATTGCTAGTGGTTGGAAGTAACAAGGTGCAATTATTTTTCCTTACTTTGAAGGGGATGAGCCAGCAGGACTCATACCCCTTTTATAAACCCTTGACATTTTCACTAATGTGACAAGCCCTTGAGGTTTTGGGGGGTGCATCCCCCACCCTGTAGAGCACATGTGTTTTCACAAGAAATTCAGAGCTCTTACAATGTCCAGCTCATTACGTCTAATTACCATGATGTCATCAATATAGTGTTGTATGGGGTGATGCTTTGTGGAACGTTCACAAAGCTTTTTCAGCCTACATTGCGACAGAGAGCAGGAGAGTTAACATAGCCCTGGGCCGAGACCGAGGATGTGAGCTGCTGTTCACCCCAGATGACTGCAGACCCTCCCACAGATGGCGATGGAGTCTGCCTTCACTCTGCAGCTGGGCCCTGGATCTGGTCAAGCCCTGCGGGAGCCTCAGCGCAGCTCATCCGCAGGCGCCAGCAGAGGGCGCTTCACACACTCAAGGAAGGGGCCGGGCGGGCGCTCTCTGGCAATCGTGATTTCTGTTTATTTAAACCTATAGGACATCCCCGTAATTTACATGTATCGTTCCTCTTACACGTGAAGAGGCCCTGCCTCTCGGTATCTTAAAAGAGGCTCTTTCTCTGGGATGTGGCATGAGCAAAACTGACAAGTCAAAGCAAGAAGATGTTGTCTCCATCACAACTCATTGGGTTTCTGCTGCTCTGGGTTCCAGGTGAGAATATTTCCACAAAGCTAGGTGGAGACATTATTTCAATCTGTAATGTCTTTCATTGGGGACCCTGCAATAAATGATTTTTCGCTTGATTTTAAAATCCTAATTTAAAAAATGTAATGCGTATTCTTTCTTCATGTCTAGCAAGATTAGAGGTGATTTTCATACACACATATTTATGTTGTACTAATGTTTGCTGTATAATTTCAGCCTCCAAGGGTGAAATTGTGCGGACTCAGTCTCCAGCCTTTCAGTCTGTGACTCCAAAGGAGAAAGTCACCATCACCTGCCAGGCCAGTCAGAGCATTGGTAGTAGCTTACACTGGTACCAGCAGAAACCGGATCAGTCTCCAAAGCTCCTCATCAAGTATGCTTCCCAGTCCATCTCAGGGGTCCCCTCAAGTTTCAGTGGCAGTGGATCTGGGACAGATTTCACCCTCACCATCAATAGCCTGGAAGCTGAAGATGCTGCAACGTATTACTGTCAGCAGAGTAGTAGTTTCCCTCACACTGTGTTACAACCCAGAACAAAAACTAGCTCAGCCTGGTTGAACAGAGAAACTGGGTAATACCCTAGAATACTTCTGTTGTTGCAGGTGCTTCGGGGCAATGAGTTAACCAATACAATGAAGTCTGGCTCACCCAGCAGAGAGGAAACTAGAGTCGCTGCTGCATACTTTCATCTTTTTAAAAACAAATTGTTTTATTTTATTTATTTCAATAGTTTTTTGGGGTATAGGTGTTTTTTAGTTACATGGATAAGTTCTTTGGTGGTGATGTCCGAGATTTGGGTGCACCTGTTACCCGAGCAGTGTATACTGTACCCAATATGTTGTCTTCTAGCCTTCACTTCCCCTTTTATCCTTCCTCCCCAGTCCCCAAAGTCCATTATATCATTCTTATGCCTTTGCATCCTCATAGCTTAGCTCCCACTTATAAATGAGAACATATGTTATTTGGTTTTCCATTCCTGAGTTACTTCACTTAAAATAATAGCCTCCAGCTTCATCCATGTTGCTGCAAAGGTCATTATTTTGCTCTGTTTTATGGCTGAGTAGTATTTCGTGGTGTATATACACCACATTTTCTTTGTCCACTTGTTGCTTGATTGACGCTTATGTTGGTTCCATATTTTTGCAATGGAGAAATGCGCTGGAATAAACATGTATGTGCATGTTTCTTTTTCATATAATGACTTTTTTTTCTTTGGGTAGATAAGAAAAATAAGTACTGGAATTGCTGGACTGAATGGTATTTCTACTTTCAGTTCTTTAACGAATCTCCATACTGTTTTTCATAGTAGCTGTACTAGTTTACATTCCTACCAGCTGTGTAAAAGTGTCCCCTTTTCACCACATCCATGCCAATATCTATTATTTTTTGACATTTTCATTATGGCCCTTCTTGCATGAGTAAGGTGATATTTCAAGGCTATAGTTACCAAAACAGCATGGTACTAGTATAAAAATAGGCACATAGATCAGTGGAACAGAATAGAGAACACAGAAATAAACCCAAATACTTACAGCCAAGTGATCTTCAACAAAGCATGCAATAACATACAGTGGGGAAAGGACACCCTATTCAATAATTGGTACTGGAAAAACTGGCAAAACCACAGGTAGAAGAATGAAACCGGATATTCATATCTCACCTTATACAAAAATCTCAAGCTCAAGATGAATCAAAGGCTTAAATTTAAGATCTGAAACCATAAAAATTCTAGAAGATAACATTGGAAAAACTCCTCTAGACATTGACTTAGTGAAAGAATTCATGACTAAAACCCCAAAAGGAAATGCAACAAAAACAAAACATAAATAAATGGAACCTAACTAAACTAAAAAGCTTCTACGCAAAGAAATAATCAGCAAACAGACAACACACAGAGTGGGAGAAAATATTCACAAACTGTGCATCTGACCAAGGACTAACCAGAATCTATGAGAAACTCCAACAAGTCAGTAAGAAAAAAACAAATAATCCCACCAAAAAGTGGGCAAAGAATGTGAATAGACAATTCTCAAAAGAAGATTATACAAACAGCCAACAAATACATAGAAAAATGCTCCACATCACTAATTATCAGGAAAATGCAAATTAAAAACACAATGACATACTTTCATCTTTACCCATATTTACTTTCAAACTACATGGACAGTTGTTGAAGGTCACCTCTCCCTTTACTTTCCATAAGCTATCTTTTACAAGTCGGTAAAAACTTTGGATTTCTCTTCAGGGCTACAGTTTCTCATTTATAGCAAAAGTGTTTTAAAGGGTAAAGATTAGGAAACAAACAGGTGATGGTCTAGAGCTATAGTGACAGAAGATCCCGTGGATTGAGGTTTCAGTTATTGTGGATTCACAGGTGTGACAAATTCAATTTCCAAAGCAGCCCCCTGAAGCATGATGTTTATTAAGTCAGATTAACATTAAGGTTCGCTTTCACCAGTGCAGCATTCAACTGAGAATTCAGAAAATGCTGAATATTTGGGTTTTGATTTCTGAAAACTGGTCCATGGAAAACATAACTATAGACATTTCTCTAGGGCTTTTGAAAAGGAGACTTTTCTGAAAAGAACATTTACCTGGAATCAAAACCCAGAAGGATACAGAGCCCTTTGTTGCCAGTCTTGGGAGCAGAACAAGATTCCAGGCCCGAGGAAGTTGAAATAAAGTTGCCCTAATAAGAGCAACTTATCCAGAAGTTGAGTGTACCATGGTATTAACGAGTAAGAGAAAGTAGTTTGGGAGCTCAGATGAGGTGGAAAAACTCATTGGACATTTTATTTTATATCTTGCCCTGACATATGAAATACAGGGCGGTAACCCTCCACCCTTAGAGTAAATATTCTTTTCTGTGAATCAGGAGTATTGCATATGTCCTCTTTCATCCACCTCCAAAATCCAAACTGCAGTTTGAATTCTCTTTTTTTAAAAAAAATTTCACCATTCTTGATTATAGGACCAGTATCCTGCTCCTAGAATTTTTTTAATACCAAGAGCAACTCAGTTTATTTGTTTTACTTTGTTTCCTGTGCACATAAATCACTCATTCAAAAATAATTTTTGACATACAATGTAGTCATTGAGAAAACAGACATATCAGATTTGGTGATATTTTGTGAGTGACTTTCACCATATTTTATCACAAAAAGTTATATCGATTTTCAATAATATTTTATCACATATATTTTATACCAAAGAGCAATGAAACAAGACATTTTATTTCCACATTATGGTATCAGGCAGACAGTCACCAATTCTTTCATAGGGTAGTTTCAGTTGCAGACCCTCATGTAGAGAAACTTAAATTGTGTGCCATGATTGGTTACACCCAAATGGCAAGAAAAGGTGAGGAAAAGGTAACATTTTATAAGATACTTTTGTTTGAATGTCTGTGAGCTATTTGTGTTTAGAAACATGCTGTTTCCAATCCGTATTCCACTCATCCTATGAATATTCCCAAAGCTTCCCCATCAGTACTTCCTTCTGGTATCAAAGCCAATGGAAACGGGATTTACTCATAGTCGTATCTGGTCCTGATATTGGATGCTTACCTGAGGTCACTCATCAGACCCTCCCTCACCTTCCAGGGACAGACACCCTGACCCTCTCCATCAAACCCCTCCCACTGTGAGGGCCTCTCTTCCTCCTACTGTACATCTTACATGCAAACCAAGTTTATCTAATTTCAAGATGATACTTGTTACTCCTATAAATGTCCAGTGGATCTTTTTCAACTATAAAAGTAGTTAATTGTCTTTAGCTGAGGGGAAGCCATGATATTTTCTTCAATAAAAAAGAAACATATTTTTGCATTTAATGGATGTTAAACATAATATCAGAGTTTTCAGGAACAATTAAAAGCCATCATGTGAGGGTTAGGAGCATGTGAGTAAATAAGACAATTTTTGATCCCAAGTACTGATATTCAGTAGGGAAATGAGCCATTCAGAGAACAATACCTACACAATGAAAGAGAAAAGAATCATTTCAGTAGCTGATCAATTGTATAAAATTCAGGCAGTGGCATATGGCATCTGGAGGTTGAGGCCATTTATTTGTGCTGACCAGGGAAGGTCTCAGGGTCATACGGAAGATGCATCTGAGTGGTGAGGAGGCAGCCAAGTGTCCATAGGAACAGCAAAGAACACGGGATCATCATGGGAAAGGGAGGGATTGGGAGATTTCAGATAAACCATTGTGCATTGAAAAAGCCAACCAGTACTATAATAATAAGGTGCCTTCTGTGATTTTATTCCTTTCAGGAGAAAATTTATACTAATATCTTTCATCAAACACCTTGACCTGGGTCACACCCATAACATGGAATGTTCCCTGGCTCAGAAGCTGGAAGTTCAGTTTTGCATCCTTGTTGTAAGTCTGCAGGTTCCACAAGCCCCTCCCTGTCACTCGAGCCTTATCAGTGTGTTGGTTGCTGCCTCTAGGATGGGATCACCTGAGGCAGAGGAAGCACTGGACGTGGGGCTCTGGCCCTTGAGTCCTGCCTGTAGCTACGGGAGCTCCATGTGACAGGGTTCTTATGTCCTGTGCTCAGCAAGCCCAGTGTTCACCTCCCACTTGATCAGCCAACACAAGTCTCTGTGAGGCTGGTAGAGTGAGACATCATTAACACTGGGGAAGATTTGTGTTTTGTTTCTGCCTCAGATTCCCGTGGCAACACTGTGGGCCCCAGTCTCCAACTTCTAAGAGAGAGAGTTTCTATCACCAGCCTAGAAGCAGAGAAATCCAGGGAAATTTCCTGAGATCCACCCATGCGCTCTGTCTACATTGGCCATGGTCCACCCCAGCTTGGCACAGTGGTCCTGGGGCAGACACTTGCTTAACTTTTAGCAGCTTGGTTACGCTGATGACATTGCTGATTATTATTGTCTAAAACTGTATCCTCTCACATGGTAAACACTAGCAGTGCCCAGCCACAAATAATGTGAATTAGAATTAATTAAAAATTAAAAGCATGTTTTCTCAGTTACACTAGCTACATTTCAAATGTTCAATAGTCACATATGACTAATGGCTACCCTGTTGTACAGCATAAATATAGACATTTTTATTGTCTTAGAAAATTATTTTGCTTAGCACTGCCCTAAATGTTGACCAGTATTCCCTCACTGTGTTATAGCTCAGAGCATAAATCTCACCAGCTGTTAGTCTGGAAAACTGGGAGTCCTCAAAAGCGCTCCAGCTGGCGCAACCACTGTGGTCCTCAGATCTGCTCTGGAAGAGAGTCCAGCATAACAGGAATGAGCCTGGGCTGACAGATCCAGAAAAGAGACCCTTGGATTTCCACCCCAGCCCCTGCCATCATGCCTGGCAGGGTCTGTCACAACCCTTCCTCTCCCAAAACTACATTTTCAGCATTTCACATGGATTTCAGAACCTAATTGCTAATAGTTTTGGGGGCAACATCTTTTCTGGATATACTTTGTCCTCAACTTTGGTGCTGGTTTATCGAGGAGAGGTATCATTCTGTGTTCTTTATAGGATCTGGCCTACTGATGGATGTAATAGGATCTGCTTCATCAATACCCATGAAAAGACTCACAGTCAAGATTGACTGGGACTCAGTATCTAAAATCCTATAAGATGCTAAGTCACAAACCAACCGTTAGATGGCAGACAAACCCCACAGTAAACACCCGAAATAAGCCTGGTCTTAGAAATATTAGGAAAATCAACAGGGATATTTTAGGGCTAAAATGAGGTCTCATGTATGATGTAGGTTACATGGGAGGAGCTGCCACTGCACTGAGTTGTGGGTAATTCCCTCTATGCTCTGTGCTCTGAGATTAGAAGCCCAGCCTTGTCCTCCCCACCGCCTTGGCTGAATCCCCAAACACCACCTGATACGGACTGAATCCAGTCAGAGGGGAGGCTTCCAACGGTCCCTGGAGTGGTTTCTTCCTGTTACCACACAGCCACTGGGCCACATGTGCTGCTCTGTCTCACAAAGTCCACCAGGGTAGGACCTGCCCACCCTGAGCTCTGGGGACAAAAAAGTCCCTCCAGTTGGGGCCTAGACCCACTGCCCATCTCCCCAGCACCTGCGGCTCTGTGATATCCCAGATGCCCTCAGGACAGTCAGTGTCCTTAGCAATGGGTGGGGAGGTACCACTCAGCCCAGGATGGATGTAGTTTGGATCCCAAGCTTCCTGACCCTTAGGCTCTGTAGTGAGGAAGGGATCATGGGGTGGTGCAACTATTGCTGGTTTTAAATGTTTGTGCTCAATTTATCAAAGTTTAAAAATCATATCTTACACCAACAATTAAAGTTATATCTATTAACATATAAATGTGCATATTATACTTATTCCTAATATAGATGCATAGTATATCCAAATATATAAATATAACATATCTAAAATATTATATGTATATGTAATATGTTATATTACAAATATATACTTATGCATGTAATTTTATGTTTGTTTATTTAGCATCTGCTCATTTTCTTTTTAACCAGAACAGAGCCTGGCTGAGTAAAGACTCTTGGGACATTTGCCGTTCCTCCCTCTTTGGCTCCAGCAGGGTCCCAGCCACTCAGAACCAGTGAAGATAGAGCTGAGAGCAGCCGGCTCCAGGAGCCCAGCCCCAGCCCTAAGGGTCATGTGTCTGAGACTTTCACACTGGCAGTGGACTCTATGCTCAATGCAGCACCCATGGGAGTGTGAGCAGTTTCCTTCCCTGAAACCCGGTCAGGCAGCTCTGTGGGCAGGACCTTTGGTTCTTCCCAGGTCCTCAGCCCCATGACTCAGGAGAGCAGCTACTTCCTCCACAGCCCAGGGCCAGAGCCCGGCAATCTCAAGCAGTGCAAGCCTCACCTTAGTCCTGGGTTGAGGACCCTATTCCAAATCTCTTCTCATTTATTGCCATAACTGAAAGCCTGTCCTGATCCTAAATGCACAAGCCACATTTACACAGTTCTTAAAGCTAAAGATGTCATACGAGAAATCAGAAATTTGATTTCATTTTCATCCTCATCCTGGTGTCTTCCAACTGTATCAGATCAAGGTGTTCATACATTCTCCTCCCCATACAACTTAACTCAGAAGCACAGTGAAATTTAAAATGTGACACAAAGCTCTTGGCAGCTATGCAGCAGTCATCCCCTTCTTCCTTTGGTGCATAGGGAACCAACTGTGTCCTGCCGTACACGGTGAGGGTGATAAGTTCCTCCCAGTCCAGGATAGGAGCAGGGATTAAGGGCACATGTGATCAGCTCCAAAATGATAATGTCAGGGGAGTGGACAGGGATCATGGGAAAATGGTTCTACCTCAGAAAAGGAGAGAAAATGAAGAGCTTTGCTTTGCATTGCTTCCTATAACAGTTAAGAGAGGATATGATGCTTAGAGCTGCTGCAATCCTCTTGAGACCAAAGGGCATTTACAACAACAGTGAAAAGACAGTGATGATGCAGGTGCAAAGCAAAAATGGAGTAAGAATCCAAGGCCTTTCAGCTGTCACCAAGCTGTTGCACCAACCTTAAGTGCTCCAACCTTCAGACTTCTTGTCATTGCTTAAACCTTTGCTATTATTTCTTTGACTTGTTTCTAAAATTATTCCAACTTATCTATAAAAGACACTTAAGAGAAAGATCCTGGCTAGGCCACAGACCTGTGCTTCAGAAGAAGAAACACATTATCCTAAGTGTGTGTGCTTGTACGAGTCTGAGGCATGAAGGGCAGGAAACATGGTAAGTGATGTTCTCCCCTGGCACCTTCGTCCTGCTATGCCCATGGTGAGAGAAACCCAAACGATGTCAAAGAGTTCATCAATTCTGCTCTTTTGTTATCTCCATTTCTCCTTTTATATCCTAAGCATGAAACACCCCTTTGTTCTCCTTAATTCTCCCTCTTCCAAGATCATGAATTGTTGCCAAGAAAGAGACAGGAACCGTTGGAAAAGCTAAAACCTGGTGACACTGTGCATCTCCTCAACACCAACATGTTTCTGCAAGTTTCCTCCCTTCTCAGTGGTTTTCTTATGGGGAGTTGCTGGCTACCTCAGCCAGGTCTCTGTCAGAGGTTGCATTTGCAGGGTTTACTTAGCAAAACTTCCAGGAAGTTAGTGCTGGATTCCCAGGAGAGTAGCAGGATGGTGGGTCTGGATTCCCAGCATGCAGGAGGTCAGAGTGAGACCTGAGGGAAAGCTGTGGGTGTGGGAGGAAAGGGAACTCAGACCTGTAGCCACAGCCTCTGGAACCCAGTAGTGTACACTAAACAGATGGAGCTCAGGGGAAATCTGGTTTAAAGGTGTTATAGCCATCTGTCATCTTGTTTATGTTTCTAGTGCTACACAGGAATGGATTGGTGTAAGTTTTTATTGTGGAAATAATGCAAATGAAACCCCATTGCCTATAGTGAGTCATATGTTAGTTGTAGAATAACTATTAAAGAATTTGATTTGAAAATGACATATGGTTAATAATATCTTCCATAGCCTCTTTATTCTGAGATACTCAAGGGTGCATTTAAAGGAAACTGGTATATAAAATGTGCATATAATGTGTGTGTGTGTGTGTGTGTGTGTTTATGGGCACACATACACAAACTCTTTAGAGTGCATCATTTGGTTAAACTCTCATAATACCCCATGACTTCCAAAGTTCTCCATTTCACATATGAGAGAACCAGTTATGAGAGCTCATGACTGGTTTGCCCAAAGTCACATGGTCAACAAATGCCCAAAGTCACATGGTCAGACCTGGGATTGAAACCCTGGTCTGTCTGACTTTAGTATGTTCCTTCTACATGGCCACTTTCATCCCATAGTTTAGCCCAAAGCCTATAAATAGGAAGAAGGGACCATAAAAACAGTGTGGAATCAACAGCTTCCTGCTGCCTCTGTCACATGCCAGGCTGGCCCTAATCTTAAACTAGCCCCTTCTGTGGTTTTCTCTTCAAAAGATAACCCTCTCAAAGTTGTTAAAAATTATAAATGACTTTGCTTTATACTTTGGAACAGGAACACATCTTGCTTTCCCCTGACCCTGTTCACATCTCCTCTTTCCCTTCCACTCTCTCTAAGTCCTTCTTTCTCAGGTTCCAAACTCTCTAAGTCCTTCCATCTCAGGTTGTGTTCTAACTTGCCTGCCTAACATGAAAACAAACACTCAAACAAACAAACAAACCCTCCTCTTTCTATCAGGTGCTATGAGACCTGATCCCTTAACTCTCCAACACACATTGGAAAAGAGCTACTCAAAGGGTTTACTCTAGACATTTTCTACCTAAGAAGAATCCTGGTGCAAGTTCTCATAGAAAATGGTCTACATCTCTTGTCAAAATTGGCACCAGATTATAACAAGATGGAATGTTTGGGAGAACAGAGGACACCACACAGTCCGAGAGGTAAAAGATATTTTTTCCCCTTACATTAGTTTCCAATTGCTACTGTTTAAATTGCCAAATCTTTCTGTCTTCTAGCAAATTTATTTCTTATGGTTCTGGAGATGAGAAATCTAACTGAGCTAATATCAAGAGAACATAGGGCTCTATTCCTTCTAGAGGTTCTAGGAGAGAGAATCTGATTCTTTCCTTTGTAATCTTCAAGATGCCTCAGCATTCCTGGCTCCGTGATCCCTTCCTCCATCACTCCAGCATCACTCTCCATTGTCCCAGCTCCTGTCTGACTGCAACCCTCCTCCCTCCCTATTGTGAGGATCTTTGTGATTATAGTGCTCTCATCTGGATGATCTAGGAGGTTCTCCCAAACTCGAAATCCTTAATCCTTAAGTAAGATGCATCCACTAAGTTTTGGGATTTTTTTATTTTATTTTATTTTATTTTCATAGGTTCTAGATACTAGGATATGGACGGGATGCAGACAATCTTCATTTCACCCACAATTAATATCTTCCCCACAACTGTCCTTCTCTAAAGTAGAATTAAAAATCACAAGGCATATTTATGAAGCAAGAGAGTTAGAAAAAAATCTTAGATTCAGGGCCCTCAAATCTATGGGTTCTAAATGCTGTGGGACACTTATTCCACTGCCTCTAATGTGGACATTACAATGCATAACTAGTTTTAGAGGCTCCTTTAACTTACTAACCCAGAAAAAAAATAATTGCATAAAGACAATCTAAAATAGATTGGTGAAGGGAAATTAATTGCTTCCTGACCCTTCTTGTATTAGGGTTCTCTAGAGGGAAAGGACTAATAGGATAGATGTATAAATGAAAGGGAGTTTATTAAGGAATATTGACACACACAGTCACAAGGTGAAGTCCCGTAATAGGCTGTCTGCAAGCTGAGGAGGAAGGAAACAAGTTCGAGTCTCAAAACCTCAGAAGTAGGGAAGCCGACAGTGCAGCCTTTAGTTTGTGACCGAAGGCCAACAAGCCCCAGAAGACCACTAGTGTAAGTCCAAGAGTCCAAAAGCTGAAGAACGTGGAGTCTGATGTTTGAGGGCAGGAAGCATCCAGCATAGTAGAATGATGAAGGTCAGAAGACTTAGCCAGTCTAGTCCTTCTGCATTCCTCTGCCTGCTTTTCTGCTTTTATCCTAGCTGCACTGGCAGCTGATTAGATGGTGCCCACCCAGTTTGAGGGTGGTCTGCCTCTCCCAGTCCACTGACTCAAATGTTAATCTTCTTTGGCAACACCTTCACAGACACACCCAGGAACAATACTTTGCCTCTTTCAATCCAATCAACTTGACACTCAATATGAACCATTCACATTTACTATATGTGATATAAACAGAAATGATATTAATTCAGACCAGAGATATATCCTTGCCAGCATTAAGGATTTGTCCACTATCTCAGTGAGGTTGACCAGTGACAAGGATTCTGCACAGGCAACAAGTTTACACTGGGAGGGAGGCAGGAAAGTGAGGTAGGGAATAGTAGATGGATGGTAAAAGGCACCTCAACAAGTCCCCTAACTCTTAGGATGACTGAAGCTCAACCCCAAGTGGAAACGGGGAGGAAATGCCTCTGAATTATTCCACCTGAGAAGGGAGGGGGCTGGGGTATGTGCCTCCTCTCGCCATGAATGTGATTGTGAGTTGTCTGTCTTAGTGAGTTTTGTGCTGCTGTAACAGAACACCTGTGGCTAGATAATTTACAAAAAAAAACAGAAATGTATCTTCTCAAATTGGAAGACGGGATGTTTAAGATTAGGCTACCAGCAGGGGTCCAGTTTCTTTGCTTTTAAGATGGTGCCGGGATTATAGGCTTGAGCCACCGCGCCAGCACTTTGTGAGGCCGAGACGGGCGGATCACGAGGTCAGGAGATCGAGACCATCCTGGCTAACACGGTGAAACCCCGTCTCTACTAAAAAATACAAAAAACTAGCCGGGCGAGGTGGCGGGCGCCTGTAGTCCCAGCTACTCCGGAGGCTGAGGCAGGAGAATGGCGTAAACCCGGGAGGCGGAGCTTGCAGTGAGCTGAGATCCGGCCACTGCACTCCAGCCCGGGCTAGAGCGAGACTCCGTCTCAAAAAAAAAAAAAAAAAAAGATGGTGCCTTGAACACTGAGCTTCCTGGAGAGAAGAAAGACCATGTTCTGGCATGGCAGAAGAGCAGAGAAGAGAGACAGCCCACTCCCATAAGCCCTGTTTATAGTGGCATTAATCTATTCACGTAGGCAGAACCTCATGACCTAAACGATTTCCATTAGGCCCCACCTCCCAATACTGTTACACTAGAGATTAAGTTTACAACAGATGGATTTAGAGTGAAAACATCCAACCACAACACTTCCCTAAGGGATACTAATTCCAGGCCCTCTAGCCAGTCATACATGCAGGCAGAACTGCCTGCCTCAGCTTCAGAAAGAGCACAGGACACATTGATGGCCACTGGAAGTCAGCAGAGGTACAGCAAAGGGCAAAGGCCCTGGGTACAGACAGGGGCCGCTACATCTATCCAGAAAAAAAGGTATATGCAGGTGACTCTTGAAAAACATGTGTTTGAACTTTACAAATCCACTTATACTCAGATTTTCTTCCACCTCTGCCACCTGTGAAACAGCAAGACCAACCTCTCTTATTCTTCCTTCTCTTCAACCTACTCAATGTGAAGATGAGGAGGAAAAATCATTATGATAATCCATTTCCACTTAATGAATGGTAAATATATTTTCTCATCCTTGTGGTTTTTCTTAATAACATTTTTTCCTTTGCATACTTTATTGTAAAAATACAGTAGATAGTACATATAACATACGAGGATCAGAAACAGGATCAGAGGTAAGCTGCAAGCGCAGGAATCCAGGAAACACAATCTCAAATATGCTGGATTAGTATGATGATTACCTCAAACCCAAGGCATTTGGAAAACAGCAAATGCACAAAGGGGCTTTTCCTAAATATCACTTATCTGCCTAAAGGCAGATTATCCAGGAGAAAACCAATTGTCCTAGAAACTCTCCCTGGAAATGTGTATCTACCACAGAAGACACAACAGGAGCTAAACCATAAGAGACTGGAAGTTGACAGTTTAGCCGGACAAGCTATGATTGATTCTTTTGAGGACCTACTTGTTTTCTCTTGGTCATTTACTCTCCCTATGTCGCCTACATTCCCCACTTTCCTCTCGCCTGTGGAGAATGCATAAGCATCTAGACTTTACTGGGTTATTGTGATAATCACTCTCCTGTGTGTTAAATACATTTTGTATATCTTTTCTCCTATTAATCCGTCCTTTGTCAATTCATTTTCAGCAAATATTTAGAGGGCAAAATAAACTTTCTTTTCATTCCTCTACACATGCAAATTATCCTAAAATTCAGGCTCCTTAAAAGATGACAAAATGTTTGTGCACTGGCTACACGACCATGATCTGGCCACCCTGAATCAGGCATCACTAATGCCCCCCAGAGTCTCCAGGCTGCAACCCACTGATGCTGGTAGTTGAGCCCAGTTCCCCTGCTGCTGATCCAGGTTGGAATGTCCTGGACCAAGTTAGAGAAGTGAGATATAGTGAGTGAAATTCAGTGTCCAGTTTTATCTCGATCCATGTGATTTTTCCATGTATATCAGCATTTGCTTGATAACACATGGAGCCTCTCTCTCCTAAAGATACCAACAAGGGACTGGCATCTTGGTCTGGATGATGTTCCATCTCATTGCTGAGCAGTAAAGGAGGAAATGGGTATTGATTGTGCATAGCAGGGACATACACCCATCAGCAGCCACTCGCACATAGGAGAGATGGTTAATTGAACTGGTCTTTCTCTAGGGCCTCCCCCTTACCTATCTCCAGAGAGCCAGGCTCCAGAGGACCTGTGCCTGAGCCTCCAGGAACATGCTGGTGAGGAGTGCAGCTCAGAGCATTATCTAGGGGATGTGTTCTTTGTTTTCCTACTTTGGAGACATTATCATTGCAGCCTGGATTGATCCAGAGTTTCAAGTTTATCCTAATCCACACACGTATAGTTGAATAAAGGAACAGTGCATCTGGCATCACTAGTCAGCCCTCCTTGCTGATGAACTGTGGAAATAACACCCAATGGCAGAAAAGTGAGTAGAATGGGAGGTGGGAGGTCCCAAAGCCAAAAATAAGATGCAGCCCATTTAGTCTCTGAGTATTAAAGAGACCTGTAGCTCTGACAATGGTGGACCTGGGAGTGACCCACACATTGAGGAAACATCTCCTCTTTGTGTATCTGCAGTAAGTTACTTGATCTTATACTGGTAAGAATAATGGCTTAAAGTCACGGCAAAATAATTTCAAATATACTTAGCATAGCATTAATAAAATTTATTTTTGGTTTTTATTTTAAAAAGGAACGATTTTACACACACAGAAATGTTGTAAGTGCAGCAGATAGTACCCTCCCTCCTCTTACTGGGACTGTTTAAGAGTATACTGAAGACCTGATAACCCCGCCTTAGAAGACTTTATTGTGTGTTCCTTATAAACAAGTGTATTCTCCTGAACAATCTCTATACAAAAACGTAATACCACTCTCTATCTAGCCCTCAGGAACATGGCCTCTGAAGATGAATCTGTGCTGCCCTGGCCTGACCTGGGACCCTGGCGACACTGCCCTGTGCTGAGTTACTGAGATGAGCCAGCCCTGCAGCTATGCTCAGCCTGCCCCACCCCCTGCTGATTTTCATGTTCCCAGAGTACAGCCCCCTGCCCTGAAGACTTCTTAATAGGCTGGACACACTCTGTGCAGGAGTCAGTCCCATCAGGACACAGCATGGACATGAGGGCCCCCACTCAGCTCCTGGGCTCCTGCTGCTCTGGCTTCCAGGTAAGGAAGAAGAACACTAAGAATTTACTCAATCAGTGTGCTCAGTACCTGGCAATTCAAGGAAGTTCTCTTACAACATGATTAATTGTGTGAATATTTGTTTTTATGTTTCTGATCTCAGGTGCCAGATGTGACACTCAGATGACCCAGTCACTGTCCTCTGTCTGCATTTTTAGGAGACAGTGTCACCATCACTTTCCAGACAGTCAGGTCATTGGCCTGGGGTTAGCCTGTATCAGCAGAAACCAGCAAAAGCTCCTGAGCTCATAATCCATGCTGCACCCAGTTTGCAATCTGGGGTCCCATCACGGTTCAGTGGCAGTGGATCTGGAAGAGATTTCACTCTCACCATCAGCAGCCTACAGTCTGAAGATGTTATAACTTATTATTTTCAGCAGGAGAGCAGTTTCCCTCCCACAGTGTTACAAATCAAAAGAATAACTCCTTAGAAAAGCAGGTATGTGAGGCTGGGCTGCCCTGGCTGCTCCTCCTGGCACCTCCCTCTGCTGACAGCATTTTTCAGACTCAGTCACACTTTGATGGCATTGGTAGAGTGGATGATGAAGCCTCCTCTGCACCCTAACTCTTATATTCTCTTTATCCCAGCCGCCCAAATATGTGAATACCCCTCCTGATTTAAATGAAGGACAGAGATTATTACAAAAACCTGTAGAGTCTGGTTTATGGCTTCAGGTGGGAATCATACAGCAAAGGAGAAGCCACAAAATCCTAAGAAGGAATTCTCTTAATACAGTGAATTATGGTCTAAACTAGTGTTGAAGAGAAAATAAAGTGTAGAGATGAATTTCTAAATGTAATGTTTCATTTGGGAAAAAGAACTACAATAAGGGCCACACAGGAAGACCGGGTGTTCTTCAGTATCTACGAGGAACAAAGAGATTAGAGGTTTTACAGAATCGGAAAATAGTTTACCTGTCACTCTTTGGGAAAGTTCCGTGGCATGAGTAAGGGTTTGGGGAGCTGGGCATCTTCCACTGGCAAGCAATGGTAGCAGGCAAAATTAGTCCTAGAGTTGTAGCAAGTTATCTCAGAGGCTATAGATAAAACTGGCTTCAGGTCACAACAAGCAGTTTCAGCAGTCAAACTTTCAGAGAATTACATTCTGCAAGCAGTGTTTGTACATTGAGTGCTTTTCCCTGCTGGTTTCTTGATGCAGTTTTAGTTAGGCATGACAATAATGACCCAATTCCTATGATGAACTTTCACACTATAACCTTTCCAAGCTTGGAATATAGTAGTCAGGGAAGCTGATACTAGAATCAGAGAATCCTCTGGTGTTCCCTCAGGAACCAGAGTGCAACTGCCCCTGAAGGTATGGGCTGTTGAACCATGTGGTCCTCAGGCCTATCTGGGAAACCCAGGGCTGAGGATACTGATGCTCTCAACTGCCTGCAGCACTTCTCCAGTCCACAACTCTGCCCATCTGTGCATCTCAGGTGCCAATTAATAATATGGAGTCTTCATTTTTTGACTTCCAAATTGCATGGGAGGACCCCTTATTGGGGATCTCTAGGAAACAAACAAACAAAAAAATAGGGTATATTTCCCACAGGTAAAGATATTTTTCCCCAGTAAGACCATTTAGAAAATGTGTATTTAAAACCACATGTTGAAAACACATCCAGTTTTATTTTCTAATTAATGCAAATTTACATTTGAAAACATTTGTAAGATTGAAAAACACATTTGTTCATGTAATGACCAAATGTTTTTTACAACTAAATAGAGTAAACATTTTAAAAAACTTACTAAATTAAAACAATAAATTAAAAGTGGTGTGAACTTTTGTTAGAAATTGTTGGACTTAATTCACCTGTGCAGTTTGGTTGGGAAGGTTGTTCACTCCTGAACATGCAATGAAAATCTTTTGCCCTCGGTAGTCACTGCCCTTCAGCCTTGGCCTCAGATAAATGCAGTGAATAGACTGTAGACAAGCTTAGTGCCTGCAGCAGAACTGTACAGCTAAGCTCTGCCTTGATCAGCCAGATGATTGTGAACATGAGCATCCATGAACCCGACAATGAATATTTAGTGTAATAAGCCACTGACTTTTGAGTCATTAGTTACCAATCAGTAATGTGTAAATGCTGACTGATATGGCATAAAAGTAATTTTTCTTAAATTGATGCAAAAATATGAATATTTAGTAATTAATTTTTAAAGTTACTGAAAGGAAACTAAAGAAGAAATTAAATAATATTTTAATGAATACAATAAAATTTACCCATTTATGGAAAAATGTATATATTTGTTTTAAACACACACATAAGTACATATATATTTATTTGATACTGGTGGCTATACATATTTATATAATATTCTTTTGTATTATTAAATTTATTCAGTGATGTATATGCAACATATGCATATTTATAAAATTATTATATAAATTAAATTGATTAAAATGATTTTGGTTATGCCACATTAAAAAAATTGCTACCTAAGAATATTTCTAGAGGAAATTGTCTTGTAACCTTTATTTTTTAAACTCTACAAATGCTTGTCCTCACTTTAAAATGTTTTTCTAGCTCAATAGAGGTCCAAGGGTTAGGAATAGAGATAATGTTGCCTAATGTTAAACATTAAATCATTGCATCCTTTGGAGGTTCCCATCATGTGTGTGCCCACAGTGATGATATGCTGGTTGGAGTTGCATCATTGACATCATCAGAGATACCCTGGGAGAGTGAAAATCACAACAGTGGGTAAACTGAAGAGTTACATCTGATGCTCACTTTGCAAAGAGAACAGCAATTTAATAACATTGGCTATTAGTTTTGACAGATCATCAGGTCTTAGAATAAACACAGCTGAAGGATGAAAGACACCACCATTCTGGAAAGGCTATGACTAGACCTTTCAAAAATGAGCCACAGTTGAAAATAAATGCTATTCAAGTGAATATTTACCTAAATGCCATGAGTGAGGAGGGGACTCTTACTAATCATAATGATTCAACACATGGACTTTAGTCAGTCACCTTTCCCAGCTTTCCCAGAGACTGTCATGAACCAATGTCATGGGGGTTCATGCATGGGTTCAACAATATGAATTGCAGCTAACCAAGCTTCAAGGGCTACTGGGTTTTCTGATGTCCTGCTCACCGAGAAATATGACCCGAACTGAACCACTAACATTGTACCACACATCAGGGACCAGACTAATAGCTGGTGTCAGATGATCACAGTAGACCTAACCCAACATTTGGAGGTCAGTGACTATTTTCCTGCATATGCATTTGCCTTTCCTGTCAGTCATGTTTCTATGTAAAATCTTATTTGAGGATTTTCAAAGTGCTTTACTCAGAGTCAGGAAATTCTTCAATAATCTAGCATTGGACTAAGCAATTTATTTATAGCCAAAAAAAAAAAAAAAGTGAAACAAAGGGTTTCTGTTCATGATCTTATCATGTGCACAAGTGCAGCTGTCCCTATAGGGAAGAGAAAACCCGTTATTAGTCAAGCACAGCTGACACACAAGCTCTTGTGATAGTGAATTGCTATCCTGCAAGATGTGGTGGGTGCTCTGATTCACTAACCATATGTGGTGCTGTTTCCCATCAATAGAATATTTGTATCTTGAAAATGAGCAGCGGACTCATCATTAATTATTATGCCAACTGAACAGCTTGAAATGTTCTATTTCTATTTCCTCAAGGCTGTGGTTTCTTAATCCAAAGGTTGATGGTTCTTAATCCAGAGAGTGGACATGAGAATTATTCCATTAAATTGGAAGAAATGTTAAGCCTGGCCATTTAGAGTTCATATGATACAAGAGATCATATGAACTGGGCTGGGATCCTAGACACATATGCTAAGCAAGGACAAATAGGATTGTTTCTAAGTATTTTAGAGAGAAAGCTGAGAGTATAGGGGACCTAGAGGACCTTCAGGAATGTTTCTACTTTTTCCGTTTTCACAGGTAAATCTAATAGAGCACTTCAGTAGACTTCAGAATGAGATTTTAGGGAACACAGTCAGGTGAAGCATCGCGTGCACTTGGAACACTAGTGAGGCAAAGGGAAGATGAAACACATAGCGAGATAAGGAGATGCGAATCCCAGACACAGCCTCTTGTCACCTTAAGAGATGAAAAGTATAAAAATTCCTCCATTTATCCCTTCTCATTTGTTTTGTCACTAAATCAGTTGTAGCCGAGAGAAACCGTTTTGGGTGGTTAAGCAGAAAGGTGTTTATTGTCACGGATTAAATGAATTAAAAACATTTGAAAGACCACAGGACTAGGCTCAGGCAAGTCCACGTACTCATTTTCCTATCCCTGGATTCCCCTGTGTTTTCTATGAACAAGAAATATACTTTCATTGTGACAGAAACCTGGCAAGACAAGTTGTAGGACCCACAGGCCTATGCTGCCTGGCTGTGATCCACACCTGGAAAATGAGCACCCCTCAGTGAGATCAGACATCTCTTCTCCCTCCTCTCAATCTAAAACCATCATACACTAATGCATCTGATGGGCAGAGTCTTCACCACATCTGGGACTTAGGACGTCAAGGACTTGAGGGATTAATTTTGCCAGACTCTATCCTAGAGAAAGTCCTACCAGAAACCAGAGGATAAACAGAATAAGAAGGAAACTGATTCACAATAACTGAATAAGTCATGCACACACTTACATATGTTAAATAATTTAATCTCTTTTCTTCCTTCCTTTAAAAATGTTTAAACAAAGTGTTTTCATTATAAGTTAAACCATAGATTAAATAATATCCAGACTGACTTGTGACTAATGAGAGAAGGTGATTTTTTTCTAGATGCTGTTGGACAGAATGGATTGAAGTATCCCCACATTTTGGGGAGAGGAGAGTGTGCTGTTATTTGTAAACGAAATCTTTTCATTATATTAGGTGGTAGCATGGTGCTGTTGACATTATTAATGCCTGGAAGTTCAAGTGCGGAAAGATGTGTATTTATGATAGAAAGCCACAGGGTGAACAGGGGGAAGAAATAGCCTCTGCACTCACAAAAATTAATGAGTCAGCATGAGACTGAAATAGTGACCTAATCAACACACAGAGGGAGAGCTGCAGGCCAATGGGTCAGATCTCTGGCAGCAAGGAACAGATCTGCTGTCATTCTTGGGGCACTAGTGAGAGGGGCAGCTCTCTTCTGATGGAGGCAGCATGAATGTAAAACCCCAAGCAGCAAGGGCTCCTTCCACAGTCTGCATCAGCTGTGTAATTCTAGAAACTGTTGTTAGAAGCTTTGTCTGAAGCCTGTTTCTTAAGGCTTACAAACAATTTTTGAGCATTTCAAAATCCCATAATAAATTCCTTTCTGCTTCGTGGACTTTGCATATGCAACCAAGATCAAAAGCTAATCTGTACTGAGAGCCTTAATACAACATCCTTTTTTTTTTTTTTTTTATAATTATAATGTGTTTTGGGTAGACCTGCCAGAGGAGGCCAATGAACAACGTTTCATGTCATAAAAAGTGCAACCGTGTAAGCACAAAGGGAGTCGCTGGATTCTCAAACAGGTGCGCTGTTTTATGGTACAAAATGAGGAAGGCAAAACTTGTAGCTTCACTATCAAGGAAAAATGTTTTTAACAATGTCTTCCACAATCACTCTTCACTTTATAGTAAGACCTGTGTGAAGCAAAATATTGTCCTTTCCTTATCTATGAGTGACACCCAAGGGGTTATTTGACTTTGTAAACTACTGTCTTCTCAGCATAAAAAGCAGAAAAGTACAATTAAAAACTTAACATCTTTAAGGCCAAAAACATAAATAGCCATAGAAAATGTATATGAATATATAAAATATAAAATGTTGTGCATCAAAGGACATAATCAACACAGTGAAAATGCAACTTGTGGAATAAAAAAAAGCATTTGTAAGTTATATATCTGGTAAGGGGTTAATAATATCCAATATATAATAATAAGTCCTACAGGTCAACAGGAAACTTTCAATTTTTGGAAAAACCAGATTAAAATAAGGGAAAGGATTTGAATAGACGTTTCTCCAGTGAAGACTGATGAATGGCCAATAAACACAGAAAAAGATGCTCAACATCACTAATTCTTAGGGCAATGAAAACAAAATCCACTTTATACATATAAGGATGGTTTTCCTCAACAGAAAATGAAAACTGTTCATGAGAATTTGGAGAAATTGGAAATCTTGTGGACACTGTTGTGGGGATGTAAAATGGTCACCTAGTATAAGAAACTACATGGCAATTCCTCAATAAATTAAAAATAGAAATACTATATAATTCAGCAATTCCACAATTGGACATATATCCTAATAACTAGCAACATTAACTTGAAGAAATATTTATATACTCACATTCAGAGAATTATTGTTCACAATAGCCAAAGGGTGGAATCAACTCAAATGTTCATGCAGGGAAGGGTGGATAAACAAAATGTGGCATATATATATATATATATACACACACACACACACACACACACACACACACACACACAGTGGAATGTTATTCAAGTTTCCAAAGGAAGGAAATTCTGACACAGGCTCCCACATAGATGAACAATGAAGGTATTATGCTCAGCAAAATCAGCAAGTCACCGGACTAATGAGGTGTGATTCCACTACAGTATTTGCAGCACAGTCTCCAGTTGGCCTTGGACCAAGCCAGTCTCCTCCCCTTTCTCACTCTTAGTTTTCAAGAATCACTGTAGAATGTTCTGGGAATGTAACATCCTGACATAGGGCAGTATTGGCCACCACAGCACGGGCTCAGTTCCAGTCCCCTTGTACCTGGAAAGTGCCAAGTTCTGGCTGCATGTCCTCATGGCCCAATAACTAGAAGCAGACAAACTAGGAAAGAAAGGAATTTATTGCTATAACCGGATACAGGAAGAAGGTCGGAGATCATTCCACCAGACCAACTCAAAGTGTTGCAATTTTGTTTTCTTTGAGTGGGTGGGGGAATGGAGTCTGGCTCTGTTGCCCAGGTTGGAGTGCAGTGGCACGATTTCAGCTGACTGCAACCTCTGCCTGCCAGGTTCAAGAGATTCTCCTACCTCAGCCTCCCTAGTTGCTGGGGCTACAGGCACCTGCTGCCACACCCAGCTAATTTTTGTACTTGTAGTACAGGTAAGGTTTCACCATATTGGCCAGGCTGAAAGTGTTACAATTTTCTTAGTGCTCATATAGGTTGGTGTTATGTGCCTGCATGCAGTATAACATTTGCCTAAGTCTATAGGCAACTAATTTTGTTTCAACTAGGTCAGAGGCCAAAGCAATGCTAAGTCTAATTAAGCTGTAAGGGCCCCAGGACCTTCAAGACTTCTCTCCTAAATTCTAATTAGTGAGGACTGTGGTACCTGAGTGATTATTTCTATCTTATCTCATTTACAGCTTGGTCCAGAGAGCTGCCTTAGACTCTCCAGTGAATCTATTCAAACAGCTGCCTCTGTTACCTTGACTCATCTCATTTTGTTGACCCAAGATGGGTCCTGGCACTAGGAATGCAAGGCTTGCTCCATTATTTTGAATTGCTCCAGGTTAGGGAGAAGCTTATGCAAACCTCCCATTGACCATATATTTTATTTCTAGCTTTGATGCCTGGGAACCGATTTTCCTAGGTTTAATTATTTATTCAGTGTTAAGGCAGTGCTGTGGAAATTTGTCGGTGTAACTGGAGTGCTATGCAGGCCTGTCTGTGTGACTGTCATGCAGACCTGTCTGTGCAATTGACAGGGAGTGTTGGCCTGCCATACCCTCTTAAAACAGGATTTCCTTCAACACTTTAGCTTGACATGATATGTGACTCCAAGATATAAAACTCAGGGTGGGTCAAATACAGAGTCCCTCAGCTGCAGTGTATGTGAAGCACAGTCTAGATCCTATCAGCCCCAGGCAGCTTTCCTGAGCCTTGGGGGAACAGACCTACAATAAATTCTAGGCTTTTGCTATCCCTTGCTGCCTGTCTGTAAATAGTAAATTGCCTCGCATAACTATCTGTGTGAGGGTGTTTTATCTCCCTGGTGAAGGGGTGGCCTGCCCCTCCACACCTGTGGGCATTTCTCATCAGGTGGGATGAGAGACTGAGAAAAGAAAAAGGCACAAAGTATAGAGAAAGAAAAGTGGGCCCAGAGGACCGGTGCATGTGTACAAACATCTCATTGCATCAAAGAGCAGTATTGCCACTAGCATGTCTCACCTCCAGCCCTAAGGTGGTTTTCTCCTATATCAGTAAACAGAATATAATCAGGTTTTACACCTTTACGGGTGTTGGCTGGGGGACGGTCAGGTCTTTCCATTCCCACGAGGCCATATCTCAGGCTATCACATGGGGAGAAACCTTGGACAATACCTGACTTTCCTAGGCAGAGGTCCCTCGCACTGTATTGTGTCCCTGGGTACTTGAGATTAGAGAATGGTGATGACTTTTAACAAGCATACTGCCTTCAAGCACTTTTTTAACAAAGCACATCCTGCATAGTCCTAAATCCATTAAACCTTGAGTCAACACAGCACATGTCTCTGGGAGCACAGGGTTGGGGCTAGGGTTACAGATTAACAGCATCTCAAGGCAGAATAATTTCTCACAGTACAGAACAAAATGGAGTTTCTTATGTCTACTTCTTTCTGCACAGACACAGTAACTGTCTGATCTCTCTTTTCCCCACACCTGGACTCAGGTAAGTTGGTAATCACTGCACAGTTAACCTGCTTAACGAAATTGCCCCAGTGAGAAGATTCTAGTATGACAGAACCATGGCTTATTGGTGAAGTGGGAAAAATGATACCTCCCATTACTTGGCCCAGGGAAGGGCCTTCAGACTGGAAGTTGCAAGACCTGGACATGCATCTGGGTGCTTTATGGGGAGTGAGGGAGGATCAATGGCTTATAGATCACTTTCTCCATGAATTTAGATGAGCTTGCTGCCTGAACTCAGGCAGAGAGAAAGGAGTGTAGAAAGAAGAATGAGGCAGAAAATCCTCTGGTTGGTAGACACTTATATGATTGCTCATTCCTGGAGCCAGAAAGCTAGGGAAATTGTTACTCAAATGGACCCTAAGATCCCTGAGAGGGAACCAACATATGCTATTTGGGCTTTCACACGAAGAGAGGCTCACTCTCTAAATAAGAGATACAGAAAAAGTTCAGGGAAGTCTCATGCAGACTTTGGTGTATTTGTTTGGTAAAGCAATATTCGCAGATCCAAATTTCTTCATCTAAATGGCACAGTTAAGGATGCAGCCAATGCCTTCGAGTGCTCACCAGAAACCAGTGGCCCTAGACCATGTAAAAATAAAAGGAGGAAATAAGGAAATACTTTTCTGGGTTTTTGAGTGCCAGAGCCCATAGGTCTCCATTGGGGAAAATTTAACCAATGACATTGAGAGGTTCAGGAACAAATGCAGTGGCCATGATCCTTCTCTGCTTGTGGGTGGTGCCCTGCGGGCCATGTTGGGGCTGGTGATTGTAGTTCCCACCTCAGAGTGCAGTACAGGCATTGATATTTGCACCACAGAACATCACTGCTGCATAAAAGATGTGCTCCCTCACAGCTAAGAATTCAAGCCTTAACAAAAGGGAATATCCACTGAAGCCTACCACCTAAGCTATGCATGACTCTGTGGGTTATTTGACAAAAACAGTACTGTCTACTAAGTGAAGAGCAAGACATTACCTGCTTTTTTCAAGACTTGCTACAAACAGATTAAAATGTTACATAGCCCCCTGTCACCATGGAGCAACTCAGTTTGGTGGGGCAAAAAGACTTTAGGGCAACAGAGACTAACAATGAACTATTTCACGTTGAATGAGAAGGCCACTCGGACAGGAAACCCAGGAAGGATCACAGATATAGTTAAACATTGTTGGTACTAGCAGCAACCATTAATAAAAAGGAAAACAGCTGGTAGGCTTCTTTGGGTATTAGAAACAGCATAAACCTTTCTGGGGTGGGCTTTTAGTCACATTAGTCAAAATCAAAATCACAAACAAAGCCACCAACCTTGAACAGAGCCCTTTGCAACAGCAGCCTTGGAGGCTGTTCAACAAGACATGGTCCAAGCACTTCTTTTAGACCTTTAGAGCCTGTTAGCCTGATGGCAGTTCAGGTGTCCATAGTCTCTCTGCATGCTGACTGGAGTCTGTGGCAACAGAAAATTGTCACTGAGTGAGCCAGCCTCTCAGATACTGGACACATAAACTAGCTGAAGCAGCCACCAGATGTGCCTCTTTGGAATGGCAATTCCTTGCTTGCTTTTGGAAACTGATAGGGACTGGACATCTTAGGGCTGAGCACCAAGTGTGGCGCTGCTGAGTGAACTGCTCCTTTTCACCTGGGTGCTTAAAATCCAACCAATAAAACTGGACAGTCTCAATAGAGCTGCATTATCAAATGGAAATGGTATATTCAGAATCAGGCCTAGTCAGCAACCCGTGGGATCCTAAGGCTCCATGAACAATTGGCAAGCTTGCTAGAAGGGGACTAGATGACCCATGGGGGATGGTTTGACTCTGCTTTTGGCTACCTGAAGTCCAAGATTCAGAGACATGCCTACATTGGTATGGCATGGTTCAGTTAGGGCTCTGTAAAACATGCAGACTGGGGGTGGCTATCATCTAGCCAGTGGATGACCATTTTCTTTACTGAGACTGATAATGGTCATTCCACCCAATGGGCCACACTACATGCAATGGTAATGGCCATGCAAGCCTTTCTGTCACCTCTTGCTACATTTTTACCAACTCTTGGGCCATTGCCAACAGTCTAGCTATCTGGTCAGGAAAATAGCAATGCAACTGAGTGACTGGACTATTAAAGCATCCCCTCTGTGGAGAAAAGGACTATGGTAACAGCTTGCCACCTGTAAGAGAAAAATATCTCATTCAACTGGATGCTGGGACTCCCATGACCACCCTTGAGATGAACTTATGTCATGTTTTTGGATGCCCACTGAGACTTCACTCTGACCAAGGAAAGTTCTTTACTGCTCAAGCCACATGTCAACGGACACACTCTCATGGGATATGATGGACTTTCCATACACCTTGTCATCCAAAGGACAATGGATCTATTTAATGCTAGAACAGCTGACTCACTCACAAAGCAACTGAAGAGTGTACATCAAGACAATCTGTTAATAGGGTGGTACCCCATCTGACTATGGCAACTGGACATTAAATGCTGCATTGCAGAGCAAGGGAAATATGGCATGGAGGTGCAGGTTGAAAAATACTGAGCTGAGTAAGGAAGAAGTTGAACCAGACCAGGCGCCTGATTGGGCTGCCACTGTGAAATCCCAAACTCAATGTTTCCAATCATTTTTTTTCCTTTTATAGTGTATGTTCTTGGGGGTGTTGCAGTCTAGACCACCATACTAACCCAGACAGGCCTCCTAACTCTAATGTGGATGGAATGATTCCCCTGTGTGCCTTCTATGGGTTCCACAGGATCAGGAAATACCAGGGTGTTAGGGTACTTCTGCTGGTAAAGGGGACATCTGATTCCTCCATTAGGGTGGATGATGTTATCAGACATGTCAAGTTTTTACAGTACATGACCTCCCTTCTAGAACTGTACAACCGAGGCTGAAAGGACTGGGTCAAGCAACAAGAGTAATGGGTGCCCAAAGAGGTTGTACTCTTGAACAGGGACAGACAGATTGAGTCCCTCCACTAACTTAGCCCAACCCCTGTGGATGGGTAGAGGATGCCTGAGATCCTGGGGTGGGTGGGACATGGGGCACTGACCTGTCAATCTGCTTTTCCTGCAAGGACTAGGCAGCAGAGACCCAGAAGCTTCACGTCTTTGTTAGGCTCTTCCAAGCCACCACAGATAATTTGATAAAACACTGTATCTGCATCCCAGACCTCACCCTGTCACTGACTGAAGTGGTTCTTTCATGCTACTAATGGTAAACTATACCAGCTATATAGGATTAAAAGACTTCTGAAGATTCATGTTAGTGATGGTAGAACAACAATGCAAATATACTTAATGCCACTGAACTGTACGCTCAATAATGACTAAGATGGCCAATTTTATGTTTTCTGTATTTTACCATATTTAAAAATTTTGACATCTATAATATTGTTGCCTCGTAAGAAATTGTACTATTTTCTAATTGTCTGAGAAAATGTAAATAAATAAACAATCACTTTGGGATGCCATTTTTCATACCATGTTTTGACAAACAATTGTTTTCTAATGTTTACTTTTAGGGTTGAAATTAGAATTCTTTTTTTCTGACTCCTAAGTCAAATAGTATTTTGCTCCAAGTACATTGCCTTATAAAGTAGGAAAATAGTAAATATCGAGAATGTTTATTACTACTATTAAAACTCCCTTTACGTCTCCTATTACCATCCTAAATATTACAGCATAGTTAAAGTGTTTGAAAAGTGGCTTGGACAGTATTGATTCTGTCCTCAAACTCCTGAAACACAACAATGACAGAGAACTAGCAAGAAAATGCTAATAAAAACATAGTTTTTATGACCATTAGCTGTTCTGGTCACTGTTTTCGGTGAATTAAGTAATTTTTTAAAAAGTAGTTGAAATGTGGGAACTCTCATACATTCTTAGTGGAAGTGTAAAATGGTATAACAGCTTTGGAAAACAGTTTGGCAGAGTCTTAAACACCTATTGTATTCAACCACCCTCTTCCAATGAATGCAGAATTTTCTGTTCTTTACTGGAACAACTTACATAAGTAGTGATTACAAGTCTTGAGTTCCAACTGTGGATGTGCTCTCCAACACTCGGTGTATGTAAAGAAGATAAATAATATTAACAAAGGTTAGGTAACTATGAATTTAAAAAAGGTATTTGACAAAGAATTCATACTTCCTTCTCTCCAAAATTACCTGATGATTCTTGCAGGAGTGAGCCTGATTTGATGCCTCTCTCCTTATGATGATAGAAGAGAGGCACCTCCTGAAATTGGTGAAACCCTGCTCCCTGCAACTATAACCACAACTCGGTTCCCTTCATCCTTTGATCTAGTCTTTGATTCTGTGTCTCAGTCCCACCTAATCTGTGACTCAAACAACATTTGTCAGGAAAGATTCGGGATAGACTTCTCAAGACTCCCTAGAGGTGTCAAATTCCTTGACCATCATCTGTTCACCTCTAGAGGGAGTTGTGGGTACGAAGAAGAGCAGAGCTTATAAATCTTCCAGCTGCTTTTACTCCCACTGTACTCCACAAAAACTACCAAAATCACAACAACAACAAGAACCGTAACAACATCCACAACATCACAGGACAAGCCTCCACTGTTTCCAATGCTTTCATTTCAATAAATCTTCTCTGTCTTTATCTCAAGCGGCTAGGCATTTTGATAGTCATGGGAATTGTATTTGTTCATAACAGGAAAAGTAGGGAAGTCTTTGAGCAATGCAGGACTTCCTTAAGTCAGTCACTCTTCAATTTTTGGATCATCATTTCACACATACACACAGCAGGTTTCTAACATGTATCTAGAAATCTATGAAGTAATATGTACTATTAGTCCATATGACAGAGCCTGTGTTTTCTATTGTATTGTATTTCCCTGGGTGCTTCTGTCATTCTTTTATTTTATTTTAGCTTTTGTCATTAAAACTAGAGTATTTAAAATTTAAAATTTAAATTTTAACTCAAAAATTAGCACATTCATGACACTCTAATTTCTTAGAACCTAAATAGATAAAATTCTCTATTTATAAGAAACTGCCCTAATGAATATGCTTATTTCCGAGACAATTTGCAAAATTTCAAGACAACAAAGCTGAAGAAATTATTCTGAAACAGGCTTCCAATAATGATGGTAGTTTTTCCTCATTGTGAGTCATGGGACAAGAATTAGACAAAAAGATAACAAAGCAGAATAAGGATTACATAAGAAAGAAGGACAACAATAGGACATGCTAACCTTTTATAGGATAAAGTTTTGGTGATATTTGATGAGAAGAAATGCATTGAACACAGCTTGGTGGAGCTGATTGAAGACCTGACTAACTTATTGTTTCAAGACCAAATAATTAGAATTTTGGGAGTTGCAACCAGATGAATGGAAGAAAGGCTGTAGAACCAAGGCTGTGGTTGAAACACATTTGATTGACTTCCAGAATATTTTCCATGCACCTCTGTTACGGGGCATAATTATAATGCTAAATATTTTAACAATCCCAACAACAAAATTAACAACAGTGTACATACTGTCCTAAATAACGTTGTAAATGCTTTATATTATTTAAGCTGTACATAGCACTGTAAGGTATATCCTACTATTGTCACCATTTCACAGATAAGGAAACTGAGGTAAAGGGAGGTTACGTAACTTGATCAATTTTAAGCAACTCGTGAGCAATGGAGCTTCCTCACCAGCCCAGAGAGTACTTCAGGGCTTATCATGATAACTTCTGGACTATTGGAGGGAAAATAAACCTAGCTAAGGATGCAGCTCCAATTCCTAAATGAATGATGATTACCTCTGAACTTGCTTTCAACTGACATGGGAAAGTAAATGATTTTTAACAGCTTTAGGAAAACAGCAGAATTTTTGTGAATTTGAATCAGTACTATGAACAGAGGAATTTTTAAAAGTTGTTAATTTGAAGAGGCTCTGAGTCTAGGTTGATGAATGTGTTGTTCAGAATAGCGTGGTGGATAGATGAGAGGATCACAAAAGGAATAGTTTTTTGCCTGCATGGACAGAATCATCTTCTGTCTTTAGGGAAATGGTATCACTACCCTGAGGGTTTGGAGCCCAGGTCTCACTTATCTGTGCCGTTGTGAAAGTCCTCGCATCCACAGTGCTGAGGTTAATTGAATGTTACTCTTTTAATTCCTGCAAAGAATGAGACAGCTTCCGAACCCTCAGAAAAGATCACTAACAAGTAAATACAAGTATATCCGGAAGATAAAATTGTAATAGACTCTTCTTTTCAACCTGATCCATCATGCAGTTAGGGAGTTGACTAGGCACAGTTGGAGTACAAAGAGAAAAATGAAACCACAGCCTTCTATTTTGTTTCTCACAGACTTGTGCCAAACATTCTGTGACTAAGTCTAGGTGATGGTGAGACAAGAGAACACAGTGGTTAAATTCTTTGGCCACAGGGGAGAAGTTCTACCCTCAGGCTGAGCCAATGGCCTTTTCTGGCCTGATCACCTAGGCATGGGCTGCTGACTGCAGGGAGGGGAGGCAGATGGTCTCAGCAGCCGGAAGCCCAGCACCCACCCCAGCTGCTTTGCATGTCCCTCCTAGCCGCCCTGCAGTCCAGAGCCCATATCAATGCCTGGGTCAGAGCTCTGGAGAAGAGCTGCTCAGTTAGGACCTAGAGAGAACCATGGAAATCCCAGCTCAGCTTCTCTTCCTCCTGCTACTCTGGCTCCCAGGTGAGGGGAGCATGGGATGGTTTTGTATGTCAGTGAAAACCCTCTCAAGTTTGTGGGGTCCTATTACCTGGCAACTCTGCTCAGTCAAAACAATAGTTAAAGCTCAATATAAAGCAATAATTCTGGCTCTACTAGGAAGACAGCGGGTTTGATCTAAATTACACTGGGTGACTTTTCTGTTTTATTTCCATTCTCAGATACCACCGGAGAAATTGTGTTGATGCAGTCTCCAGCCATCCTGTCTTTGTCTCCAGGGGAAAGAGCTACGTTCTCCTGCAGGGCCAGTCAGAGTATTGGCAGCAACTTAGCCTGGTACCAGCAGAAACCTGGGCAGGCTCCCAGGCTCCTCATCTATGGTGCATCCAGCAGGGCCACTGGCATCCCAGACAGGTTCAGTGGCAGCGGGTCTGGGACAGAGTTCACTCTCACTATCAGCAGCCTCGAGCCTGAAGATTTTGCAGTGTATTACTGTCAGAAGTATAGTAGCTCGCCTCCCACAGTGATTCAACTTGAAACAAAAACCTCTGCAAGACCTTCATTGTTTACTAGATTATACCAGCTGCTTCCTTTACAGATAGCTGCTGCAATGACAACTCAATTTTAGCATCTCTTCTCTGCCTGGGCATTTTGAGGATCTTAAAAAAGTAATCCCTTGATGTATTTAGACTCTGATTCTTGTATTTTTCCTCAGATCAAGATGGACAGCCAGGTTTAAACACGGTTTCACAGTAATGGCCATTGGATCAGATTTACATCAGTGGACATCAATAAGTGTCCCAACCAGAGCCATAAGGCAACAACAATAGCAACAAAAATAATCAAAATTGGAAAAGAAGAATTAAAGCTGTCATAATTCACTGATGAGGGATTGTGTACAGATAAAATTCAAATTTGTCTACAGAGAAACTATTAAAATTGATATGAGAAATAGAAAATCATTAGATTCAAGATCAACTTATTAATTCATAGATTCAAAAATCAATTTTATTTCTGTATAACTGAAAAACATGCTAAAAATTAACATTATAAAACAAACACACCATTTACAAAAACATCAAAGTATCAATTATTTAGAAAAAATAGACTAAATACACTGTCTCCAGAATATTATTTTGAAAAATAAAAGAAAACCTAAGTAAATAGAAATTCATATTATGCTCAAAGACTGAATGTCTTAGTATTATAAAAATGTCAATTCTTCAAAGATTAAAACATTTATTACGTATAAGAAAAATCAAAATCCTAAAGTATACTCAAATTTATATTAAGAAGCTAATCTAAATATTATATGGGAATGTCAAGGGTGTAGAATAGCCACAGTGAACCTGAAGAAACACCAAAATGAGAACTTACAGTGCCTGAATGCCTGGAATATAGTGTGGGTGACAGTATGGTGATGGTGAGATCAGAAGTTTAAAATTTGCAAACATACATATTTTTGGAAATAATTACTATGCACATACAGCCAAATCTTCTTCAACTGTGCCACCAGAATCTCACATTTCCAGAATTAGTTTCTCACAGTGTGATTCTTAACATGGCATCAATAATTCTCAGTCTCCCCAGTAAACGCAGCTCAGTGCATGGTGCAGCTATCCATTTGATTTCTACAATATTGTAAATGGTAGAAAATTATATTTATTTGTCCATCAGTTGACTCAGTAAGAGCTGTTCATTTGCAGAGAGGTACCCTATTTTAATAAATTCCAAAGCTAAGAAAGTCAGTGAATGCCCATGTAGGAAGAGTGATAGGAACAGCTGTCTTAGCTTTGTCCAAGACTTCCTTCCAAAAGGGATTTCACTGGTCACTTTCATTTATCACCACTAGTAATTTATTATAATTTATTGTAAGATAGTTTACTGAATATTATATGAAAGTGAAAAACAGAGTAGTTGTACCAGTACTGGAAGCACTGTTTCACTGAATACAAGTTTTTCACACTAATGTAAAGTCAAAACATCTTAAGTCCAATCACCATGAATTAGGGACTTACTGTAAGTTCAGGGAAGTAACTATAAAGAAACTCACACATTTTAAGAAAAATAGAATATATTCCTGATAGAGGTACAGGAATATATTATCTAAAATGTACAGTTTTCCATTTTAAAAAATCCTGCAAAGAAACAGAAAAGTATGATCAATATTGAGGGAGCAAAACAAAACAACTGCAGCAAGAAAACAGTCAATGAAAGCTGATTCTGATGTGTCCTAAATATCAGCTTTAGCAAAGACTACAAAGCAGTTATTATATAGATGTTTAAAAAATTATTCTTAAAACTATGATCACATAGTTTTAAAGACATAAAGAGGTATAACGACAATGACTCAGCAAATGGAAACTCTTAAAAAATAGAAACTATGGAAAAGAATCAAGTGGGAATTCTAGAAACAAAAAGTACAATAACTCAACTGAAAAATATATTAGATAATTCCAACATGAGTTTAAGATGGCAAAAGATTCAGTGAACTTAAAAATAGATGTACTGAAATTATTGAATCTAAATACAGAAAGGTGTTTAAGAAAAAATGTGCAAGACTTGACAGAATTATAGCTTGGTTGAAAGATACCAACAAGTGTGTAAAGGGAGTCACAAAGAAAGCAGAGAGAGAGAAAGTGATCAAAAAATACTTAGAATAGTAATGACAACAGCTTTTTAAAAATAATGAACCACAAAGGTAATTTAATCTATAGATGAAAGAAATTCAGTGAAATCCTTTTAGGATGTAACATGAGATTAATAACAAAATACATTATACTTAAAAATGTTAGAAGACAAAGAGAAATTCATGAATGTATCAGGACTAAAAGCTGACTCTGCATACGACACAATAATAATGCCATTGGCTAAGTTTTCATTAGGACTGAGGGAAGCTGGAAGACATTGGAATGACATATTTAAGTACTAAAAGGAAATAAAAGAGGACAACCCAGTAATTTTGTTTCTGGTGAAAATATTCTTCAGAACTGAAAATATTCCTTGATAAACAGAATAAATTCATTAATAGCAGCTATGCCTTAGAAGAAATTCAAGAGGAAATCTTTCAGAATCACAGAAAATTACAGCAGGCAGGATTTTGAGCCCACAGGCCATCATGAAGGACTCAAAAGTAGTAAACAATAAGAATAAAGCTGGAAAAAAACCACACAATTCAATTTATATGGCGTTAAAGACATAAAAACACAAATTACTGTGTTCGATGTCAGAATGACAATTACCTTGGTTGAGATGGGGAAGCAGTTACTGAATAGGAAGGTGCATGGAAGAAGCATCAGCAGAAGGTAAATACAAACTTTTTTATTAAAAAATTTATTTATTAGATCTTTGTAGGTTGCATAGTTTACAAATATTTTCTCTCATTCTGTAGGTTGTCTGTTGACTCTGTTTATAGTTTCTTTAGCTTGTACAGAAGCTCTTTAGTTTAATCAAGTCCCATTTATCAATTTTTGTTTTTGTTGCAGTTGCTTTTGGAGTTTTCGTCATTAAATTTTTACTATGGCCTTCGTCTAGAATGGTATTTCTTAGATTCTTCTCCTAGTGTTTTTGAAGTTTTAGGTTTTACCTTTAAGTCTTTAATTCATATTAAGTTGATTTTTGTGTATGGTGAAAGGAAGGAGTCCAGATTCAATCTTCTGTATGTGGCTGGCCAGTTATGCTAGCACCATTTATCAAATAGGGAGGCTTTTCTCGATTGCTACCTTTTGTCAACGTTGTCAAGATCAGATGATTATAATGTGCAGCTTTAAGTCTGGGTTCTCTAATCAGTTACATTGATTTATGTGCCTATTTTTGACCAGAACCATGCAATTTTGATTACTGTAGCTTTGTAGTATATAGTTTGAAGTCGGGTAGTGCAATGCCTCTGGTTTTGTTCATTTAATCTTCAAGATGGCCCCATATTCCTGGCTCCATAACTACTTCCTCTATCAGTCCAGCACATCCACGCAGGAAAAAAAAAAAAAAAAAAAAAGATGTGAATTTACATTTAAAACTACATCTCTTTGAAATTGGATCCTGGCAAGCTGGATTGTAAGCAAGTTTCTCTAAAAAATCAGGCTCAAGAAAGGCCACAGGAGGACTGTGCACAGGCTAGACTGCTGTGATTTGGCCACCCCTAGTCCTGCATGCAAATGCTCCCTGTAGTCCTCAGGCTCCAGTCTACTGATGCTGATGCAATTTGTTCCACTCCCTCTGTTGCTGAACCAGGCTGAGACAATCAGGGCCAAGTTAGACACGTGAAAAATCGGAGTTTAAATCTTTGTCCAGTTTTGTTAGAATCTAAAATACTTTTCCATATACATAAGCAGTGGCTTGCCAGGAGATGAAGACTCTCCCCCCTACAGATCCCAACAGAGAGATGGAATCCGGGTCAGGATGATGTCCCCATTCATTGCTTAAGCATAAAAGAGGAAAGTGGCATTGATGGTGCACAGCAGGAACATACACCCAACAGCTCAATGACCTGGCCTTTCCCCGGTGGCTCCCCTTTCACCTGGTCTCCAGAAAGCCAGGCTCTAGGACAACTGTTCCTGAGTCCCCAGGAACATGCTAGTAGGGAGTAGAGCTCAGAGGATTACTAGGGGAATATGATATTGGTCTTCCTGTTTTGGAGACCAGGTATCATTGGAGCCTGGATTGATCCACATTTTCAGTTTATCAGAATCCAGTCTCCCACATTAGAGAGAGAAACAGACTTTTTTAAAGTAATCAGATTTCCCATCACTGTTCATCCTTCATGCTGATGAACTGTGAGAAATCTTAACCAGTGGCAAAAAGAAGGCAGAATATGGGGCTCACCAAACCAAGAATAAGGTGCAGCTAGTCTCTGAGTATTAAAAAGACCTACAGCTCTGAATAACGGTGTGTCTGTAAATGGTGCATGCATTGAAGAATCACAGTACCATCTTTGCACATCTGCAGTGAATTGCTTGACCTAATACTGGTAATTACAATGACTTAGGGATATCACAAAATTATTTTGAGAACATCTAAAATGCTTATGATAATTTTTATTAAAAAATTAATTTCACACTTATAAAAATGTAGTATATCACAAAGTATTCCCCCCCACAACTGAAATAACTTCACAGTATGTTGAAGAACTGATAGCTCCACCCTCTAAGGCTTTATACAATAAACCACGTGCACGCATGCACACACACACACACACACACATTCACACGCACAAAGACATATTTTCCTACTTACCCCCAATACAATTTTAAAATTCATGATTCCATGTAGTTCTCACAACTGCTTCAAGGTTTGGAAATAGATGCCCAATAAATTCTTTGGTAACAAAATGTCCATCTTGGAGAAATATATTCTCCGCAAACAAATCTCCGCTGCCCTGGTATGCCCTCAAATACCTGAGGACACTGAGCCTGTGCTGAGTTACTGAGATGAGCCAGCCCTGCTGATTTGCATGTTCCCAGAGCACAGCCCCCTGCCCTGAAGACTTATTGCTAGACTGGTCACACCCTGTGCAGGAGTCAGACCCAGTCAGGACACAGCATGGACATGAGGGTTCCCACTCAGCTCCTGGGGTTCTTGCTTCTCTGGCTCTTGGGTAAGAAAGAAGAGCACTAGGAATTTATTCAACTCAGTGTGATCAGTACTGCCTGGGTCTTCAGGGATGTCTTCTTATAACATGATTAAGTGTGTAAATATTTGTCTTAAGTGTTTCCAATTTCAGGGGTCAGGTGTGACATCCAGATGACCCAGTCTCCATCCTTCCTGTCTGCATCTGTAGAAGACACAGTCACCATCACATGCCAGGCGAGTCAGAGCATTAGCAATGATTTAGCCTGGTATCAGCAGAAACCAGGGAAATCCCCTACGCTCCTGATCTATGATGCAACCAACCTGCACACCGGGGGCCCATCGCGGTTCAGTGGCAGTGGATCTGGGGCAGATTATTCTCTCACCATCAGCAGCCTGGAGCTGGAAGATTTTGCAGCTTATTACTGTCAACAGGAGTACAGTTACCCTCCCACGCTGTTATAAGCCAGAACAAAAACCCTTAGGGAAGTTGATGTGTGAGGCTGGGCTACCCCAGATGCTCCTCCTGGTACTTTCATCTGCTGGAAGAATTTCTCAGATGCAGCCAAGATTTGAAGGTTTTGGTAAGAGGGGCCAGGGAGGCTCTCTGCACTCTAACTCTTTCTTCCATGTCATCCCAGCAGCAGAGACATGGCAATGTCTCTCCTGACTTAAAAAAGGAAAGCAATTATGACACCTGGGGAATCCATTTTATGGCCTCAATCAGTGTTGATACATCAAAAGATTAAGATGCTCTGCATATTCTAAGAAAAATCCTGTAATTATAAACAGGAAATTATAATTCAAAATACAAGCCTGGGGTTATGGTTATCAGGGAAGCCGATGCTTGAAACAGGGGAATCTCTGATGGTCCACCAGAAGCCAGAGTGCATCTAACCATGAAGGTCTGGGCTGCCTTACATGTGGTCCTTGGACCTGTCTAGGAAGTCTAGATTTGAGGATGCTGATGTTCTTGGCTGCCTGCAGCACCTCTCCATGTGATTTTCTAGTTCTCAATTCAGTCCAAGGGCCTACCTGCAGATGTCAATGAATATTGAATCATCCTTTTCTGACTTTTAAATATCATGAGAAGACATCTCATTGAGCAACTCTACAAGATACCATAAAGGGAAAATGGGTTTTGGGAGATGTACTTCTAGAAATGCCTATAATAATGGGGAGTTGAGAACTAATAGTGAAGTAAGGTTAATATTCTCCCAAATCTCAAAATTTTCTGGGTATGCAATGGCCCCAGAATACCCTTGCATGTGCTTCCATGTACTATTAGCAAGTTTGGGATCATTGCAAGTTAATTTCATTTAGTCATAAAGTAAAAAGAAAAATGAGAAACTTGCTTAGAATACATAGCAATCCTTTGACAAACAAATGAAAATCCTTTCTTGAAAAACCAAACAAGAAAACGAACTTGTTCACAGAGTGTCTTTTTCCTTAATGTGAAAACACTTTGCAATTTAAAATTTGTCCAGATTTCAGCCACATCCTCAGCATCACTGAGCGTGTGACAAATGCAAAGTAGCAGATGCACCTTAGATGGATTACATGATACTCTCCTGCTTAACAAGTGCCCTGCAACAGAATCACCCTGCTAAGCCCTTCTTTGATAAGTCAGGTAATTGTTAACATGAACAAGAAAATAAAGGGTTAGTGGTATTAGTCACTGAGTTTTGAAATGCCATATACTTTTACATACACTTTTTCACAAATGAGGCAATTTTCCCAATTTTCAATCAAATACTATTTAGTTTTAGTTTCTTCTCAAAATATTTCTCAATAGATTATCAATTATTCATATTAGGACCATCAATTTGATAAAATATATCTATCTATATAAGTGGATGTTTAGATATTATATTTGTCACCTTTTACCCAGGTGGTCAAATCAGAAAAGGCTATTAGCTCAGCCTGAGTGTACAATTTCTGTTCTTGACCACACAGTTGTATCCCTGTGTCCTCCTGTCTCACTAATCATCTGGACTAAATGAGATGATGCCTGGCATGAGACTGTAAGAAATAAAATAGAAGCCTATGGTCCCATTGTGCTCCTTCTACCCCACATGTGCCTGGTTGTCTGTCTCCCTTCATGCATGGCAGAATCCGGTTGGAATGAGAGTTGATCAGAACTTTATCTTCTAAGTATAGTTTTCACTTCCAGCTTAGTGATCTCTCCTGAGGGTCCTGAAGCATCCTCAAAGAGTAACACTCAAGTAACCCCACCACTGCAGGTGCAAGGATGTCACAATTGCACAGATGAGCAGGACTCATACTCTGACCCCTCAGAGTACTGATATCCACTCCCTGAAGACAGACAATGGTGCTGTCCAAGCAGGCAGGTAGCAACTCCTTGAGTGATTTTTAAACTTCCATACCACTCATTCTGCACAACGTTTTCATCAACCCAGACTCAGAACCTCTTCTCCTTAATAGTTTTGAGAAACTCTGTTCATGTTCCTGAATCTCATTTACTATAAATCTGTTCCTTTCCTCCAAGCAGTTCAACTATTTTGCTTTCCCAGTCTTTCTCTAGGTCTCAAGGAAGCAGTTTTATTAATGGTACTCCAAATTCCAATGGAATATTCATCCGTTCTGGAATTAGAGCTTCATACACAGCCAGAAAACACCCATGCAACAGTCCACATCTTGGACTGGCCCTGAAGTCAAGCCTTTGGGGTTACAGAGAGAACTTAAATGCTTACAGTTTGTATGGCATTAGTAAAGTTACTTAACCTTCTGTTGCCTCAGTTTCCATATCTGCGGTACTGTGACAGTAATAGGTTCTACCTTATAGGTCTATTTACAATTTAAACATGGTAAAGCACTTAGAACAGTATTCAACATATAATATATGGTTCTATAAATTTTGATGGTCTTATTGCTATAATACTTAACACCATAATAATCATCATTTTCGTAACTCGACTAACCTTACAGAAACTTATAGGTAAAAGTATCAAATTCAGTTCAAGTTAATTTCATCTACAGCCCATTAGATGATAGAATGGGGTGTTTCACTACAACTAACAACTAGCTAACAACTCTTAAACTCCTAATGACTTGGTATTGATCGATGCTAACATGCTCAGACCTTTAATCATGCCCACCCATATCTGTCCAAATGCCTTTCTTCTCAACATCCATTATCAAAATGTTATCCCATGAAAGATTCAAATATCGTATAGCTGTTGCTCTTTTTTTTTTTTGAGACAGAGTCTCGCTCTCTCGCCCAGGCTGGGGTGCAGTTGTGTAATCTCTGCTCACTGCAAGCTCCACCACCTGGGTTCACGCCATTCTCCTGGCTCAGCCTCCTGAGTAGCTGGGACTACAGGAGCCTGCCGCCACGCCTGGCTAATTTTTTATATTTTTAGTAGAGACAGGGTTTCAACGTGTTAGCCAGAATGGTATCAATCTCCTGACGTCGTGATCCGCCCGCCTCGGCCTCCCAAAGTGCTGGGATTACAGGTGTAAGCCACCACGCCCGGTCACTGTCACTCTTTTTAATGTAATCCTTATTCCATCTTTTACATCTTTTCTCTATCTAATATTTGTGCAGTATCTCACAACTTCATCTCAAGTTTTTTTGATATGTTTCTATGCTAACGATGTAGTTTATACAATATAGTTTATTCTCTTATTTGCTGGATTCCTGTGAAAACAAACTCTTTTAAGCTCAGCCCCTTCCAAGACCTCAGAGCCATAGGACACACACACACACACACACACACACACACACAGAGCTAAGTGAAAATGTATTAATGAGAGTGATTTGGTAAACTGAAGTGTCACTTTACCTTTTTAAAAAGCCATCTATTTTTCCTGGCAAGAGTTTTCAAGTTGTGTACATCTGATTTTTAAAAATAAGCCATGTGTGACTTTATCAAACATTTTTCTTCTAAAGCCTTTTTTCTCCAAAAGCCGAAGTCATATTAATTATATCCTGTAAAGTCTGATTGGCTCTTCTCTGATATTTTCTCTAGGTATATCCCAAAGTCTCCATTTTATTCTAATTTTTTTTTTACCTTTCACAATCATCCAAAGGCACAATTCCATTCATTAGTCAACTACATCATGAATGGAAAATTTGGAAAAGTACCTGTTTTTAGAAATGATTGTCAGGCATATGTAACCACACATTCTTTAACTGAAGGACCTGAATCTCATATTTCCAGAAATAGTGTCTGAACTATATACGTCCTGATATGGCACAGATGGTGCATCAATCTCCTCAGGAGAAGTAGCTCAGTGTAAGCTATACCTGTCCATTTGTTGTCTGCAAAATTCTACAGGTAGAAAATTCTATTTATTTATCTAAATTGTTGAGTTTTTAACAACTGTACACTTGTAGATAATATCAAGTTTTAATAATTGCCTCTTTTGCTATCTCCAGGCTACCAACACTTCAGTGGCAGATGGCAGAAATATTTGCCATTTAAAAGTGAACTAGTTTATTTATTGCCAGGTTTGTTGGCTCATGGCTGTAATTCCAGCACTTTGGGAGACTGAGATAGGAGGATCACTTCCATCCAGGAGTTCAAGACCATCTTGGGCAGCATAGCAAAACCACACCTCTACAAAAAATAAAAAGTATGGCCAGGCCTGGTGGCTTGTACCTGTGGTCACAGCTAGTTGGAAGGCTGAGGTGGGAGGATTGCTTGAACTCGGGAGGTTGAAGCTGTGGTGAGCTGTGATCACACCACTGCACTCTAGTCTGGGGAATGAAGTAAGACCCTGTCTCAAAAAAGTAAAAAAAAAAAAAAAAAAATTCTTCAATATTCTCTATTGTTCAGTAAACTTCAAATGGTTTAAGTCTTAAAAACAAAAGTTAAAACAGGTTGAAACAGGAATAGATTTTTCCTTTAAAAAAAGTCAGCAAATAACCAAATATAAAGAGTGATTGAAGCAGTTGTCTTAGCTTTGTTTAAAACTTCCTTCCCAAAAAGTGTTTCTGCTTATATTCACTAATCATTACCAACAAAAAAACATGTTGACATTATATAGCTTCTGATATGATGCATTGAGGATACATCCCATCTGTAATATTTTCTCTAAAAATGAAAGATGTGAATTTAATCAATATAAGATATCTGATAAAACCAGTTAGAGGTACATTCTCCAAAGTAATTGGCCAGTACACTTCAAAAGTTTCAAGATCATGAAAGACAAATAAAACTGAGAAACTGGGGAATACTGAGGACAGAACAATTAAATAACTAATGAGATAAAGGATTTTATCCTGGACATAAAAAGGATATGACTGGAAAATCTGTGAAATCCAAATAGGATTGCAAATTAATTAACTAATAGCATTGTATCTATGTTAATTTTCTAGTTTTGATATTTATACTACAATACGCTTGATGTTGACATATGAAGAAGTTGAAGAAAGAGTATATGGGAATAATCTTTATGATAGTATTCAAATTTTAAGCCTAGAAGCATTTCAAAATTAATCAAAATATATAAATAAAAACAACTAAGAAAACAGCATGGATTCTTATTAAACAACTTCATAAAATTCATCATATTTTCCACCTTTCACTATCTGTGTTTTTCTTTTCTGTTATAGAGCACCCTGGCTCCCACTCTGTAGAGTATATTCACTTATTTGCTCAATTCTAGAATATGCATAAGGTGTTTTACAAATTGATAGTGCATTCCTCTGAGAATGAATGATCTAGGAATTAGGGTTTCATATCGTTAAGAGCTTTCTTTCTCTTTAAAAGTGAGGGTATTGAGTTCAAATTCTCAACTTCGAAATGGTTTATGTTTGTTCATACCGCCATTCTCTTTCAGTGTAGCTATTCAGTGTAGTTCATTTAAATTTGTTTCATGAAGATATCTCTGTTTATGGTGTCACAAAGCGTTAATTAAATCCTCCCAGCAAAAATAAACAACAAACATAAATATAAGTATAAAGCTAAAAAAAAGTTCAAAATATGTCAGCATTCTGAAAATTGACAAAACATTAAAAAAAAAAAGAACTGTGTACTTTTTATAAAAATGCCAGTGTTGTGAGTAAGGACAGGAAAAGTCTGTGGATTTTGCCTAAGACTGCTCTTTCCACCCCACTTCAGTCAGCATGAATTGCAGAACTAGAGTTTTGCTAATATATGGACGGCAGCAGAAACTAGCAGCCTACGATCAGACTTCAGTTGCGGGTAGGGGGTTCTAGAGCAAGATGCTTCAGCATTTCCAGCTAAATGTGATGGACTGTGCAGGAAATAAACAGAAAAAGCCCACGGCTTTGCCAGTCCAAGATTATGGCCCTGGTTAGGGCAAGTGGTACACCACCTGAAAGTTAATAGAGGATTCCTGGAAATGACAGACTCATAGAATTGCTAAAATAATATCTACACTCATTTCTGGTGAATTAAGAGCTGCAGGCATGAATAACAGGGATCTAAGTGGGCCCAGTGAAAAGTGAAAAGAGGGAAATAAAGATTGGCTGCAGTTTGTCTGTGTTCCTTAAATCACACACAAACAAATTCGCAGAAGGTATATTTATGAGCTCAAGTTACTTGAGCAAAATTTCTGCCCGAATCGTTGGTGACTACTACCAAGCTATGAAAATACATCGGCAGCTCTTAGAAATCCAAATTAAATATTGAAGTTCAGAATGAAAAATGAGCAAATACATTAATAGGCAAATGCCAAAGAGGAATTTACATTCTTCTATGTAAGTCCAGGCAAGGTACTAAAAATAAACTCAATAATGCTCAGAAAAACGAAATAGAATCCAGAGAGATGTTCAAGAGCAGTCTGTCTATAATGTGCAGTTTTAAATTAAAAAAAAAATACTGCAAAGAACCAGAAAAGTGTGACCTATATGAAGCAAACAAAATAAGTCAACTATAAAAACAGTCTGTGGATCCTGCTACTGACTCATTTTAAATACTGACTTTAGCAAAGATTTTAAAAGTTATTAAATAAATGTTCAAATTATTATTTTAAGACTATGTTCCAAGACTTTAAAAGACAAATATAAAGACAATGACTCAATAAGTAGGGACTTTCCATAGATAAATAGAAGCTATGACAATGGATCAAGTGGTAAATCCAGAAATGAAAAGTATAATAATCCTATTTTAAAATTCTCTAGCTATATCTAACAGCAGTTTAAGATTGCAGAAAAACTGGTGAAATAAAAACAACACTCAAAATTAATCCAAAGAAAGAAACAAATTTAAAGAAAAATATTTAAGACCTCATAGATTTATAGATCAATCTATAATATGTAATGAGAATCACAAAGTTAAAGACAGAGAGAAAGTATCTAAAAAAAAAAAAAATCTGAAAAGAAAAGTTGCAAAATCTTTTCAAAAATAATAATAAGACATTAATCTATACAAAAATAAGACAATGAAACCTGTTCAGGACAAACACTATGAGATTCATAATGAAACACATTGCAGTTAAAATGTTGAAAGACAGAGAAAATTTTGTATGCATCAAGATTCCCTATGAAAAACTGACTCACTATACACAGAGAAACAGTAATAAACCCTTTGGTTAACTTTTCATTAAGACCAACAAAGGCTAGAAGAGAGTAAAACGATATAACTAAATGAAGGGGTGGGGTGAAAGGACAACCAAGAATTCTATTTCCAGTGAAAATATCCTTCAAAAATAAAAGCAAATTAAAAATATTCCTTGGTAAATAAAGATGGACTCATTAGTAGCAGATATGCCTGGTAGATATTCAAGAGGAAATCCTTCATAATCTCAGGTAATGACAGCAGAAAGCAGCGGAAGTCCACAAGCAGGAACAAAGTTTTCAAAAATAGTAAGGGGCAAGAAAGAATATTGAAAATACACAAAACAACAGCAAACAAAAAATCCTTTCCTTCAATTTATGTGAGATTAAAGCCAAGAACAACTTAAAACTACTGTGACAGGTATTAGAATGACAATTACCACGATTGGGATAGAAGGAGCAGTTGACTAAGATGGTGCATGAGGGAAGCATCGGGATAATTTGAGTTTGTATAGCTCCATCTGGACAGTAAATATACGTAAACTTTATTCAATTGCACATTAGAGATTTGTCCCCTATACTCTGAGTTTTATCTCTATTAATAAAAATGACAAAAGATAAAACCCAGACTCCTAAGCATAAAAAATTAAGAATAGCCAAATACTGATGAAACTCAACTTATTAGATGTGTAAAATGTGTTTTAGAAAGTACAAAATCAATAGAAATCTGATAGATAAAAAGAAAGAAAAAATTTAAATATGACACTTCTGTCACTCGGGCAACAGCAACTTTATCTTTATTAGTTACCCTCTAAACATAGAGTATATTTTATGTCACTTTGTTCATGCAAGATGTACTCCCCTCTTCCCTTGACTTTTTCCATCCCACTGCACCCACCAGGAAATTTGCATATTGTCCCCTAAGGAGGACCTTCCTTTGTGAGTCTGAGATAAAAGCTCAGCTCTTACCTTGCCTTGACCTGATCAGGACTCCTCAGGTCACCTCACAATGAGGCTCCCTGCTCAGCTCCTAGGGCTGCTAATGCTCCGGGTCCCTGGTAAGGACAGAAGGAGATGAAAGAGGAGAATAGGGTGGGAGGGTGAGCTCTGGGGGCCCCAGTGCCTCTCATGTGTGTCCTGTCCCCGTATTAGATGTGCACGTCTTGTCCTCTAGGATGGGGCATGTAATGTTTAGATTTGTGAGAGTGAGGAAGATTTCAGAAAGAGCAAGGACCTTTCCTTGCTCTGGGGAAGGCTCTAACACACAAAGAAAGGGATGATGTGAAAGAATTCTATAGACTCCTGTGTGCTCCATAAATCTTGGTTATTTTTGAAATTGGATGTTTTTGGGATATGAACCAAAATTTTCACTCACAAAAATAATGATTAAGCATGAGAAAAAGTAACTGAAGGGAAATAATTAAAATGTCTCCTAATAATCACATGTAACCTTGTACTTCTCCTAATTATTTTAGGATCCAGTTGGAATATTGCAATGACCTAGGCTACACTCTCCCTGGCCACTACTCCTGGAGAGCCGGCCTCCATCTCCTGCAGGTCTAGTCAGGGCCTCCTACATAGTAATGGAAACATCTATTTGAATTGGCACCTGCAGAAGCCAGGTCAGCCTCCACAGCTCCTGATCTATGAAGTTTCCAACCACTTTTCTAGGGTCCCAGACAGATTCAGTGGCAGTAAGTTAGGCACAGATTTTTGCACTGAAAATCAGCAGGGTGGAGGCTCAGGATGTTGGAGTTTATTACTGCCAACAAGATACAAAAGTTCCTACCACAATGGTATAGTTCTGAACACAAACCTTCCTGTTGGGTGGCCGCAGCCATCCACCCCAGCCACCCACATATGTTGTTTGTCTGGGGAGCAGGCATTATAGAGCAAGATGATGGAGGACTCAGGGGATGGGCTGCAGCAAATTGCTCTGGACTGTGAGAACCTGGGCTACACCAACCCTATCAGCTGCAACAGCCTTGGCCTGGCAGAACTTACATGAAAGTGAAGGGAGTCCAAGTGCCCTCTGAATAATCACACATGGCAGTGGAGAAAGCTAAATGAAAGTTCATGCTAATCCTTCCTGTCATCCCTACAATTTTTTGTCAAATAGATCTGGTCAGTGTCACTGCTTTATAAATAAGGCTGGTTCATGGTAACCCAAAACTAATATGCCTTTTGGATTTGATTTTTTTTTGAATAGTTACTGGTGCACATGTGGCTGGATTGGTTTAGTGATATAAAGACTTCCTCTCTCTGTCTCCACTTCACACTTAACACTTTTTTCTTAGCATGTATCTCCAGTAAAGGGACAGAAACAACATTTTATATAATTGTGCCAGGGAGTACACAAATAAAACTGCTCCCATTCTTAGTTTATGGCTACTAGATAGATTTTGTTAAATTTACTTAAAAACAGAAGTCATGTGTTCAATGTCTTTGATCACTCCCCAGAATGGCAGGTTGAAATAAAAAGAGAGATTTCGGAATTTTGAAAATAGTCAACCAAGCCTGGAAGAATTAGAAGGCATGCAGTTGTATGGCATATTCAACAGAATTTTGAAAAATATAAGATAATATATTTGCCTAATAAAAAAGAAGAATGTTAGGATTTGGGACTGTGGCAATGTAGATGAGCATGAAGAACACACGGCAAAGGTCAACTTTTGGTGCACACCCAGCTCCGTTTCCCACTGTGTTGGGGTCCCTGTGCTGGTAGGGTTGAGGTTGAGCCACCAACCCAGATGGAAATTGGTAAGTATTTCTTGGAAAGAATCGCAATGTTGAATAGACTCCTGCCTGGCCTTCAGGGCTGTGCCCTGATGTCACTGCAAGCTTATGGGAAACTTGTGTATCACACAAGGCTCTATCTAGGACTTTAGTGACTCAAGGGTTAAGGAAGTTCCTGTGCAAAAACACCTTAAGTCTTGTCACATCTTCAAGTCAACACAGCAGGAAATAGGTAAGCTTCCAAAAGCTGATTTTTCCCATCTCATATATCTGAGGATGAAATAAGGGAAAAAAATGATAATTCAGAAGACACCTTACATCAAAATAATTAAGATATTAACCAGGGTTGAGTTGGGACCGTGGAGATCAGCAGGAGATGCAGTGACAGGAGCTCAAGGCCCATATCTCAGACCTGCACAAAGGATAATCAGCGCTGCTTTTTAAGGGAAGTCCACGAGATGTGGGTGGGAGGTTTCACTCTACCATTTAGATCCAGCTGCCAGCCAGATCCAACCCAGACCTCAGCAAATATCACAAGAAATCCAGCCTGGTGTCAAGGACTCAGCTCTTGTCCTTTCTGTTAAGGCAGCTCTAAGCAACTGCCAAACTCAGGTGGATTATCTTCCCCAGGAGAATCCCTCTGCCTGGGCCAAGTCCCCCCTACACTCACATTTGAGAAATTTCACTAAAGAACACAATGATAGAATAGTATCAGCTCAAATGCAAAAATGTATTTCTTCTATAGAATTTTAGGTAATCTGTTCTTCATTTCTTCTATAGCACTCCTATGTCATCAAAATCATGATGCTTTTAAGTTATTATTTATTCTATTCTGCTTTTTCTGCACTTGTTTTTGTTTCTCATCTAAGACCTACTGCATCAGAACTGAAAGCAAACTTTTTGAAAATTTTAAATTATAATATGTGAATTTCAACTTTGTTATGATATTGGAAGAAGTTCACATTGAGAAGCCAGCAAATGCGTGTGACATGATCACACCTGTGTTGAAAATGAAGGAAAATAATACAACAATTGAAGGAATGATGGTGATCATGTCAGAGTTTGTAATGCTTGATACTACATATGATTGTCATATTCCAGTAATTAATATATAGAACAATATGCCTTAAACATACATTTAACAGAGTGTGCTAAAGTTTTTTATGCAGGACAGGGAATATCAATTATGGTGTTATGTAATGTTAGAAGTAATACAAGTTTAAATTAACAAACAATAAAAAGTATATATTTATTATAATTTGAGACCCGTGGCAATAACGCTGGCACTGCCCATGTTTCTGGAGGCAGCAGGCCAGTGGTGCTCACAGCTGTACATAGCATCCAGTACCTGTTCTATTGCTCATGCAAATGGTCTCACCTAGCCTAACATTAGACAGCCACAGTAGACTATTGTCATTATTGCGCCAAATCTTGTTTTATAGACTCCCTAATAATCTGTTTTCCCATGATTAAATATGAAATTTTGAATATATTTTGAGAGAATTAGCTTACGCTATTTACGAATCTCAAAGGAATCTTTAGGTAATCTTGAAGACATGTTAGTATAAACAAATATTAAGATATTTTGCAAATATTATACTATACCAACCGAAGGTAGGTCAGACTAAAATATCTCTTATAAAGTATGTTTTGCAGGCTTTCCATTAGGTCTCAGGCCTAGTCAATGTCAGCACACATAGGACAGATTTCACGCTCAGTATTTGTACTCTGATACTTGAGGAAGCTGAAGAAGCCACAACACCCTAGGGTGGCCCTCGCCCCGATGAATCACACTGCCATACAATCCACTCCCACAGAGAGTAGGCAGGACCTATGACTTGCTTCTAACCAACGTTGTACAGTCAAAGTGGTGAGATGTCTTCCCAGTGTTGTATAGTATTATATAAGCCTTTGCAGACTGGAGAAAGACACTTACTGGCCTTGAACAAACAAACAGCCATGTGTGCATTGCCTGTGTCAGCATCACATGGCAGGAAATTATTCACAAGCTCTAGCAGTTGAGAGCAGACTTCATCCAGGAGCCACACATGGAACCAACCCAAACGCTCATCAATGATTGGCTGAATAAAGAAAATGTAGTACATCTACACCATAGAATACTATGCAGTCATAAGAAGGAATGAGGTTATGTCCTTTGCAGGGACATAGATGAAGCTGGAAGTCATCACCCTCAGCAGACTAACACAGGAACAGAAAACCAAACACTGCATGTTCTCACTCACAGGAGGGAGTTGAACAATGAGAACATATGGACACAGAGAGGGGAATAACACACACCAGGGCTTGTTGCAGGGTGGAGGTGAGGGGAGGGAACTTAGAGGATGGGTCAATAGGTGCAGAAACCACCATGGCACACTTATACCCATGTAACAAATCTGCACGTTCTGCACTTATATCACGTGTTTTTTTTTTTTTTAGAAGAAATAAAGAGAAAAAGAAAAGAAATTGAACCCCTAAGTCATAGAGATGCAAGAAAATGAGTTCTGCAACAACCTGAAAGAACTTTGAAGTGCATGTGTTCTCAGATGAGTTTCATGTGAGAACACAGCCCAGTCTGCCTTTAATACAGTCCTGCGAAGCCCTGTGGAGAGAAACAATGAGGCCATGTGCAGATCCTGACTCAGAAACTGTGAGATCAAAAAAGATGTAGCCGTAAGCTGACAAATATGTGGTATTTGTTATCTGGCAATAAAAAGTAACACATGTATTAAGTACAAAAAATGGACATAAGAGCAGCCACTTACATTAAAAGCACATAATGCATGTGTACATGCATATATATATGCATGTGTATGCACATATATAAACACATGCATATGTGTGTGTAAAAACTGAAGGTATAAAATAAATTGTTTCAGCTTCCACCTTATGAAACTACATAAAGAAGAACAATTTAAATCTAAAGATTAAAAGCATGAAAACAGGCCAGGCACGGTTCCTCACGCCTGTAATCCCAGCACTTTGTGGGAGCCGAGGCCGGTGGATTGCTTTGAGCTCAGGAACTCGGGACCAGTTGGGCAACATGACGAGACTCCCATCTTTACAAAAAATACTACAAGAAATTAACGGGGAATTGGTGGCTCATGCCTGTAGTTCCAGACACTCAGGAAGCTGAGGCTGGAGAATCGCTTAAGCCCAGGAAATGGAGGCTGCCCTGAGCCGAGATCGAGCTGCACTCCAGCCTGGGTGAGTGACAGAGAGACATACAGTCTAAAAAAAAAAAAAAGAAGAAGAAGAAGAAGAAGAAGAAGAAGAAGAAGAAGAAGAAGAAGAAGAAGAAAATAAGAAATATTACAGCAGCAATCAACAATAAAACTGCTAACAGAAAAGTCATAGTGAACACCAAGCATAGCAAAGACTGGTTCTTTGGAAAGAGCTATGTTGTTTAGTTTCTGTATGTTTGGAAATTATCAGTTTATGTTGTTTTCAATATTGATTTCTACTTTGATTCCTCTGTAATCAGACATTATATTTACAATTATTTTAATTATTTTAACTGTATCGAGGTGTTATGTGGGCAGAATATATCCTGTTACGGAATATGTTCTGTGGGCAGCTGGAACAAAAAATGTGAACTTCCTCTATTATGGATTGGAATATTCAATAAACGTCAGTCAGGTTCCGTGGGTTGGTGATGTTGTTGGGTTCTTCTGTATCCTCGCCTGTTTTCTATTTGTTTTCTCAGAAGTTAAGAAGGGGTACTGAAGTCTCCAAGGGTAAATGTTCTTTTAGTTTTTGCCACATGCATTGCACTATGTCACTTTGTTGCTTGGTGCATACACATTTAGAATTACTTTATCTTCTTTTGGAATGACTTTTGTTTTTTCATTATGTAAATACCTTTCAGTCCCTGGTAACTTTCTTTTGCCCTGTAGTCTACTTTATCTGATGTTAATGATAGCTACCTCTTTTTAAAAAATATTTGCGAGGTATTTATTTTTTATTCCTTTTGTATCCAAATATTCAAATTGTTGTATATACTGTTATGTTTGGTGTGTCAGACAACATAGTGTTGGAAAATTTCTTATTGATTCACTCATCACTATTTTCAGATTTCATAATATGCATGTTTAATGTAATTATTGGTATGTTAAGGCTTAAGTCTGAACTCTGTATTTTTTGCTTTATGTTTTTGTTTCTCTGTTTTGTTTCCCTGCCTTCCTGGAGGTAACTCAAATGTTTTTGCAATTTCATTTTCATTTTACTTATAGCTTTTAAAATTATTCTTGTATTTCTTTTTATAGTGATTTTTAAATTGGTTGTTACAGTATTTCCTTTACATGCATAGCTTCTCACAGTATGTTGGTGTCAATATTTTATCATTCATATCAAATAATAGAATTGTACCTTCCTTTGTGTCCTGCATTCTCCCCAATTTGTAAAGTCAAGTATGGTCCAATAACCTGCTATTTGCCTTATATTTGGTGGAGTTATGGAGAGTGGTGAGTATTGGGAATTGATGATATGAACCCGGAAAAGAGGCCAGATGTGTTTCTTGTGAAGAATCACAGAGTTGAAGGAACCACTATTCCTAGGTGGAGCCTGCAGACTGCAAGTTTCAAAGGTATGTAGTTCATCAAGAAGAATTTTAGGTCTGTGTGTTAGTCCGCTTGTGTTACTATAAAGTAATATCTGAGGCTGGTTAATTTATCAAGTAAAGAGATTTATTTGGCTTATGGTTCTGTGGGCTGTACATGAATCATAGTGCAGGCATCTGCTTCTGGTGAGTGCCTCAGGCAATTTACAATCATGGCTGAAGGCAAAAGGGGAGCCAGCTTATCACATTATGAGAGGGAGCAAGAGAGAGAGAGAGAGTCAGGGAGTTGCTAAGTTCTTTAAACAACCAGCTGCCAGGTGAGCTTGTTACCTTGGAGAAGGCACCAAGCCATTCCTGAGAGATCTGCCCCCATGACCCAAACACCTCCCACTAAGCCCTATCTTCAACACTGGTTATCACATTTTAATATGAGATGTGAAAGGGAAAAGTATCCAAACCATATCAGTCTGCAATTATCCAGTGTCTATTGGAGTTTCTTTGCAAAGAGACCCAAGGTCCTGTGACTCAATCCCAGCAAAACTAATATAGTCCCGAAAAGACAAAGTGTCTAGGTTTGGAAATATCTATCATGCAGTGACATGCTAACCAGAAGGCCCAGTAGAGCAAACATCAACAGGGGAGCTATGGAGATGGACAACAACATCCATGATTTACATATGTTGTAAGAATGGCCTGACCAGAGTTATGGACAAAACAACAAAAACAACAACAACAAAAACTCCTTGAGCCCTGAGTATGGGAATTTCTGCTTTTGTAGCCTAGTATCCATAGACTCCATGTATAATCAAACAACAGCCAATGTCCCATGGAAAACATGGGCTAAGTGCAAAGGTTGTTCTGTGCAACTCCTAAGGCTCAGCCAGATTCTCCTCTCTCAGGAGTGTTCCTCTGCGTGTGCCAAGTCAGAGCTGTGTCCACATGCAAACTTGGAAGATATGATAGAGGACAATACGTCAGGTGAGTATCAGTTCAATTAGATAGAATTCTTTTCACTATGGAATTTCAGATCACTTAGTGCTCATTTCTTTCACTGTTCTCTGATGTCCTTTTTTTTTTTTTTTTGTATGTAGTTGATCAGCCTACCAGGTCTTTTATGCAGTTCTACATACAAGGTGACACCAAGGTAAGATAAATGAAGTTCCAGTTTGGGTGCCTCCATCTCCCTCCCCTGGATCCTGATCCAGTGACTGCCAAAACCAGAAAGAACTGGGGTAGGGTGCTTGATCATGGGGAAGGCTGTTGTGGTTTGCCTGGTAGATGGGAAAGGGGAAAGGTTTCACTTCTTCACAATTTGAATGACATCCTCGTCCTCCAACATATGGTCTTTACCCACTTTCTCAGGATTGTGTTTCACAGAGAGACCCCAGACCAGAGCATATTTAAATTCTTTGTAAGATTTTTTTGAATCTTCATGCAGAAATCCTCCACTGTGGTCCCGGAGTAAGGAAGCACCAGTGGGGATGGGTAATCTGGTAATTGGCCTTTGAGTTTGGTGTAAATTCTCACTAGTTTCAGATAGTCCCAGATCTTTTCCAATAGGTCATTAAAATTCCAGCGGTGATGGGCAGAGATGGGTACACAGTGAGGAACCTTATAGATGATATCCAATTCCTCAATAGAGATTCAGTCAATCTTATTTAACACATAGATACAGGGGATATAAACTCTGTTTCCTTCCACCACATCAATGAGGTCATCAGCTGTAGCATCACTACGTAGAGTCACATCAGCATTATGAATCTTGTATTTGGCAGAATGCTCTTCACAGTTTCAGCATCCAGCTCACTCTGGGGCAAGTGACTGTGAGATTAATGCCTCCCTTGTCTTTCTTCTTGAAGCCAATGTTGGGGGGTTTGCTGTTCAAGCGGATGCCAAAGCCTTCCAGCTCATTTTCATTTATCTTCTTATGTCCCAAAGGTTTCAGGACATCCAGAACAATCAGGATCAAGTAACAGGTTTGGGCCACTGCAATGATTTGACCTCTACCTTTCCCATCCTTGGCACCTTTAATGATACCTGGGAGATCCAGGAGCTGGATCTTGGCACCTTTGTGTCTGATGACACCAGGCACAGTGGTCAGAGTAGTGAATTCATAGGCTGCCACCTCAGAATATACCCCTGCCAGGTTACTAAGCAGTGTCGACTTCCCCACAGATGGAAAACCAACAAATCCAGTTCAAGCATCACCTGTCTTGGCCACATCAAAACCTTCTACTGGACCTCCACCACCAGCACCCTTTGCAGTAATGAGTTCTCGACTAAGCTTAGCAAGACAAGCCTTAAGCAGCCCTAGGTGGTGTGCTGTGGCCTTGTTCTTTTGAGTCGGAGTCATCTCGGCTTCTATCTCCGTGATCTTAGCTAAGGTGCTGCTCATCGTAGCGAGTACCCTGTGGCCTCTACACTGTCTCCCTTCACACCAACTTTCTCAATATATACTTTTGTATTGTGTTCTTTCTATGTTTTTTTTTTTTTTTTTTTTGCAGTGATTCTTCTGGCCTTTCAACTGCTAAATCACTGTCCCAGGATATGGAGATTTCTTTTCAGACTTAATAATAATTCAGAAATGACAATTTTTGTATTAAATTGTCATAAAAACAATAAAAGGTTTTGAAATAATAAGTAAATGTATTATTTTCATAGGATGTGGTCATTATCTGAACAGAAATCTGATTCCTATCTTCCAATAGTGATTGTAGAGAAAATATATGCTTTGCCCATATTCCACTTAAAAATGCTCTAAAAATGTTTATGAACTAATAATGTGCATGTCAGTTACATGTCATGATGTGATATGATGGGAAAGTAAAGGAATGTTTGAATCAACAGCACAAAATATCTTTTTTTTTTTTTTTTTTTTTGGTTAAAGAAATGAGCCACATCAGAATTACTTATCTCTTAAAGGATGATGGATTCCATGGTGAGTGAAGTTAAAATTGTATTTCTAAGCAGAAATATCAAAAAGAAAGCATAGTTTATAGAAAAGAGTTTGTGATAACTAGAAAGAATGACAAGTCTTCAGAGACTTTTTATAGTTCTTTTCATTAGTAGGCACAAATATCCAACCAAAAATCTATTGATTTTACTCCACAATCTTCAATGTGGTGACTAAACATAGTGAAATTAAAATTATATTTTAAACTAAAAAGTCCAAAAACAATGAAAAGATAGTTTATAGGAAAGCGCTTGTAAAACAAAGAATGAGGAGACTACAAAATATATCCATAAGTGGGAACACACCTCCAACAAAATTCTAGTGATTTCTCCATCACAATTATTAGTTTGGAGATTGGAGATGCTGCCCATCCTCCTGTGAGCAGGACACCCATGGAGAGTTTGCACAGGGTGAGGGCCCCAAATGCAAGCCTCCCTAGAGGGAAGGCAGAGCAAAATGGCAGAATAGAAAGCTCCACTCATTGTCTTACGTGCCTACCCCCGAGCAAGGACACCAAGTTAACAACCGCCTATGAGAAAAAACATTTCATAAGGACTAACAAATCAGGTGAGGGCTCACAGTACTTGGTTTTAACTTCAAATCACTGAAAGAGACACTGAAGACATAGAAAGAAAGAAAGAAAGAAAGAAAGAAAGAAAGAAAGAAAGAAAGAAAGGAAGAAAGAAGGAAGAGTCCTGAATCATGGATGCCACGCATCCCCCACCCGTAGTAGCATGGTGCCAGGAGCATCAATTGGCACTGAGGGAGGGAGAACACAGAAATTGTGAGGGATTGAACTCAATGCTGTCCCGTTAGGACAGAAAGGAAAACTGAACCAAACTCAGGTGATGCTCACCCATGGAGGGAGAGTTTAAACCAGCCCTAGGCAGAGGGGAATCCCTGACCTAAGCAGTTCAAACTTCTGTGTCTGCAAACCTCTCCACAAACGACTATAACACTGTGTGCTTGAAAGTAAATTTAAAATTAGACTAGGCCATAAGGACTGCAACTCTTAGGCAAGTTGTAGTGCTGAACTAAACCCAGATATAGTGGACTGGGGAGTGAGGGCATGCAACATACTGAGACATCAGCTGAGAAAGCCAAGGGCGTTCTGGTGTCACCCCTCCCCTAACCCCAGGCTGCACAGATTGTGGCTCCAAAAGATAATCCTTTCTTCCACCTGAAGAGAGGAGAGGAAAGAGTGGGGAGGACTTCTTACATCTAAAATATCAGTTTGGCCACAACAGGATAGGGCACTGATCAGAGTTGCGAGGTCCCTGTTTGAGGCCCTAGCTCCCAGATGACATTTCCAGACATACACTGTGCCAGAAGGGAACTCACTGCCTTGAAGAAAAACACCCAGTCCTGGCAGCATTCATCACCTGCTAACTAAAGAGCCCTACACCCTGAATAACTAGCAGTGATACCCAGGTACTATATCAAGGACCTTGGGTGAACGTCTGAGACTTGCTGACTTCAGGTACCAGCACAGCCACAAGGAGGTGCTTGGGATCCACATTTTGAGGACTTGACACTTGGACAACTTTTGTGGACCTGCACTGGGACAAAGGGGAGCCCACTGCCCTGAAGGGAGAGTTCCAAGTCAGGTAGCATTCACAACAAGCTGACTTAAGAGACCTTGAGACTTAAGGGAACATTGGCGGTAGTCTGGCAGTATTCCTCATGGCATAGTGTGATGGTGGCTCCTCTGCCTTTGGAAAGGTGAGGGAAGAGTCAGAAGGACTGAATCTTATGGTTTAGTGCTAGTTAAGCGACAATACAATAGAATGCCAGGTAGACTTCTAAGGTTTTTGACTCTACTCCCTGACTCCTGGACTAGTCCCTGCATTTCTGGACCCACCCAAGGCCTGGGGAACTTCGTTGCCCTGATGGGAAGGGGACAGGCCTAGTTGACTTTACCTGCTACTGAATGTATAGCCCCAGGGCCTTGAGCAAACATAGGCAGTACCCAGAGAGTGGTTATAACAAGCCTTGAGTGAAACCCAGCACTGTGTTGGTTTCAAGTTTGACCCAGGGCAGTCATAGCCATGGTGATCATAGGGGAGCTGGTGTCACTCCAACCTCAGCTTTAGGTGGCTAAGAACAGAGAGAGACTTGGTATGTTTGGGAGAAATTAAGGGAACAGAGCACAAGTCTCTTTCTGGTAATCCAGAGAATTCTACCGGATCATCTCCAAGATAATCAAGGTGACACCTCTATGAGTTCGCAAAAAACACAGTGTAATTGGGCTTAGGGTTCCCCCTAAAGCAAATACAGCTTAGGTCCCAACACCCAAATCTTTTCAAACATCTGGAAAGCCTTCTCAAGAAGGATGGCTACAAATAAGCCCAGACAGTGAAGAGTACAATGAATATCTAACTCTTTAATCCCCGGACATTGAAGAACATCTACTAGCATCAACACCATCTAGGAAAATGTGACCTCACCAAATGAACTAAATAAGGCCCCGAAGACCAATCCTGGAGAAACAGAGATATATGGCCTTTCAGACAGATAGTTCAAAATAGCTGTGTTGAGGAAACTCAAAGAAATTAAAGATAGCACAGAGAAGGAATTCAGAATTCTATCAGATAAATTTAACCAAGAGATTGAAATAGTAAAAAGAATCAAGCAGAAATTCTGAAGCTGAATAATGCAGTAGGCATATGGAACAAGGCATTAGATTCCTTAAGTAGCAGAATCGATCAAGCAAAGTAAGAATTAGTGAGCTTAAAGACAGGCTGTTTGAAAATGCATGATCACAGAAGACAAAAGAAAAAAGAATAAAATACAATAAAGCATGTCTACTGGGTCTAGAAAATTGCCTCAAAAGGACAAATCTAAGAGTTATCAACTTTAAAAAGGAGGTAGAGAAAGAAATAGGGGTAGAATGTCTATTAAAAGGGATAATAAAAGAGAACTTCCCAAACCTAGAGAATAATATCAGTATCCGAATACAAGAAGGTTATAAAACAACAAACAGATTTAACACAAAGAAAACTACCTTGCTAAAAAGGCATTTTATAATGAAACTTCCAAATATCGAGGATAAAGAAAAGCAGCAAGAGAAAAGAAACAAAAAACATACAAAGAAACCCAAATACATTTGGCAGCAGACTTTTCAGTGGAAATCTTACAGGCCAGAAGAGAGTGGCATGACTTATTTAAAGTGCTGAAGGAAAAACAAACCAAACTTATACCCTAGAATAGTGCATCTGGTAAAAATATACTTCAAACATGAAGCAGAAAAAAAAAAAAAGACTTTCCCAGACAAATCAAAGTTGAGGAATTTCATCAATACCAGACATTTCCTATAAGAAATACTAAAGGAGATACTTCAGTAAGGAGGGAGATATTAATAAGCAATAAATAATCACCTGAAGTTATATAACTCACTGGTAATATTAAGTATACAGAAAAATACAGAATTTTTTAATTTATTGTAAATATTTACATTTACAGAATATAAAAATATTTTAAAACTAACTGTGGTATGTAAACAACTGTCAACCTAAATAGAAAGGCTAAACAATGAACCAATCAAAAATAGTAACTACAACAATTTTTCAAGACATAGAACAATAAGATATAAAAAGAAACAACAAAAAGTTTGTTCACAGAGGAGCCTAACCCTACAGCCACCATCACCCTGTGCCATGAGGAGTACTGCCAGACTACCGCCAATGTTCCCGTAAGTCTAAAGGTCTCTTGAGTCCCCTTATTGTGAATAGAAACAACAAAAAACAACAAAAATGGGGTTATGTAATTAAAGCACAGAGTTTATATTAGGTTTCTTTTTACTTGTTTGTTTATACAAAGAGTATTAAGTTGTTATCAGGTTAAAATAATGCGTTATAAGATAGCATTTGCAAGCTTCATGGTAACCTCAAGCCAGAAAACATACAACAAATACACAAAAAAATAAAAAGCAAGAAACTAAATCATATCACCAGAGAAAATCACCTTTACTAGAGGAAGACAAGAAGGAAAGAAAGAAGGGAGAGAAGACTATAGAACAATCAGAAAACACATAGCAAAATGGCAGGAGTAAGTCATTTATCAATAATAGCATTGAATTTAAATGAACTAAACTCTGCAATAAAAGGATATAGACTGGCTGAATGGATAAATTAACAAGATTTGTTTATCTGTTTTCTACAAGAAACACACTTCATCTATAAAGACACACATAGAGCAAAAATTAAGAATTGGAAAAATATCTCATGCCAGTGGAAACCAGTGAAGATCAGGAGTCACTATACTTATTTCAGACAAACTAGATTTCAAGACAAAATCGTAAGAGACATAAAGTTCAGTATATAAGGTTAAGAGGTCAATTAAACAAGAGGATATATCAATTTTAATTATATACGTACCAAACATGGAAGCACCCAGATACATAAAGGAATTATTGTTAGAACTAGAGAGAGAGATAGGCCTTAATACAGTAAGAGCTGGAGACCTCAATCTTTCACTTTCAGAACTGGACAGATGTTCTAAACAGAAAATCAACCAAGAAACATCAGGCTTAGTCTACACTATAGATCACATGGCTCTAATAGATATTTATGGAACATTTCATTCAACGGCTGCAGAATACACATTCTTTCCTCAGCACAAGGATCATTCTCAATGCTAGATCATAAGTTATGTCACAAAAAGGTCTAAAAACATTTAAAAAGTTGAAATATCAAGTATCTTCTCTGACCATAATGGGAAATAGAAATTAATAACAAGACGAGAATACACAGACACATAGAGAGGAACAACATACATCCGGGCTGATAGGAGGGCAAAAGGGTGGGAGGAGGGAGAGAATCAGGAAATAATTAGTGGGTATGAGGCTCTTGTTGACCAAATAATCGATATAGCAAACCCCCATGACACAAATTTATCTATATAACAAACCTACATATGTGCCCTTGAACTTAAAATAAAAGTTTATTAAAAAAAAAAAAAAAAAAAAGGAACTACATACTGATCTACATCCAAAGCAATCTTCTGAAGTCTGACTTTGGTTAAATGAGATTAACATTTATGTTCACTTTCACCAGTGCAGCATTCAACTGAGAGTTCAGGAGGCGATGGATATGTGGATTTTGCTATAAGAAAACTGATCCATAGGCAACAACAAGAAAAACATTTAGCTCGAGCTTTTGAAAAGGAGACTCCCCAAAAATAATATTTGTCTGAATTTTTTAAAAAGAGGAATCAGATTCCTTTATTGCCAGTCTTGAGAGAAGGCAGGCTACTTGTACTTCTGCCCCCTGACTTCCTGAGCCATTTATTCATGCTTACATGGTCATCACTTTAAAGAGTCAGCACATCTATAAGAAGAGCATCTAAAATTGGTAGAATGTCATACCCAAGTGGACTTCTTTGATTGGTCAAACTCAAATATCAAGAAAAGGTAAGTAAGAAATAGCATGTTGTTAGGTGCCTTAGTCTGTATATGTGTGAGCTGTTTGTATGTGCTCTGAAACAGCTGTTTTCAATCTTTATTCCATTTATTTTATGAATATGCCCAAAACTTCCCCAGCAGGAGCGCCTCCTAGTATCACACCTGAAAGAAATACAAATTGTAATTAGACACGTCTGGTCCCAATGGATTTTGGATGCCTCCCTGAGGTCACACATCAGAGCCTCCCCTCCCTTCCAAGGACTGACTCCCTGATCCTCTCCATCAAGCCCCACCCATGGTGAGGGCCTTTGTTTCTACTGTGTTGAGTATAATTAATTATTACTGTACTTTTTACATGCAGACTATGTTTATTTAACTTTAAAGTGACGCTTGATTCTCCTATAAATGTGTTTTTTCATGTCCAATATAACTTTTCAACTGCAAAAATAGCAGAATTTTAATTGAGGGAAATGCACCATATATTTTTTAATTTAAAAAATGCACACATTTTTGCATTTAATGAATTTTCACTTAATGTTAGAGTGTTCAGGAACAAATACAAGCCATCATGTGAAGGTTGGGTGCACGTGAGTAAATAAGATACATTTTTGATTCCATGTACTGATAATATCCAGCAGGGAAATGAGCCACTCAGGGAATAATAGCTACATGATAAAAATGAATAGAATAATTTCAGTCGTTGACAAATCGCATACGAATCAGGCAGTGGTTAGAGGTATCTGGAAGTTGAGGACATTTATTTATGTTGATCAGGAAGGATCTCGGGGTCATTCTCGAGATGCATCTGAGTGGTGAAGAGGCAGCCAGGTGACCATACAAACAAAGATCATCATGGGAAGGGCAGGGACGGGGAGATTTCAGATAAACCACTGTTTATTAAAATAAGTATTTTTAGCTCTTTAATAGTTAAAAATAGGCCATAATAATCAGCTGTCTTCTGTGATTTTGTTCCTTTCAGAGTAAAATTTACTATAGTACCTTTCATTTAAAACCTTGGTCTGGGTCACACCCATGACATAGAACACTCCCTGCTTCAGAAACTGGAGGCCCCTCCCTGCCACTCAAGCCCTTATCAGTAGGCGTTGCCTCTGGGATAGGATCACTTGAGACAGGGGCTGCACTGGACACTAGGCATGGGCTCTGGCCCTGAGGCCCTGGCTTCAGCTGTGGGAGCTCCATGGAACAGGCCTCATATGTCCTGTAGAACTAGATAGAGACCATTGCTCAGTGAACACAGCATTCATCTCCCACTTGATAAGCCAGCAGTGTTCTGCTGGGAAGCCTATCGAGCGAGACATCATTAATACTGGGAAAGATTTGAGTTTTGTTCCCACTTCAGATTCTAGTAGCAACACTCTAGTCCCCAGTTTCCAGCTTCTTCCTCAATGTCTCCAAAGGAGATAGTTTCCATCACTGGCCTGGAAGCAGCAAAACTCAAGGAAGTTTCAAAAGATCCACCCATGTGCTCTGTTTACCTTGTCCACGGTCCACCCCAGCTTTGTGCAGTGGTCCTGGGACTGAGACTGTTTAACAATTAGCAGCTTGGTTGTCCTGATGACACAGCTGGTTATTGCTGTCTAAAACTGCTCTGTCTCATATCGTAAACACTAGCAGTGCATAGCCACAAACATGTAACTTAGAACTAATTAAAATCTAAAACATCGTACCTCATCGTACCTCAGTTACACTAGTTAAAATTCCTGTGCTCAGTATTCCCATATGACTCATGGCTAGCTTAGTTCACAGCATGAGGATAGACAACTTTATTGTCTTAGAAAATTATTTTGTGTAGAGATGACGTGGATACTTGCAGTGTTATAGCCCAGAGCACAAACCCCAGCAGCTGGTCCTCTAGAAGGCTGAGGATCCCAAATGCTTCCTAGTCTGTGTAGATGTGCAGATGCTGTGGTTCTCAGAGGTGCTCCAGAAGGGTTTCTTGGATGGGAGGAATGAGACTGGCTTGACAGATCCACACCAGGAGCCCTCTGCATCCCACTCCAGCCCCTGCCATTATGCCCTGCAGGGTACCTCATGCCCCACCCTCTCTCTTCCAAAACCACATTTTGGCATGGACCCACATCTCACATGGATCACAGAATCTAGTTCCCTAATTTGTTCTGTGACTGATATCTTTTCTGAATACCCTTTGTCCTCATGTAAGTGACTGGTTTATTGAGAGAAGGAACTATTTAGAGTTCCCTACAGATCCTGGCCGAGTGATGGATATAATAGGATCAGCTCCATGACTACCCATGAAAAGACTCACAGTCAAGACTCATCAAGACCCAGCATCAAAAATCCTCTAAGATGCTAAATCACAAATCTGCCATTAGATGGCAGACAAACTCCCTGATAAACAAAACAGAAGCCTGATCTTACAAACAGTGAGAAAGTAAGAATGATAGTGTCCCACTGTCAACAGACAGCCCCTAAGAGTAGAATGGGGTCTTATGTGTCACTTGGATCACCTGGGAGGAGCTGCCAGTGTGCTGAGCAGAGAGAAAGCCCCCTCCATGCTCTGTGCTCTTAGACTGGAAGCCCAGCATTGCCCTCTCTCCTTCCTTGGCTGAGTCCTCAAAGCGCACCTGCTATGGACTGAATTGTGCCTCACAGATTTATATTTTAAAACTGTAACTCTCAAAATAGCTGCATTTGGAGACAGAACCTATAAGGAGGTAATTAAGGTCAAATGAGGTGATAGGAGTAGGGCCCTGATTCAGTGGGATTAGTGTTCTTATAAAAAGAAACTCCGTAGAGCTTTCTTCAAACACCTCCGCTCACAAGCATGCACCCAGGAGAGTTCTTGTGAGGACCTGGCCAGAAAGTGACATCTGAAAACCACAGAGAGGGTCCTCAGCAGAAAGAAAATCCTTCTGGACCTCGATCTAGGAGTATCCAAGTTCCTAACCTGTTAGAATAAATTTCTGTGGTTTAAGCCATATAGGCTGGGATATTTTAGTGTCATATTTCCAGCAGATGGATCCACTGTCCCCCCCTCTCTGTGCAGGATCAGCCTCAGGAGGCACCTTGTGGACAAGGGTACCCAGCTTTGCTCCTCTTTCTCCTGCTGTTCTGACCCTCTGGTGAGGAGGGAGGACTCAGGCTTCATCCTCAGTTTGTTTGCATTAAGCAGGAACACTTTCTTGATGATGCAGTGATTAGCCTGTTTTACTTTCTGATCAGAATTGCATCAATCTGAATGAGCTACTTGCTAGTATTATTGTTTGGGAATGTCCAGTTTGTTCCCCACTTAGAAGCAAGTGGTGAGGTCATTTGGTCCCAATCTTCAGGAACCTTTCCTGTGTCTCAGGAGACAGGGTCACTGTCACCTGCAGGAACAGCCAGAGTATTAATAGGTTCCTATCCTGGCTCCATAAAATCCCAAGCCTGGCTCTGAGCTCCTATTGGCTCCTACTGCCCCCTGGACAGGGAGCCGTCCCAGGTGAGGGGTGATGGGCCTGGACAGATATCACTCTGGCCATCAGCAGTAAAGCTGCCTTTAGGAGCATATGCCACTCCTACTGTCACTACTTGGGCACAAACCTCCCCCAACCTGTTGCTCAGCTGAGAGTTGCTGAAGGTCTTGGATCTTCTCAGGGTGACAGGTTGAGGGACAGCTCTGAACTCACACCCCTGTCTTCCTCCTGCCACCTTGCCTTCTTCTCTATGGGGCACCTCCAGTGTATCTTGTCAGTATCACTGAAAGGAGAATGTCATACTATTTTCTTCTACTTTCTGCCCTTAATTTATGAGTCCAAGTCATCATCACTTCAGACAGGAGACATCTGCATTTTCAGAGCTGTGACGCTTGTTTCTCTCACCTCCTGGCCCAGTATTGAGCCTGTAATTCTGACTCCACTCCATGAGTCCTAGTGGAATGGTCATGGTCAGCAAGTTATGATGATTCTTAGAGACCAGAAAATGAAATGAAAAATATTCAGAAGCTTTTGCATGGGGCAGTCATGACCCAATGTGAACAGAGTCCTAATAGCCTGAGGCATGAAGAGCAAGAACCAAAATTAGTGTTGTCTTCCCTGACATATTTGTCCTGATATGTCCATGGCCAGAGAAACTCAAACCATTTCAAGGAATTAATGATATCTGCTCTCCTCTTGTCTCCATTTCTCTTTTTATACTTAAGCATGAATCATCTTCTTATTTTCCTATATTCCTCCCTCTTCCAAGTTCATGAAATTAGAATTGTAGTCAAGACAGAGATAAAAACTGTGAGAAAAGACATAACATTTGGGTATAGTATGCATCTCCTCAACAGCAATATGCAGTGTTTGCAGGTTCCCCTCCTTCTCAGGGGTTCTTGCTGGGAAGATGCTGACTGCTCCAGCTAGGTTGCTGTCAGCAGCTGCATTTGGAGGGCTTACAAGGAAAAGCTTCCAGGCAGTTAGTGCCAGATTCTGGGAAGAGTAGCAGGAGCGTAGCTCTGGCTTGCTAGCGTGGAATGTACTGGGGTAAGTCCTGGGGAAGACTGTGGGTATGCAAAGAAACAATTTAGAACTCAGATCTGTGGCCACAGCCTTAGGAGCCCAAGGAGTACACTAACACAAATGGGGGTGAGAGAAAGCTAAGACTAAAGGTGTTATGGTCTACTGTAATCTTGTTTATCTTTCTAATGCTACACATAAATTGACTGGTGGAAGTTTTTATACTGGAAACAATGCACATGAAACCCCACAGCCTGTAGTGAGGCATCTGTTAGTTGTAGAATAACTACTACAGAATTTGATTTAAAAATGACATATGGCTGGTAATACATAGTCTCTTCATTCTATTACGAGGTGCATAGAAACGGGATTGAATATATATCTATATCTATCTATCTATCTATCTATCTATCTATCTATCTATCTCTCCAGTTAGGTGTATAAACACACACACACACCACACACACACACACACACACACACACACACACACCTGTACTTCAATATGCATTATCTGTTAACTCTTAGGACAGCCCATGTTACACAGAATGCTCCATTTCACAAAGGAGGAAACTAATGATCAGGCATCATGGGTTGTTTCCCCAAAATCACATGGACAGAAAGTTTTGGGGCTGGGATTTGAACCCAGGTTTACTTGACTACTATGTTCCTTCCACATGACCATGTTCATCTCATAGACCAGCTCATGGCCTATAATGAGAGAGAAAAATCATAAAGAGGGTGTGAAATCTTCAGTTCTCTGCTGCCTCTGTCTCACACCATGATGATTCTAGTGTTAAACTAGCCCCATATGTAGTTCTCTCTACAAAACACAACCATCAAAGCCCTTACAAACTGTAAACAACTTTATTTTGGATTTGGGAGCAGGGATATACCTTGTATCCCCCTGGCCCCCTCTACATCACCTCTTTTTCTTCTGTTCTCTCAGACTCAGTTTGTCCCTCTTAGACTGTGTCCTAAAAATCTAGTTTGCCCTCCAAATATGAAATCAGATAATACCCCCGCCCCATCATATATTGTGAGAGCTGAATGCTAGACTCACAGGTACTGAGATTATACAAGAGCTAATCAAAGGATTTGACCCAAGAGATTTTCTGTCTTAAAAAAATTCTGGCACTACCTCCCCTGCTTACAATAAAATGTTCTCTAACTCTTGTCACAATTGACACCAAATGACAACAAAGTGGAGATATGTGGGAAAAACAGAGGACAACCATGCAGGAAGATATCAGGAAGATAAAAGTCATTTCTTATGCTTGCATTAGTTTTGTGTTCCTGTAACAAATTAGCATGACCTTACTGGCTGCACAGAACACAAATTTATTATCTTACAGTTCTGGAGGTGAGAAGTCTCACTGAGCTAACATCAAGGAGTTAACAGGGCGGTATTCCTTCTGGAGGCTCCAGGGGAGAGAATCTAATTTCTTGCTTTTCATCTTCAAGATGCTCCAACATCCCTGGCTCCATGGGATGGAGCAGCCCTCCATCACTGCAGCAGCCCTCACCATTGTCCCAACTCCTCTCTGACTGCCAAGTGAAAAATAGATTCTTCAGTACACCGATGCTCTCAGCTTCTGATGGTGTTACCATCCATAAACCCATTGTAAGTTGAAACCACTGTAAGTCAAAAATGCATTTAAATCACCTAACCGCCTGGCTAACTTTTTTGTATTTTTTTAGTAGAGACGGGGTTTCACCGTGTTAGCCAGGATGGTCTTGATCTCCTGACTTCATGATCCACCCAGAGTAGTCAGTTTCTACTGAATGTGTATCACTCTCAGATTATTGTAAAGTCAAAAAGTCTTTAAATACAGTCATCATAAGTCGGAGACTGTCAGTAAGTTCAAAAAGTAACTAAAACGTAACTCAAAAATGCTCAGAAAAATAAAACTTTATCCAGACAGAGGTACAATAGTATATTATCTAAAATGTACAATTTTCAGGAAAACACACACACACACACACACACACACACACACACAAAACCCTGAAAAGAAATAGAAAAGAATGATCAATATTGAGGAAAGAAAAGCAAAACAACTACCATCACAACAAAAATGTGTTGGTGAAAGCTGACTCATCTGTGCTAAATATTAACTTTAGCAAAGACTACAAAGCAGTTACTGTACAGATGTTCAAACAATTATTTTTGAAGCTACAATTGAAGACTTAAGAGGAAAATATAAGGACAATGACTCAGCATGTAGACACTCTAAAAAAAGAGAAAGTCTAAAAGTCTAAGAGTTACTATGACAAATGACCAAAGGAAAATTCTAGAAACCAAAAGTATAATAATCAAATTAAAAATGTATCAGGCGGGTGCGGTAGCTCAAGCCTGTAATCCCAGCACTTTGGGAGGCCGAGGCGGGCGGATCACAAGTTCAGGAGATCGAGACCATCCTGGCTAACACGGTGAAACCCCGTCTCTACTAAAAAATACAAAAAACTAGCTGGGCGAGGTGGCGGGCGCCTGTAGTCCCAGCTACTCGGGAGGCTGAGGCAGGAGAATGGCGTAAAACCCGGGAGGCGGAGCTTGCAGTGAGCTGAGATCTGGCCAGTGCACTCCAGCTTGGGTGACAGAGCGAGACTCCGTCTCAAAAAAAAAAAAAATGTATCAAATACGTGCTCACTTTGGCAGCACATATACTAAAAGTGGAACAATACGGAGAAGATTAGCATGGCCACTGCCAAGGATGACACGCAAATCCATGAAACGTTCCATATTTTACTCTTAGCGGTGGATCACTCGGCTCGTGCGTCGATGAAGAACGCAGCTAGCTGCGAGAATTAATGTGAATTGCAGGACACATTGATCATCGACACTTCGAACGCACTTGCAGCCCTGAGACTACAAAAAAAAAAAAAAAGTATTCGATATGTTCAATTCGATAGGTTCATCTTCTCAGATGACAGAAGAATCAGCGAACTTGAAAATAAGAAGAAATTAATAGAAATTACTGAATCTAAAGAAAGAAAAAAATAGCATTTCAGAATCATATTCTACAGTTCCTCCTTGACAGTGAATATACATAAACTTCATTCAGTTACATGCTTAATACTTGTGCCCTTTACTCTGGGATTTTATCAACTAAAATAAAACTAATTTAAAAATCTAGGCCGGGCGTGGGGGCTCAAGCCTGTAATCCCAGCACTTTGGGAGGTCGAGACGGGCGGATCACGAGGTCAGGAGATCGAGACCATCCTGGCTAACACAGTGAAACCCCGTCTCTACTAAAAACACAAAAAATTAGCTGGGCATGGTGGCGGGCACCTGTAGTACCAGTTACACGGGAGGCAGAGGCAGGAGAATGGCGTGAACCCGGGGGGCGGAGCTTGCAGTGAGTGGAGATTGCGCCACTGCACTCCATCCTGGGCGACAGAGCGAGACTCCGTCTCAAAAAAAAAAAAAAAAAAAAAAAAAAAAAGAGAGAGAGAGAGAGAGAAAAAAAGAAGATCTAGATGCTGAAATAAATATGAAAATAATAACTAAGAATAATTGACCAGGTGCAGTGACTCATGCCTGTAATCCCAGCGCTTTGGGAGGTCGAGGTGGGAGGATCACTTGAAGTCAAGAGTCCAGCCTGGGCAACATAGTGAAACCCCATCTCTACCAAAAATACAAAAATTAACCAGGCATGGTGGTGCATGCCAATAATCTCAGCTAGCTCGCAAGGCTGAGGCAGGAGAATCGCTTGAACCCGGGAGGTGGAGGTTGCAGTGAGCCGAGATCCTGCCACTGTGCTCCAGTCTGGGTGGGTAACAGAGTAAGTGAAACTCTGTCTCAATATACACACACACACACACACACACACACACACACACACACACACACTAAAATTAAATAAGAATAACCAAATATTTATGGAAGCTCAGCCTATTAAAGACAAGTGTAAAAGGTGTTTGGGAAAGTGAAAACAAATTAGAAATCTCTTAGAGGAAATAGAAGAACATGATTAAATACGTCCCTTTTTCCACTCAGGCAGCACAGACTTTATTAGGTTCCCTCCAAACACAGAGGACACATTATGTCACTGTGCTCACACTGGATGTCCCCATACTCTCGGCTCTTTCCACACCAGTGCACCCATCAGGGGATTTGCATACTGTCCCCTAGGAAGGACCTTCCATTGTGAGTCTGAGATAAAAGCTCAGCTCTAACCTTGCCTTGACTGATCAGGACTCCTCAGGTCACCTTCTCACAATGAGGCTCCCTGCTCAGCTTCTGGGGCTGCTAATGCTCTGGGTTCCTGGTAAGGACAGAAAGGAGATAAGGGAGGAGAATGGGTTGGGAGGGTGAGCTCTGGGGACCCCACTGCCTGTCCACATGAACATCTTGACCTACAAGAAAAGGGGTATAAAGTTAAAAACTGCAAGTGTGAGAAATAGAAGATTCCTCACTCTTACAGTTCTAAGCTTCATATCCTAGAAGGACAAAGGACTTGTGCTCTCGTGAAGAGTGTGACACAGGAAGAGGAGAATGGTGTAGGCAACTTCTTGAGTCTCTTTTGTGCCTCATGAATGTTTTTTTAAACCTGAATGTTTAGAGTTATGAGCCAAAGTCACACACACAAAAAAATCACTTAGCATAAAGTAAATAACAGAAAGAATATCATTTTAATAAAGTAAATAACAGAGAGAATATCATTTTAATGGTTCCCAATATTTGTACATAACCCTGGACTTCTCTCACTATTTCAGGATCCAGTGGAGATATTGTGATGACCCAGACTCCACTATCCCTACCTGTCACCCTTGGAGAGCCGGCCTCTATCTCCTGCAGGTCTAGTCAGAGCCTCCTGCATAGTGATGGAAACACTTATTTGCACTGGTACCTGCAGAAGCCAGGCCAGTCTCCACAGTTCGTGATTTATGGGAGTTCCAACCGTTTTGCTGGAGTCCCAGACAGGTTCAGTGGCAGTGGGTCAGGCACTGATTTCACACTGAAAATCAGCCGGGTGGAGGCTGAGGATGTTGGGGTTTATTACTGCACGCAAGGTATACAGTTTCCTCCCACAGTGGTAAAACCCTGAACAGAAGCCTCCCTTCTTGCTGTGGTTCAGTTGCCCAAATGTGTTGTTTATCTGGAAAGCAGACACTGTAGATTATCTTTGGAGAGTAAAGAGGAAGATGATGGAGAATTCAGGGGAATACATTACAGCTGAGGGCTCTTGAACCATCAATATCTCAGTTACATCTCAGGTACCACAATTTTAGTCCCCATCAGCTGCAAGAGTCTTGGCCTGGCAGAATTTGTAGGAGAATGGAGGGAGGTCAAGTGCCCTCTGAACAACCAGTCACGTTGCAAGAGAAAGCTGAATCAAAGCTCATCGTAGGCCGGGCGCGGTGGCTCAAGCCTGTAATCCCAGCACTTTGGGAGGCCGAGACGGGCGGATCACGAGGTCAGGAGATCGAGACCATCCTGGCTAACACGGTGAAACCCCGTCTCTACTAAAAAAACAAAATATAAAAAATTAGCCGGGCGAGGTGGCGGGCGCCTGTAGTCCCAGCTACTCGGGAGGCTGAGGCAGGAGAATGGCGTGAACCCGGGAGGCGGAGCTTGCAGTGAGCTGAGATCCGGCCACAGCACTCTAGCCTGGGCGACAGAGCGAGACTCCGTCTCAAAAAAAAAAAAAAAAAAAAAAAAAGCTCATCGTAATCCTCTCTGCCTTGCCTACGTTCATTCATCAACTAAATTCATTCAGCCTGACAACCACTTAAATGAAACAGATTAGTGGCAATACAAAACTAATACAGTCTTGGTTTTGATTTGATTTAGCAGTTACTAGTGTACATGTACCTTGACAAGATTCGGTGATACTAAAACAGTTTCCCTCCTGTCTTCTACCTTCCACCTTACACTTTTCTTAACATACATCTCTCTCTGGGGGCAGCAGGAGGCACAGCATTTTATCCTTTTTTTCAGGGAGTGCTGGAGTGTATTTATATTCTAGACTTTTTAACTACTAGATATATTTTGTAAGTTTATGCAAAAACTAAGACCTAGTGACAAAAATCTTTGAAAAATCTTATTCACAGTATGTTGAAATGAAAAGAAAGTTCTATGAAATCCAAAGCTGTGTTTTAAAAATAAATATCCAAGTTTGAAAAGAAAAAAGAAAAAAGACTAAAAATGTATGTCATATTCAATGGAATCTGGATTAATACAAAATAATATATAAGCTTACATTTTGCCCCACAATCTATAGCCTCTGGGCAGAGGGCAGTAAACGAGAACGTGAGGGCAGCTGTTACTGTGTTGGTGGTGGTGTGCTGGAGTTGATATATGAACCCAAGTGGAAGCTCTGCTGTATTTCTTGGGGAGAATCACAGAGTTGTGGGACTCCTGCGTGGAGTTCAAGGCTGTGCTCTGACACAACGGCAAACTCACAGGAAGTATTGCATCATGCAGTCTTTAGTGACTCAAAGTTTAGAGAAGTCTCTGTCCAAATGTACCTCAGGTCATATCACACATTCACAGGACATAGAAGACCTTGGAAAAGTAGATCCTGCCCCTGTCTTTTACCAGGGAATGATTAGAGAAAGAAAGGATCATTCAAGAAAGTTTATAGTTAAAATAAAGATGATGCTGACCAGAGCAGTGCAGGGGCTGGGAAGATCAGGAGGAGGTGTAGTGGTGGGAGCCCAAGGCCCATAGGTCAGACACACATAAAGGAAAATCAGGGCATCACCGTAGGGGAAAACTCTTGAGAATGCAGGAGGCTTCACTGTGTCTCTCTAGTCGACCTACCCAGCTACCATTCTCAACCCAGGCTTCAGCAAATGTCCCAAGGAGAAATTCAGCCTGGTGTTAAGGGCTCCACTCATGCCATGTAATCCATAATCTGTAAGATAGGTACATGCCACTGCCAAAGGTGAGATGAATTCCCCACTCTTGTAGAGATCTTCTGCCTGGGCCAAACCAGAATCTCCAATCACACTCATATTTGGCAAATTTTACTGAGGCACAAAGTGACGGGATGACACAAGGCAATATACAAAGGCATCTTTCCTCTGTGGAATTTTAGGCTATCTGTTCTTTATTTTTTCCACAACTTTCTGATGTTATAATAAACATGATTTTTTAAATTTATTTTTGCTCTCCTGCATTTATTGCAATTCTTGTGTCCATCTTCTAAGGCCTATTCCTTACTACTTCACTATTGAAAGTAAATATTTCAATTAAATTACAAAGTGGGAATGTCACTTTGAATATTATATTGCAAAACATTCACATCTAGATCAATAAATGCACATGGCACATGGAAATGAAGGAAAAGACAACTGCAGAAATGATAATGATCTTATCAGTGTTTACAGTAATTGATACTGAATACCAAACATGAAATACTGAATTTAATATTCCAGTAATGTATGCAGAAATTACACACATATATGCTTTAAATATACTACATTTACAATAGTACTTTAATATTATTTTGTTCCATGAAAGGCTATATGTATTATTTCATCATGTTATAGTAGAAGTAGATAGTTTGAATTAGCAAATCAAAATGATCCTGCCTTTGATTAAGGACATAAGCTATATGGAAGATGGCTGCCTATTCCAAGAAAATATATCCAGTGGCAAATGCATTTAATATATCTATGTATTATTATCTTTGCTGAGTATGAAATTGTATGACAATGTTTACATGTAAGAAAAAGAATCCAAAAGGAACTCAATCCTTCCAATGGAAAATAAATATCAGTAAGTAATTTGACTTTGGGGCTTTTGAAAAGGAAAGAAATAAAATGAGGCAAAATGAATATGGAAATAAATACTGTTTGTAAAACAACAAAATGTTAGGCAGTTACATATCAGTAGTACTCTATAAAAGAAATGCTAAAGACAATTCTGCAACAGAAAGAATGTAAGACTAAATAGAAGCATAAAGATATATAAGAGACGGACACAGGAAAGGATATATATATGAATAAATATAAATTAATATTTGTGCACAATGATAGATGTCATGGTTTGTGAATTTTGCAATGCATATATAACCGAATTGCATGAAAAATAACATAAAAAGTAGTGCAAATAGAATTTAAAAATCTAACTCTATTTCAGGAAGTGGTAAATTAATATTTGGTACTAGGAAGTAATAAGTTGAGGAGAGCTGGTATGTAATAAATGATTGTATATTTAACAAGTTAATGTAAGGAAAAAGATAATAAAATGTCTAATCCAAAGGAAAGCAAGAAAGCAGGAAATCTGAAAAAAAAAAAAAAAGGATGGTAGATTTAACTCTAACTACCAGTAATTTAGACATCATAAACAGACAAATTTCTCTAAATAAAACTTTTTATCAAACAAGATTAAAATGAAAGGTTTATGCTGCTTATAAAATACACACTGCAATAAGATCATAAAATGGCTTGGAAAATTAAAAAATGGAAAGTATAAATCATGCAAAAACCGAATTAAGGAAATCTGACTTATACTTTAAGGCAAGGGAGAAAAAGGGACATTTCATAATGATAAATGGGTAAATCTATTAGGAAATCATTAAAATGCTAAATCTACATAGACCCAAAATATAACTTTAAAATATATAAATTGAAAATTAATTAAATAAAGTAAGAAAAAGTCAACTCCATGTTATGGTGGGAGACTTTATGCTCAAGAGATGATAGAAAAGCAGAAAATAACATAATAAGGATTTAAAAGATTTGATCAATATAATTACCACATTTGACATAGTTAAAGAAGAAAAAAAGTATATGGTCACCTCAATTGGTATAGAAAGAAGCACTGGACAAAATTTAGACCCTGTTATGCAAAAATGTCCTAGAAAATTTGAAATGGAAAAAACCTTCCTTATCTCTCAGAGAATACACAGGCAGACAGGCAGACAGACAACAGACACACACACACACACACACACACACACACCCACATTAAATACTGAAAAATTGTTTTTCTTACTTTGGAATTTTGGAATTAGATATTTTTAAAAGATGTAAAGTATCGGGGGGGCGGAGCAAGATGGCCGAAGAGGAACAGCTCCAGTCTCCAACTCCCAGCGCGAATAAACAGAAGACCGGTGATTTCTGCATTTTCAACTGAGGTACTGGGGTCATCTCTCTAGGGAGTGCCGGACAATCGGTGCTGGTCAGCTGCTGCAGCCTGACCAGCGTGAGCTGAAGCAGGGCGAGGCATCGCCTCACCTGGAAGCGCAAGGGGGAAGGAAATCCGTTTTCCTAGCCAGGGGAACTGAGACACATAACACCTGGAAAATCGCGTAACTCCCACCCCAATACTGCGCTTTAAGGAAACAGGCACACCAGGAGAATATATCCCACACCTGGCCGGGAGGGTCCCACGCCCACGGAGCCTCCCTCACTGCTAACACAGCAGTCTGCAGCGATCTATCCGCAAGGTAGCAGCGAGGCTGGGGGAGGGGCGCCCGCCATTGCTGAGGCTTAAGTAGGTAAACAAAGCCGCTGGGAAGCTCGAACTGGGTGGAGCTCACAGCAGCTCAAGGAAACCTGCCTGTCTCTGTAGACTCCACCTCTGGGGACAGCCCACAGCTGAGGTCCAATAGGGAAAGCAGCGGGGGCGGTGCAGAGGCGAACGACTCTGTCTGACAGCTTTGGGGAGAGCCGTGGATCTCCCAAGGCGGAGGTTGAGATCCGAGAACGGACAGACTGCCTGCTCAGGTGGGTCCCTGACCCCTGAGTAGCCTAGCTGGGAGACATCCCCCACTAGGGGCAGTCTGACACCCCACATCTCACAGGGTGGAGTCATCCCTGAGAGGAAACTTCCAAAGGAGAATCAGACAGGTACACTCGCTGCTCAGCAATATTCTATCTTTGGCAACCTCTGCTGCTGATACCCAGGCAAACAGGGTCTGGAGTGGACCTCAAGCAATCTCCAACAGACCAACAGACAGTCCTTCTGACTGTCAGACGGAAAACTATCAAACAGGAAGGACACCTATACCAAAACCCCATCAGTACGTCACCATCATCAAAGACCAGAGACAGATAAAACCACAAAGATGGGGAAAAAGCAGGGCAGAAAAGCTGGAAATTCAAAAAATAAGAGCGCATCTCCCCCTGCAAAGGAGCGCAGCCCATCGCCAGCAACGGATCAAAGCTGGTCAGAGAATGACTTAGACGAGATGAGAGAAGAAGGCTTCAGTCCATCAAACTTCTCAGAGCTAAAGGAGGAATTACGTACCCAGCGCAAAGAAACTAAAAATCTTGAAAAAAAAGTGGAAGAATTGACAGCTAGACTAATTAATGCAGAGAAGATCATAAACGAAATGACAGAGATGAAAACCATGATACGAGAAATACGTGACAAATGCACAAGTTCAGTAACCGACTCGATCAACTGGAAGAAAGAGTATCAGCGATTGAGGATCAAATGAATGAAATGAAGCGAGAAGAGAAACCAAAAGAAAAAAGAAGAAAAAGAAATGAACAAAGCCTGCAAGAAGTATGGGATTATGTAAAAAGACCAAATCTACGTCTGATTGGGGTGCCTGAAAGTGAGGGGGAAAATGGAACCAAGTTGGAAAACACTCTTCAGGATATCATCCAGGAGAACTTCCCCAACCTAGTAGGGCAGGCCAACATTCAAATTCAGGAAATACAGAGAACGCCACCAAGATACTCCTCCAGAAGAGCAACTCCAAGACACATAATTGCCAGATTCACCAAAGTTGAAATGAAGGAAAAAATCTTAAGGGCAGCCAGAGAGAAAGGTCGGGTTACCCACAAAGGGAAGCCCATCAGACTAACAGCAGATCTCTCGGCAGAAACTCTACAAGCCAGAAGAGAATGGGGGCCAATATTCAACGTTCTTAAAGAAAAGAATTTTCAACCCAGAATTTCATATCCAGCCAAACTAAGTTTCATCAGTGAAGGAGAAATAAAATCCTTTACAGATAAGCAAATGCTTAGAGATTTTGTCACCACCAGGCCTGCCTTACAAGAGACCCTGAAGGAAGCCCTAAACATGGAAAGGAACAACCGGTACCAGCCATTGCAAAAACATGCCAAAATGTAAAGACCATCGAGGCTAGGAAGAAACTGCATCAACTAATGAGCAAAATAACCAGTTAATATCATAATGACAGGATCAAGTTCACACATAACAATATTAACCTTAAATGTAAATGGACTAAATGCTCCAATTAAAAGACACAGACTGGCAAACTGGATCAAGAGTCAAGACCCATCAGTCTGCTGTATTCAGGAGACCCATCTCACATGCAGAGACATACATAGGCTCAAAATAAAGGGATGGAGAAAGATCTACCAAGCAAATGGAGAACAAAAAAAAGCAGGGGTTGCAATCCTAGTCTCTGATAAAACAGACTTTAAACCATCAAAGATCAAAAGAGACAAAGAAGGCCATTACATAATGGTAAAGGGATCAATTCAACAGGAAGAGCTAACTCTCCTAAATATATATGCACCCAATACAGGAGCACCCAGATTCATAAAGCAAGTCCTTAGAGACCTACAAAGAGACTTAGACTCCCATACAATAATAATGGGAGATTTCAACACTCCACTGTCAACATTAGACAGATCAACGAGACAGAAAGTTAACAAGGATATCCAGGAATTGAACTCATCTCTGCACCAAGCGGACCTAATAGACATCTATAGAACTCTCCACCCCAAATCAACAGAATATACATTCTTCTCAGCACCACATCGCACTTATTCCAAAATTGACCACATAATTGGAAGTAAAGCACTCCTCAGCAAATGTACAAGAACAGAAATTATAACAAACTGTCTCTCAGACCACAGTGCAATCAAACTAGAACTCAGGACTAAGAAACTCAATCAAAACCACTCAACTACATGGAAACTGAATAACCTGCTCCTGAATGACTACTGGGTACATAACGAAATGAAAGCAGAAATAAAGATGTTCTTTGAAACCAATGAGAACAAAGATACAACATACCAGAATCTCTGGGACACATTTAAAGCAGTGTGTAGAGGGAAATTTATAGCACTAAATGCCACAAGAGAAAGCAGGAAGATCTAAAATTGACACTTTAACATCACAATTAAAAGAACTAGAGAGGCAAGAGCAAACACATTCAAAAGCTAGCAGAAGGCAAGAAATAACTAAGATCAGAGCAGAACTGAAGGAGATAGAGTCACAAAAAACCCTCCAAAAAATCAATGAATCCAGGAGTTGGTTTTTTGAAAAGATCAACAAAATTGACAGACCGCTAGCAAGACTAATAAAGAAGAAAAGAGAGAGGAATCAAATAGTCGCAATAAAAAATGATAAAGGGGATATCACCACCGACCCCACAGAAATACAAACAACCATCAGAGAATACTATAAATGCCTCTACGCAAATCGACTAGAAAATCTAGAAGAAATGGATAATTTCCTGGACACTTACACTCTCCCAAGACTGAACCAGGAAGAAGTTGAATCCCTGAATAGACCAATAACAGGCTCTGAAATTGAGGCAACAATTAATAGCCTACCCACGAAAAAAAGTCCAGGACCAGATGGATTCACAGCTGAATTCTACCAGAGGTACAGGAGGAGCTGGTACCATTCCTTCTGAAACTATTCCAATCAATAGAAAAAGAGGGAATCCTCCCTAACTCATTTTATGAGGCCAACATCATCCTGATACCAAAGTCTGGCAGAGACACAACAAAAAAAGAGAATTTTAGACCAATATCCCTGATGAACATCGATGCAAAAATTCTCAATAAAATACTGGCAAACCGGATTCAGCAGCACATCAAAAAGCTTATCCACCATGATCAAGTGGGCTTCATCCCTGGGATGCAAGGCTGGTTCAACATTCGCAAATCAATAAACGTAATCCAGCATATAAACAGAACCAAAGACAAGAACCACATGATTATCTCAATAGATGCAGAAAAGGCTTTTGACAAAATTCAACAGCCCTTTATGCTAAAAACGCTCAATAAATTCGGTATTGATGGAACGTACCTCAAAATAATAAGAGCTATTTACGACAAACCCACAGCTAATATCATACTGAATGGGCAAAAACTGGAAAAATTCCCTTTGAAAACTGGCACAAGACAGGGATGCCCTCTCTCACCACTCCTATTCAACATAGTGTTGGAAGTTCTGGCTAGGGCAATCAGGCAAGAGAAAGAAATCAAGGGTATCCAGTTAGGAAAAGAAGAAGTCAAATTCTCCCTGTTTGCAGATGACATGATTGTATATTTAGAAAAACCCATCGTCTCAGCCCAAAATCTCCTTAAGCTGATAAGCAACTTCAGCAAAGTCTCAGGATACAAAATTAATGTGCAAAAATCACAAGCATTCTTATACACCAGTAACAGACAAGCAGAGAGCCAAGTCAGGAATGAACTTCCATTCACAATTGCTTCAAAGAGAATCAAATACCTAGGAATCCAGCTTACAAGGGATGTAAAGGACCTCTTCAAGGAGAACTACAAACCACTGCTCAGTGAAATCAAAGAGGACACAAACAAATGGAAGAACATACCATGCTCATGGATAGGAAGAATCAATATCGTGAAAATGGCCATACTGCCCAAGGTTATTTATAGATTCAATGCCATCCCCATCAAGCTACCAATGAGTTTCTTCACAGAACTGGAAAAAACGGCTTTAAAGTTCATATGGAACCAAAAAAGAGCCCGCATTGCCAAGACAATCCTAGGTCAAAAGGACAAAGCTGGAGGCGTCACGCTACCTGACTTCAAACTATACTACAAGGCTACAGTAACCAAAACAGCATGGTACTGGTACCACAACAGAGAAATAGACCAGTGGAACAGAACAGAGTCCTCAGAAATAATACCACACATCTACAGCCATCTGATCTTTGACAAACATGACAAAAACAAGAAATGGGGAAAGGATTCCCTATTTAATAAATGGTGCTGGGAAAATTGGCTAGCCACAAGTAGAAAGCTGAAACTGGATCCTTTCCTTACCCCTTATACGAAAATCAATTCAAGATGGATTAGAGACTTAAATGTTAGACCTAATACCATAAAAACCCTAGAAGAAAATCTAGGTAGTACCATTCAGGACATAGGCATGGGCAAGGACTTCATGTCTAAAACACCAAAAGCAACAGCAGCAAAAGCCAAAATTGACAAATGGGATCTCATTAAACTAAAGAGCTTTTGCACAGCTAAAGAAACTACCATCAGAGTGAACAGGCAACCTACAGAATGGGAGAAAATTTTTGCAACCTACTCATCTGACAAAGGGCTAATATCCAGAATCTACAAAGAACTCAAACAAATATACAAGAAAAAAACAAACAACCCCATCAAAAAGTGGGCAAAGGATATGAACAGACATTTCTCAAAAGAAGACATCCATACAGCCAACAGACACATGAAAAAATGCTCGTCATCACTCGCCATCAGAGAAATGCAAATCAAAACCACAATGAGATACCATCTCACACCAGTTAGAATGGCAATCATTAAGAAGTCAGGAAACAATAGATGTTGGAGAGGATGTGGAGAAATAGGAACACTTTTACACTGTTGGTGGGATTGTAAACTAGTTCAACCATTATGGAAAACAGTATGGCGATTCCTCAAGGATCTAGAACTAGATGTACCATATGACCCAGCCATCCCACTACTGGGTATATACCCAAAGGATTATAAATTACTCTACTACAAAGACACATGCACACGTATGTTTATTGCGGCACTATTCACAATAGCAAAGACTTGGAATCAACCCAAATGTCCATCTGTGACAGACTGGATTAAGAAAATGTGGCACATATACACCATGGAATACTATGCAGCCATCAAAAAGGATGAGTTTGCGTCCTTTGTAGGGACATGGATGCAGCTGGAAACCATCATTCTTAGCAAACTATCACAAGAAGAGAAACCAAACACCGCATGTTCTCACACATAGGTGGGAACTGAACAATGAGATCACTTGGACTCGGGAAGGGGAACATCACACACTGGGGCCTATCATGGGGAGGGGGGAGGAGGGAGGGATTGCATTGGGGAGTTATACATGATATAAACGTTATGCACATGTACCCTAGAACTTAAAGTATAATAAAAAAAAAAAAAAAAAAAAAAAAAAAAAAAAAAGATGTAAAGTATCATCATTCCTAGGTAATACTGTACTGGATGTCTTACTAGTACAAAGGGCAAGAAAAAGAAATAAAATGCGTGAGTACTGGAAATAAAGAAAATGAATAGTTATTATTTGTAGATAGTATGATTGTTTGGATAGTAAACCGAAACCATAATCTAGAAGTCTTCTTTAACATTTTAATAATGTTTTGTACAGTGTCAAGACTTCACATCTTAGGCCTGCCCAGGTGGCTCACACCAATAATTCCAACACTTTGGGTGGATGAGGCAGGCGAATGACATGAGGCCAGGAGTTTAAGACGAGCCTGGCCAACATGGTGAAATCCTGCCTCTACTAAAAATACAAAAATTAGCTGGCCATGGTGATGCACACCTGTAATCTCAGCTACCCAGGAGGCTGAGGCATGAGAAGAGCTTGAACCCGGGAGGCGGAGGTTGCAGTGAGCCGAGATTGCGCCATTGCACTCCAGCCTGAGCGATAGAGTGAGACTGTCTTTAAAAAAAAAAAAAAATGCTGGGCGCGGTGGCTCAAGTCTGTAATCCCAGCACCTTGGGAGGCAGAGGCGGGAGGATCACGAGGTCAGGAGTTCAAGACCAGCCTTGCCAACATGGTGAAACCCCATCTCTACTAAAAATACAAAAATTAACCAGGCGTGGTGGTGCCCGCCTGTAATCCCAGCCCAGGAGGGATACTGAGGCAGGAGAATCACTGGAATCCGGGAGGCGGAGGTGTCAGTGAGCCGAGATCACACCACTGCACTCCAACCTTGGAGACAGAGTGAGACTCCATCAAAAAAAAATAAATAAATAAAAGATTTCACATCTTTTATTATGTCTATTCATAAGAATTTAATGTTTTGTGATGCTTTTTAAAAGGCATATTTTACAATTCCATCTCCAATTTGTTGCTGGTATGATCATTTTTTACACATGGTTTTTATATTTATTGATTTTTCTAAATGTATTTATTCATTAAAAAATATGTATTTGCCTTTACTACATTCACCTGATTTTTAAATGTCCTTTGAATCCTATACTAGCTAATAACATTAAATGAAATTTTAGAAATAAAATTATATATGTTCCTTACAAACATTCTATGGGCATCCCTACCAGATTTAGATACTTGATTTTCTGAATTTATTTTCGAAAATAAGTTCTCTGTTTATTATTGGTTCACCAAGAAAATATAAATAAATATTTTCCTATTAACACCTTAGTCTCTATGAGAAATCATCATCTCTATGTAACTATTTTTGCAGACTGCAAGCCCATTTGCTGGTTGTCTACTGATGCTCGTGGCATGAAAATACAACAATGAGTTCTAGAGAAGACCTGATCCTGTGCTGCCTGGATCATAAGGGAGAGATCATTAAAATAATGGAGTATATACCGGAAATTTTGAATAGTCAAACATTTCAATCGGTGTAGTATTTTCCCAGAATGCATTTATTGAAGATTCAAGCACAAAAAGAATGCAATTTAGCAAGCATTTACTTAATCGGGTAAAGATAATGCAGTGTTTAATAATGTACCTTCTAGAGCTGTGGTCAAGACAGATTTTGGTTGCTCCTTCTTGTTTCAGTAAAAAAAAGACAATGATTTGTTGATTTCTCCCATATGCCTAGGAAAGGAGAGTCGCAACACATTCTAGATATAACTAATTCTGTTGTAGAGCAAAAACCAGTGATATCATCTCAGTAGCATTTTTTTGTCTAATATGTAAACTTATAAAATAATTATTAATTAATAAAGAATTATAGATGCTTTAAAATTATGCATTTTCAAATATGTTCCTAGGTGCCTCTTTTCTTGCAGTCAAGAAATTAACTTGCAGTTCATATATGAATTCACCTGATAAGAATAGTGTGTCTTAACAAATATTACAGTACATTGCACCAAACCTTCTACATATCTAGGACTCAAAAAATATATTTGACACATTTTAAAACATGAAAATATTATTAAATTAGTACTTCACATTTAATTAATCTTTTAAGGTAATTTGTGCATTGGCTTTTTGTTAGACATATCAATTCTTCAGTTTTTTATTTCTATATTTGAGTTAATTTAAATATATTTAAATTGGTTTAATAAAATTATAAAATCAAATTTCTATAAGCAACAAGGAAGTAAACTCTATAAAATGTATCAAATACTTAACCATAAATGTTTGTAATAAACTCTGAAGTTAAGATTACAATATTATATTGAAACAGTGGAAAGTTCACAAAGAAGTATGTTAATGCTCACAATAATGAATAACAAATTAAAGGTAAAACTGACCTGTATATAATCGCATTACTTTATCCAGTCTATCACTGATGAACATTTAGGTTGACTCCATGTCTGCTACTGCAAATAGTGCTGAAATGAACATTCACACCTATATGTCTTGATAATAGAACAATTTATATTCCTTTGCGTACTTACACATTAATGAGATTGCTGGGTCTAATGGTAATTCTGCCTTTAGCTCTTTGAGGAATTGCCACACTGTCTTCCACAGTGGTTGAACTAATTTATATTTCCACCAAGAGTATGTAAGCATTCATTTATGCTCCACATCCTCTCCAGCATTTATTTTTTGACTTTTTAGTAATACTAGTTCTGACTGGTGTGAGATGATATCTCATTGTGGTTTTGATTTGCATTTATCTAATAATCAGTGATATTGGACTTTTTTCCACATGACTGTTGGCCACATGTATGCCTTTTGAAAAGTATCTGTTCATGTCCTCTGCCCACTTTTTAATGGGACTATTTTTTTCTTGTACATTTGTTTAAGTGATTTATAGATGCTGGATATTAAACTGTTGTCAGATGCAGAGCTGGCAAATATTTTCTCCCATTCTATAGGTTGTCTGTTTATTCTGCTGATAGTATATTTGGCTATGCAGAAGCTCTTTAGTATAATTAAATCCCATTTGTGAATTTTTGCTTTTGTTGTAATTGCTTTTGACGTCTTTGTAATGAAATCTTTGCTCATGTCTATGTCCTGAACGGTATTGCCTAGGTTGTCTTCCAGGATTTTTAGAGTTTTTGAGTTTTATGTTTAAGTCTGTAATCCATCTTTAGTTAATTTTTGTATATGGTTTAAGGAAGGGGTCCAATTTCAACCTTCTACATATGGCTACCCAGTTATCCCAGCATAATTTCTTGAATGCAGAATCCTTTCCGCATTGCTTGCTTTTGTTAAATTTGTCAAAAAGATCTGATAGTTGTAGGTATGCAGTCTTATTTGCACGTTCTCTATTCTGTTCCATTAATCTATGTATCTCTTTTTGTATCAGTACCATGCTGTTTTGGTTACTGTAGCCTTGTAGTATAATCTGAAGTCAGGTAGTGTAATGCCTCCAGCTTTGTTCTTTTTGTTTAGAATGGCTTTGGTTATTTGGGCTCTTTTTTGGTTCCACATAAATTTTAAAACACTTTTTTTCTAGTTTGTAGAATAATCACAATGGTACTTTAATGATAATAGCATTGAATATATAAATTGCTTTGGGCAATATGGTCATTATAATGAAATTGATTCTTCCTATCCATGAGCATGGAATGTTTTTCCATTTAATTGTGTCATTTCTGATTTCTTTGAGCAATGTTTTATATTTCTCTTTATAGAGATCTTTCACCTCTCAGGCTAGCTGCATTCCTAGGTATTTTATTTCTCTTTGTGGCAATTTTGAATGTTATTGCATTACTGATTTGACTCTCAGCTTGGCTCTTCTTGGAGCATAGAAATATTAGTACTTTTTGTACATTGATTTTGTATCCTGGAATTTGGCTGAAGTTGTTTGTCAGCTTAAGTAGCTTTTGGGCTGAGACTATGGGGTTTTCTAGAGATATAATCATGTGCGTCCAGGTGCAGTGGCTAGTGCCTATAATCCCAGCACTTTGGGAGGCCAAGGTGGGTGGATCACTTGAGATCAGGAGTTTGAGACCAGTCTGGTCAACATGGTGAAACCTCGTCTCTAGTAAAAATACAAAAATTAGCTGAGCATGGTGGTACACACCTGTAATTCCTGCTACTCAGGAGGCTGAGGAGGGAGGACCATTTGACTCCAGGAGGTGGAGGTTGCAGTGAGCAGAGATTATTCTGCTACACTGCAGCCTGGGTGACAGAGCAAGATTCTGTCTCAAAAAAAGAAAAGAAAAGAAAAGAAAAGAAATCATTTTGTATGCAGCAAGGATAGTTTGACTTCCACTCTTCCAATTTGGGTGCTTTTTATTTCCTTCTTTTGCCTGATTGTTCTGGTCAGTACTTCTAATACTATGTTGATAGGATTGGTGGAGAGAGGGCATCATTGTCTTGTTACAGTTTTAAAGGGAAATGCTTCTAACTTTTGCCACTCAGTATGATGCTGGCTGTGGCTTCGTCCTAGATGTCTCTTATTATTTTGAGGTATGTTCCTTCAATACCTAGTTTGTTGAGAGTTTTTAAAATAAAGGGATGTTAAATTTTATCAAATGTCTTTTCTGCATCTATTGAAATAATCAAGCCATTTCTGTGTTTAGTTCTGTTTATGTGATGAATTATATTTATTGATTTGCATATGTTGAACCAAATGTATACCCTGGGGATAAAGTCTACTTGATCATGGTGGATTAGCTTTTTGATATGTTGCTGGATTTGATTTGCTAGTATTTTGCTGAGGATTTTTGTATCAATGTTCGTCAACCATATTGGTCTGAAGTTTTTTGTTGTCATTGTTGTTGTATCTCTGCCAGGTTTTGTATGATACTGATGAGTTAGGGAGGAGTCCCTCCTCCTATTCTCTCTCTCTCTCTCTCTCTCTCTCTCTCTCTATATATATATATATACATATATATATATATATATTCTTTTTTTTTTTTTTTTTTTTTTTGAGACAGAGTGTTACTCTGTTGCCCAGACTGGAGTGCAGTGATGTGATCTCCGCTAACTGCAAGCCCCACCTCCCGGGTTCAAGCAATTCTCCAGCCCCAGGCTCCCATGTAGCTGAGATTACAGGCACATGCCACCATGTCCAGCTAGTTTTTGTGTTTTTAGTACAGACAGTGTTTCACCATGTTGACCAGGCTGGTCTTGAACTCCTGAATTTTTTTGTGTGTCTTATCTCCTTCAGTTCAACTCTGATTTTCTTCTTCCTATCCATGAGCATGGAATGTTTTTCCATTTAATTGTGTCATTTCTGATTTCTTTGAGCAGTGTTTTATAGTTCTCTTTATAGAGATCTTTCACCTCTCAGGCTAGCTGCATTCCTAGGTATTTTATCTCTCTTTGTGGCAATTTTGAAAGTTTTTGCATTACTGATTTGACTCCTTTTAAGGTAATTTAAACATATCTGTCATGTAGGGGTTAAATAGCTACTGACTTTCCTTTCCCATTCAAGTTGAGATTTTCTTAATTTTTGGTATAAAGAGTGCAATTTCATTGATATATGGACCTTATAGGTGTTGTGTTATAGTACCAGACCTAACATTTTGAATGTTCTAACAAGTTCCCAGTTAATTAAAATGCTGTGGCTGCTGGACTACAGAGGCAAAAAGCCAATTAGATAAGAGGTTTTCTATCCTACTTGCATCTATAAATATTCTGGGAAGATTTCTAAACATGTGGCTAACTGAACTCCAGTCAAGTATTTTTAGCCAACTAGGCTAGGATAAGAGCAGGCAGCAATACTTTTAAAATATTTCCATTTGATTCTAGTATGTGGCTAGAATTACCTTGAAAAGGGTGATTCACAGTTTTGAGGTGTGAAATACAAAATGAACACACACGATACATGTTGTTGAGGGAAGTGTATCATAAGACACAAAACTAAAAATTTCCATGCATTTTCTGAGCCTTGGAAGTTCTTGCTGTAGCAGCACTTCTCCTGAAAGAGCTGGAGCAATGGAGCCACTTAGAAATATTTTCCATTTCCTGCCTTCTTTTAATTATTTGTAATTTTACTTTACATTAAGTTGAGGATTAATTATCATCTAATTATGGTATGTGTTCTTCAATCCAGACATATTCCCAGATATATTCCTCCTCTAACTAAAAAAGTAGCAGAAAACAATCTTTTCCTGATTTATTATTTGCTGAAATAGGTACATTTGGTTGCCTTCTTGTCTACTGGCATAAGGAACCTTGCATTACCATAGTCTGAGATTTAGCTTTAGGATTTTCTATAATGGTCCCAAGTAGAAGCATCTGTTCCTGGATATCCAGGAGTAGACACCTGTGGTCTCCAGGGTCTAAAGTTGCATCACTGGACACACGTGTCCACCAGCTGGGTTCCTGTGTAGGGTGACTAAAGAGTCTGCTTGTACTCCTGGCCCTTGGCTTGCTGAACCATTACCTCATTCTACTCTGGCCTTTGGCTTAAAGATTCAGCACACCTTGAGGGAGAGCATCTAAAATCTGCAAAATATTATACCCTTGTGGATTTCTTTGGGTGATTTATTTGTTAGAACCAATGGATGTTTTTGTATAATCACGTGGCTATTATTTTGTTTCTTTCCCCACAATGTAGGAACGTGGTTCTGAAATATTCCCATATTAATACAAAAAAACACACTCAGAGCACCGAGATAGCCAATTATCTTTGGGCAGGAAAGGTAAACATATATCTAGAATACAGAAGGATCCTAGTAAGGATGCATCACAGTCATTTCCAGGGGACAGTCATCTGATATCCCAAATTACCACCCACTGGTTGAAGATATTTGTCTCTGCTGCTGTGAAGTTGCATGCCCAGAAGTGGCAACAGTGGGATCAACACAGGTGGGGATGGTGGTTGTGAGGCATGGCTCATGTCATTTTACACATTCATAGCCCTGTCCAGGCCATCATGGCTACTTCATTACGGACTCTATTATGCAAATATTGTGGAAGTTAAGAGAAAAGACTGAGTTCAGTTAATCTGCTTACAAGTGGATAAGCCTTCCAGTATGGTTGGTTGTTTGGCATCTTATCTGTGGAAGATATGCTCTGCTTTTTGCAGAAATAAATACAATTCTGCACATGTAATTTCTTATTCATATGAGTGCATCCACATACCTCTCCTCTGGCACTTCCTCTCTGTGATCTTCCAACTTTCTTTATCAGAGACTGTGACCAACCAGCTATCACTAATTCATGCATATACCTGACTTGGTGCATTTCTCTCTCCACACTAAGTTGATGACTACATGCTGTCCTCAAATATCTGCTAACTCAAGATAATACCTCAGAGCCACCCATGATTGTGGCCATAGTGTGGAGGCAGCCCACTTTTACTTGCACAAATATATGATGCTGACCTATTCAAAAAGCCTCGATTTTCTTATTGCCGTTTTGGTTTTCTTCTTTTATTTGTTTGTAATTTTTGTTTCCCCATATACTATTAGCTGATTGAGAAAACTCATGAGGTCACTGGAGTGAGCTGATGCAAAGGTGTTAGAGTCAGAGAGAAAAATGATAGGAGGAACTGGAACACATGTCCATGTAAATGAAGCATGGCCTCTGAATCTACTTGAACCAAACTCCAAAAGTACCTAATGTTCATCCTAATATTGAATGGTGCTGAGCCCCACCTGACCCTAAAAATTGGTGAGACTGGCCTCCTCCACTTATGCAGTGCAGCTCAGTCACATACTTTTTAAATGCCTCATGGGTTACCTACCATTACACAGTGATATTCTGCATTTTGAACAAGAAATTTTTTATTTGTTTTCTGGTCATTGTTTGGTCTTTTCTAAAATCCCAGGGATTTGTGCCGTGAGTTTTATTGGAGTTTGCAAGAGAGTTCACAAAGTGTTCCCATCTAATGCAGATGCATCTAGCACCAAACAATGTTCTGGATCACATGACAGAGCCACTTGTATCAAAGCCCAAAACCTTCTGCAAAACCTTCTCTTTTTCTGAGCCCACTCCAAAAAGACAGCCTTCCAAGTTAGTTTGTAAGTGGGGAGGTGGCATAGACCCAAGTGTGGGACTTGTTGCGTCAACACTCTAAGCAGGCCTTGCCAACACTGTGCTGCATTCTCAGTGGTTGGAGCTGCAAAGTACAGTTATTTATCCTTACCTTGAAGGGAATGAGCTATTGCTACTCACGCACCTTCACTAAATCCCTGATGCCTTCTCCAATGTGACAGGCCCTTAAATTTTGTAGGGTTGAATCCCACACTCTGGTCTTCATGCGCTTTCACGGAACATCCAGAGTCCTTATTATTTTCTGCTGATCCTATCTAGTTACCATGATGACGTCAAAATTGTGTTGTATGGGGTGATGCTTTGTGAAGCGTCCACAGGATCAAAGTTTCTTCAGTCTCATTGTGAATGTGTTGTCAGGAAAGTTAAGATAGCCCTGGGCCGAGACTGAGGATGTGAGATGCTGTTCACCCCAGATGACTGCAGAGCCTCTCGGAGACTGCGATGGACTCTGCCTTCACTCTGCGGCTGGGCCCTGGGTCTGGTCGTGCCCTGCCGGAGCCTCAGCTGCGCTCATCTGCAGGTGCCAGCAGAGGGCGCCTCTCACATTCACGGAAGGGGCGGGGAGGGCGTTCTCCAGACAACGGTGAAGCGTGTGTATTTAAAACCATAGGACATTCCCATAATTTGCATGTATCCCTCCTCCCACATCTGAAGTGGTCCTGCTTCTCAGTATTTTATAAGAGGGTTTTTCTCCTAGATGTGTCTTCAGCAAAACCGAAGTCAAAAGCACTGAGATGGTGTCCCCATTGCAACTCCTGGGGCTTCTGCTCCTTTGGGTTCCAGGTGAGACTATTTAGAAAAAGCTGAAACTAATTCTTTGAATCATTAATTTTCTTAATTAGGAACCAAGGACCATATGGAACTTGCCTTGTTTTTAAATGTGATTTTTTTTTTTAAGTAATGCATATTCTTTCATCTTGTCCTACTAGATTAGTGGTGATTTCATTAAGCAGATGCTTATATTGTGCTAATGTTTGCTGTATGGTTTCAGCCTCCAGGGGTGATATTGTGATGACGCAGTCTCCCGCCTTCGTCTCTGTGACTCCAGGGGAGAAAGTCACCATCACCTGCCAGGCCAGTGAGAGCATTAGCAATTACTTACACTGGTACCAGCAGAAACCAGATCAAGCCCCCAAGCTCCTCATCCAGTATGCTTCCCAGCCCATCTCAGGGGTCCCCTCGAGATTCAGTAGCAGTGGATCTGGGACAGATTTCACCTTTACCATCAGTAGCCTGGAAGTTGAAGATGCTGCAACATATTACTGTCAGCAGGGCAATAAGCACCCTCACACCGTGCTATAACCCAAACAAAAACTAGTTCAGCCAGTTTCTCTGGCTGAACAGAGAAACTGAGCAATACCCTGTTTTTATGATCTTTGCAGGTGCAGTTGGGGAAATAATCTACCAAATACCATCACGTATGGCCCATTCAGCAGAGCTGACACCCAAGAGTCAGTGCCTCATACTTTCATCTTTAGCCACAGTCACTTTCAAACTAGGAGAAGAGTTGTTGAAGATTACTTCTTCTGTTTCTTTCCATAGGTGTACATAAATTGTCCTTTACAAGTTGGTAAAAACTTTGGATTATTCTTCAGGGCTACAGTTATTCATTTATGACAAAAGTGCTTTAAAGGGTAAAGATTAGGAAACAGTCAGGTGATGGCCTGGAGCTCTTTTGACAGAAGAGCCATGGACTCAGGTTTCAGCCATTGTGGGTTCAAAGGAATGAGACATTGTTCCTATTTCCAAAGCAGCTCTGTGAAGTCTGACGTTTGTTAAACCAGATTAACACTTAAGGTTCACTTTCACTGAATATTTGGGTTTTGATACATGAAACTGGTCCATCAGGAACAGGGTAAATACCTAGCTATGGCTTTGGAAATGAGGACTATCCCAGAAACAATATTTACCTGGAATAAAAAAGGAATCAGCGTCTTTTGTTGCCAGTCTTAGAAACAGGACAGGGCTACAAGCCGAAGAAGGTTGAAATTAACAACTCTTAATTCCTCCATAAGAACTGCTTCACCAAAATCTGAGTGTACCAAAGCAAAAACTACAAAGAGAAAGTAGCTTCAGGAACTCAAGTAAGATGTAAAAACGAAAAGGACATTTGATTTTATATCTTGTTTGATATATGAAACACAGGGAGATCACCCATGATCCTTGAAATGTTCTTTTCTGCACATCAAAAGCATTGTCTGTCTCCTCTCTTTTTCCACCTCTATTATCCAAACTGCAGTTTGAAAAAAATGTATTTTAAAAATTTTCATTATTCTTGATTGAAAGACCAGTATCTTATTGCTAACATTTTTTAATACCAAGAGCAACTGAATTCATTTTTTTTAGTTTGTTTCCTGTGTATTTATTCATTTATTTAAAAATAACTTTGGAATACAGTGCAGTCATTGAGAATTCAGGCTGATACTCAGTGACATTTTTGTTAAAGATTTTCATCACATTGGTCACATAAAGTTATGTCAATTTTCTATCAAATTTTTGATAACACAGATATTTTATTCCAAAGAAGTGAAAAAATGCATTGTAAGAAATAATGTGTTTCAGACACTGCCATCAACTTTCTCCACAAGATGTTTCAAGTTAGAGAACATCTTCTGGAAAAAAACTTGAATTTTGTTCCATGGTTGGTTAAACCCAATGTCAAGAAAGGCTGAGGAAGAGACAACATTCTGTAAGATTCTTTAGTTTTTATGTGTGTGGGCTGTTTGTATGTGTTCTGAAGCATGTTGCTTTCAACCTGTATTCCGCTTCTTCTATGGATATGCGGAAACCTTAAGGAAAATAAAGTTGTAATTAGAAATATCTGGACACCTGCCTGAGGTCACTTTTTAGACCCTCCCCACGCATCAAAGAACTGACTCCCCTACTCTCTCTGTCAGGTCCCATCCACTGTGAGAACCTTTCTTCCTTCTGTGTTGTGTACAATCAATCATACTGGACATTTTACACAGAAAGTAAATTTTCAAAATGATGCTTGTTACTTCTCTAAATGTGTTTTTATAAATTCGTGTCCAATAAATCTTTTTCAACTGTCAAAGTAGTTAAGTGTCTCTAGTTGAGGGAAATGCACCATGTATGTTTCCAATAAGAAAGACAGACATATTTTTTTAATTTAATGAATTTTCACTTAATATCAGATTTTTCAGGAGCAAGTAAATGCCATCATTTGCGGGTTAGTTGCATGTGAATAATTAAGACAAATTTTGATTCCAAGTACTGATACTCCATAGGGGAATAAGCCATGCAGAGAACAATAACCACATAATGAAACTGAATAGAATACTTTCAGTAGTTGACAAACTGCATAAAAATTAGGCAATGATGTGTGGTATCTGGAGGCTGAGGCCACTTATTTTTGCTGATAGGGGAAGGAAGGTCTCAGGGTCATACTGAAGATGTATCTGAGTGATGAGAAGACAACGAAGTGACCATGGTGACCAGATCACCATGAGGAGGTGAGGGACCGGGAAATTTCAGATAAACAACTGTGTATTGAAAAAAGTATTTTTTTAAACCTCTGTAATAGCCAGCCAATCCTATAATAATCAAATGCCTTCTGTCATTTTATTCCCTTAAGAATAAAATTTATCCTAATATCTTTCACCAAATACCGTGGCTTGTATCATACCCGTGACATAGAATGTTCTCTTGCTCAGAAGTTGGAAGCCCAGATCTCTCCTTTGTTGCTAGTTTGTGGGCTTCCTAAAGCCCCTCCCTGCACTCAAGCCCTTATTGGTGTGTTGGTCGCTGCCTTTGGGGTGGGACCATCTGAGGGAGGGGCATCACTGGACACTGGACATAGGACTCTGACCCTTAGTGTCCTGGTGTCCTGACTTCAGCTGTGGGAACTCTGTGTGACAGGGTTCATATGTCCCATGGGACTGAGATTGAGTCCATTGCTCAGGGAGCCCAGCATTCACCTCCTGCTGGATCAGTCAGCAGGACTCTGCTGGGAAGCCCAGAGTGAGATGTCATTAATACTGGGGAAGATCTATATTTTGTTTCCACCTCAGATTCTAGTGGCAACACTGTAGACCCCAGTGTCCAGTCTCTCCCTCAGTGTCTCCAAGAGAAAGAGTTTCTATCACCTGCCTAGAAGCAGTAGAATCCAGAAAAGGTGCCAAAGATCCACCCGTGTGCTCTGCTTTGACCAACACACGGCCCCAGCTTGATGCAATGGTCCTGGAAAAGACCCTTGCTTGTTAATTAGCAACCTAGTTGTCCTGATGACATTATTGGTTATTATTGTCTAAAACTGTGCTGTCTCACATGATTAACACTAGCAATGCATAGCTGCAAATATGCAAATTAGAATTAATTAAAGTTAAAAATGTAGATTCTTAGCTATACACACTGTATTCAAAGGCTCAGTATAACCACATATGATTAACGGCTACCCTTGCAGAGCATAAATAGAGACATTTTCATCATCTTGGAAAAATTGTTTTGGCTGGTGCTGACCTCAGTGATGACATGTGGCCACTCAGAGTTGTGCTTACAGCACAAGCCTCAGCAGCTTTCATTCAGAGGGCAGTGTGGCCCTGGGTCCTTCCTAGCTGGAGCAGCCACTGTGGTCCTCGGAGATGCTCTGGAAGGGTTTCTTGGATGAGAATAATGAGACTGGGCTGACAGTTCCAGACCAGGGCCCTGTGTTTCCCATCCCCACCTCTGCCATTATGTTCCACAGGATTCCGCGTGGCCCATCATCTCTTTTCCAAAACCTTTGGCATCTCACATGGGTCACAAAATCTAGCCCATAATACTTCTGTGATGAATAAGCTTTCTGAGTAATTTTTGTCCTCAACTATACAGCTAGTTTGTTGAGAAGAGAAATTATTTTGTGAATCTGGCCTGGTGATGGATGAATCTGGCCTGAGATCCCCTTCATTAATACCTGTGAAAAGACTCACAGTCAAGACTCACTGGGACTCAGCATCTGTAATCCTGTGTAAGAGACTAAGCCACAATCCTGACACTAGATGGTAGACAAACCCCATAATAACCCTAAGATCTAAGCGTGATCATAGAAATACTGGGAGAGCTTAGGAGTGATAATGTTTCATTATCAATAGCCCCTAAGGCTGGAATGTGGTCTCTGTGTTACCTAGAGTACCTGGGAGGAGCTGCCAGTGTCCTGAGTTGTGGGAACCACTTCTGTGCTCTGTGCTCTGAGACTAGAAGCCCAGCCTTGCCTTCATGCCTGCCTTGGCTGTGTCCCCAAAGTCCACCTACTATGGAGGGAATTGTGCTTCAGAAATGCTTATCTTGAATCTCTAACCTCGAATATTGCTGCATTTGAAGAGAAAGCATAGAAGGTGGTAATTAGTGTTAAAGGAGATGATAAGGGTGGGGCTGTGATTCAATAAGATTAGTGTCTTTATAAAAAGAGACCCCATTCAGCTCTCCTCCACCCCCAGCCTCCATGCATGCAGTGAGGAAAGGCCATGTGAGGACATGGACAGAAGGTGGCATCTGAAAATCAGAAAGAGGGTCCATAGCATAAAGCAGAAATTTCTGGACCTTGATCTTGGACTTACCAGCCTTCCATACTGTTAGAAATAAGTTTCCTTTCTTTAAGCCATCGAGCCCAGGGAATTTTGGTGTGGCAGTCCCAGCAGGCAATCTACTGCCCCCACTTTCTCTGAGCAGGATCAGCCTCAGGAGGCACTTTGTGGACGTTGGGACCCAGGGTTCTTCTCTTCTTCCTTCTGTTCTGACTGCCTGGTGAGGAAGAGGAACTCAGGCTTCATCCTCAGATAGTTTGTAGTAAACATGAACATTTCTTTGATGATGAAGTTGTTAGTCTGCTTTTTTTTTCAGATCAGAATTGCATCAAATTGAATAAACTACTTGCTTCATATTAATATTTGGGGATCTGCATGTTTGTTACCCACTTGGATGACAGTGAACTTGTGGTGTGAATACCATCTCCAGCCCCCTCCCTGTGTCCCAAGTGAGAGGGTCACTATCACCTGCAGGTCTGGCTGGAGTATTAACAGCATTCTAGTCTGGCACCAGCAGAAACTAGACCTGGCTCTGAGCTCCTGCTGGCTCCTGCTCCCCCACTGGACATGATCCCTGTCTGGGTCAGGGGCAGCAGGCCTGAACAGATGTCACTCTGGCCATCAGCAACCAAGATGCCTTCAGAGGTAGGTGCTCCCTCCTCCTGTCTCCTGTCACGCAGAAATCTTCCCTAGCAACAGCTCTGCCCAGGGGCCGCTAAGGGTCTGAAACCTCAGGGGAACAGGCTGGGGGACACCTCTGAATTCTTATGCCCTCTTTGCCTCACATCCTCTTCCCACCTCCTCTGTGGGCACCTCTAGTGTATCTTGTGGGCGTCGCTGCACGGAGCGTCAGGATGTTTTCTCCCACCTCCTACTCTGAATTCATGATGAAAATTCATCCTCACTTCAGACATGGGCTGTCCACGCCTTGTTTCTCTCATATACATGCCCCGGCACATTGCTGAACCCTAGTTCTGACCCCACTCCATGAATCTTTGTGGAAGGGTCATGGTTGGCAAGTTGTGGTTACTGGACACCAGAAAGTAAAATGACAAATATTAAGAAGCTTGCACATGGGACAGACATAGACCATTGTCAGCAGAGTCCCAGCAGCTGGTGAGCCATGAAAGCTGGGCGGAGAGATCCCACATCACCCCAGTCAGAGGGGAACTGCCAACAGGCCATGAGGTGGCTTCATCCTGTGACTGCACAGCCGTGGAGGCACATGCGCTGCTCTGTTGATGGGAACAACCAGAGGAGGGCTTGTTTACCCTGAGCCCTGCACACAAAACAGCCCTTTATTCAGAGCTCAGACCCACTTTTTCTGCCCCCATTACTCATTGCTGTGTTCCCCAGACCTATCTGGGGTCACTCCTGATCCTCAGCAATGAATAGGGACTGCTGTCATTCCAGCAGGGCCATGGGGATGGTTCCTGAGCTTCATGACCCTGGGCTTTGTAGTGAGGAAAGGTCCACGGGGTGGAGCACCCATTGCTGCTTTCCAGTATTCAGACCCAATTTATTAAAGTTTGAAATCATACCTTAGACTGACAGTTAAAGTTATAGACATTTATATATAAATACACATAATATATTTATTCATAAATAGATGCCTAGTATATATGCATGTATCGATACAGCTTATTTAAAAAACGTTAGATATATTTAATATGTCAAGTTTATATTAGAAATACATATAGACATATACATAATGTTATGTTTATTTATGTAGCATGTGTTCCTTTTCCTTCTAAGCAGAACAGAATCTGGCTGAGAAAATACTCTGGAGACATCTGCTGACCTCTTGGGCTCCAGCAGAATCCTATCTACTCGGGACCAGTGAGGACTGCTGGCCCAGGAGCCCAGGCCCGGCCCTAAGGCCCTGATCTCCGAGACTTTCACCCTGGCCACAGGCTCCATGCTTGTTACAGCACCCATGAGTGTGTGAGCAGTTTCCTTCCCTGGAGTTCCTGCCAGGCAGCCCCATGGGCAAGGCCTTTGGTTACCCCCAGGTCCTTAGCCCCATGGCTCAAGAGAGTAGCTGTTTCTGCCACAGCCCTGGGCAAGAGCCCAGCAGCTCTTGTGTAGCACAAGCCTGGCCTTAGCCCTGGTTTGAGGACTCTATTCCAAATCTCTCCTGACTTATTGCAGCACCTGAAAGCCTGTCATGTTCTTAAACTCTAAGACTTAAAAGACTACATTTTCACCATTGCTGAAACTAAGCATTGCCACCTTGAAAATTAGAAATTGGAATCCATTGTCATTCTCAAAGCCTAGCTTCTTCCAAGCACACCAGCTGAAGATGCACATAGGTTCTCTCCTCTCCACACAACTTTACTTAGAAGCACAGTGAAATTTAAAATGTGGGGAAGCTCTTAGCGCCAACACAGTGGCCATCTTTCTTTCTTTGGTACATAGGGCACTAGCTCTGTCCTGGTGTTTAGGACAGTGAGCTTATCCCAGCCCAGGACAGGAGCAGGGCTTAGGGTCACATGTGATCAGTTCCACAATAATATGTCAGGGAAGTGAAGGAGGAACAGGGCTTCCAGGAAGGATTTTGATCCCTCATAAGAAGAAGGAAGGTAAAGAGCTTTGCTCTGCACTTTTCCGTGAATACATATGAGAAGACGTGATGCTTAGAGATGTTGCAGCCTTTGTGAGACCATGAGACCATGACACATTGAGCTCACATCTGAAAACCCAAAGTGATAAAGGTGGCAAAGCAGGAATGTAGAAAGAACCTGGGACATTTCTTCTGTCACCAAGCTGCTGTATCATACCAAAATATCCTGAAATTTAGACTTCTTGTCATTGCTTAAGCCATTGCTATCCTTTCTTTCACTTTTCTCTAAAATTATCTAACTTATTCATAAAAAACACTTAAGAGCAGGCCAAAGACATGTTCTTTAGGAGAAGAAATGCATTATTATGTGCATGTGTGTGTGGGGGAGTCTGTGGCATGTAGGGCAGGAACCACAATAAGTGATGTTCTCCCCTGGCATCTTGGTCCTCCTGTGTCCATGGCTAGAGACACCAGATCTCTTCAAAGAGTTTATAAATTCTTCTCTCTTCTTGTCTCCATTTCTTTTTATATCTTAAGCATAAACATTCCCTGTTTGTCCTTAATTCCTCCCTCCTCCAAGGTCATAAAAATAGAGTTGTTGTCAAGAACACATGGAGAAGACATAAAATCTCAAGATTGTATGCATCTCTTCAACACCACCATGGGGTTTGCAGGTTCCCTGCTGCCCCCCCCCCCCCTTTTTTTTTTGATACAGAGTCTCGTGCTGTCGCCCAGGCTGGAGTGCAGTGGCGCAATTTCAACTCACTGTAAGCTCCGCCTTCTGGGTTCATGTCATTCTCCTGCCTCAGCCTCCTGAGTAACTGGGACTACAAGTGCCCACCATCATGCTCGGCTATTTTTTGTGTGTGTTTTTAGTGGAGACGGGGTTTCGCCGTGTTAGCCAGGATGGTCTCGATCTCCTGACCTTGTGATCCTCCTGCCTCGGCCTCCCAAAGTGCTGGGATTACAGGTGTGAGCCATCACTCCCAGCCCTTCTCAGTTGTTTTTTATGGGGAAGATGCTGATTGCTCTAGCAAGGTTCCTGGCAGAGGTTTTCTTTGTTCCTGACAAAGAAAAGCTTCCTGGAAGTTAGTGCTTGATTCAAGCGAGGGTAGCAGGAGGGTGGATCTGGATTCCCAGCATGGAGGAGGCCATAGACAGCACTGAAAAAGGCTGTGGGTGTGGGAAGAAAGAATGTAGAATTTAGACTTTTGACTGCAGCTTTAGGAGCCCAAGGATGAATGCTAACATAAAAGTGGCTTAGGAAAAAAAGTGGACTAAAGGTGTTATGGTTGTTTGTAACCTTGTTTATCTTTCTAATCTGCATAAATGGATTGGTGACAGTTTTTATGGTGGGAACAATGCACATATAAGTGCCTATAGTGGGATTTCACTGCACTATGTCCCCACTGCCCCTGTTAGTTATAGAATAAATATTGAAGACTTCGGTTTGAAAATAATAGTTGGCTAGTAATACTAGTAATATCTTACATATCTTCATTCAAGAGTGTAGAAAAAGGAGACTGAGTATATATATTCGTATGTGTACACACACACACACACACACACACACACACACAAATGCAGTTCAATATGCACCATTTGATTAAACCCTCAGAATAACCCATGATAGGGTTTGGATATGTCTCCACCAAAATCTCATCTTTAATTTCCACATGTTGTGAGAGGTAATTGAATGCGTGTGGATATTTCCCTTGCTATTCTTGTGAGAGTGAATAAGTCTCACAAGATCTGATGGTTTTAAAAATGAGACTTACCTTGCACAAGCTCTCTTCTCCTGTCTGCCGCCATGTGAGATGTGCCTTTCACTTTCCACCATGATTGTGAGGCCTCCCCAGGCACGTGGAACTGTAAGTCCAATAAACCTCTTTCTTTTGTAAATTGCCCAGTCTCGGGTGTGTCTTTATCAGCAGCATGAAAACCAACTAATATACCCCATGATATGCACAGTGCTCCATTTCACAGACGAGGAAACCAGTTATCAGAGCTCATCACTGGTATACCCAAAGTCACATGATCAGCACATACTGGGGCTGAGATTTGGACCCAAGACTGTCTGACCTTAGTATGTTCCTTCCATGTGGCCATCTTCATCCCAGAAATGATCCCACAGCCTATAAAGAGGGAGAAGCGACTACAATGACAGTGTAGAATCCACACCTCTCTGCTACCTGTGTCTCATGCTGTAAGAGGGGTTTGAATCAGAGTGAATCCATCTTGATTAGGGACTGGGTAAAATGAAGCTGAGACCTACTGGGCTGCATTCCCAGACAGTTAGACATTCCAAGTCACAGGATGAGACAGCAGGTTGGAACACATTACAGCAAGGTCATAAAAACCTTGCTGATAAAACAGACTGCCATAAAGAAGCCAGCCAAAACCCACCAAAACCAAGATGGCAATGAGATTGACAGCTGGTCGTCCTCACTGCTATACTCCCACCAGTGCCATGACAGTTCACAAATGCCATGACAACACCGAGAAGTTACCCTATATGGCCTAAAAATGGGAGGCATAAATAATCCACTCCTTGTTTAGCAGATCATCAAGAAATAACCATAAAATGGGCAACCAGCAATTATCAGAGTTGCTGTGCCTATGGAGTAGCCGTTCTTTTATTCCTTTACTTTCCTAATAAACTTACTTTCACTTTATTCTATGGACTCGCTCTGAGTTCTGTCTTGCATGAGATCCAAGAACCCTCGCTTGGGGTCTGGATAGGAACCCCTCTCTGGTAACAATGCCATGCTGACTCAAATCTTAAACTAGTCCCACCTTCAGTCTTCTCATCAAAACACAACTCTCTAAAAGCCTTTACAAACTGTAAATGACTTTATTTTAGATTTTAGAGCAAGGACACATCTTGCCATCGTGCATTACCTGACCCCTTCCACACTCCTTTTTTCCTTCCAATTTCTCTGACTCAGTCGATTCCTCTCACATTGTGTCCTGAAAATCTAATTTTCCCTCCTAATATGAAAAACAAAATCCTCTTCCTCCTATCATGTGCTATGAGATCCGACCCATAAACTTTTTTTTGTTTTGTTTTTTGAGATGGAGTCTTGCTCTGTCACCCAGGCTGGAGTGCAGTGGCACAATCTCGGCTCACTGCAACCTCTGCCTCCCAGGTTCGAGTGATTCTCCTGCCTCAGCCCCTCAAGTAGCTGGGACTACAGGCACGTGCCAACATGCCCAGCTAATTTTTGTGTTTTTAGTTGAGATGGGGCTTTGCCATGTTAGCCAGGCTGGTCTCAAACTCCTGACCTCGTGATCTGCCTACCTCAGCATCCCAAAGTGCTGAGATTACAGGTGTGAGCAACCACGCCCGACGCATAAGCTCTCCAATACACAGGTTGTATAAGAGATCATGGAGGTATTTTACCCAACAGATTTTCTACCTAAGAAGAATTCTTTTACTAGCTCTTCTCTCACTAAAATGTTTTCTATCTCTTGTCAAAATTGACACCAGATAATAAAAAGGTGGAAATGTTTGAAAGAACTGCACACAACCACAGACTCACTAAGGTAAAGCATAGCTCTTCCCCTTGTGTTAGTTTCTAATGCTGCCATTTAAATTACCACAATCTTACTGGCTTGTAACAACACTAATGTATTACCCTATAGTTGTGGAGGTCAGAAGTCTCACTGAGCTAATACCAAGGTGTCAATAGGGCTGTAATTATTCTGGAGGCTTCAGGGGAGAGAATTTGATCCTCTACTTTTTATTTTCAAAGTGCTCCACATTCCTGCTTCCATGGCCCCTTTCTCTGTCACTCCTACATCCCTTCCTATTGTTTCAGCCCTTCTCTGACTGTGACTCTCCCCTGTACCTATTATAGAAACCGTTGTGATTATATTGGTCTCACCTGGATAAACTAGGATGATCTTCTATCCAAAACATTCCTAATCACATCTATTAAATCCCTTTTTACTATGTAAGGTAGAGTTCGTAAGTTCTAGAGACTAGGACATGGACATATTTTGGGATGAGAGCATTTTCCGTTTCACGGACAATAAATATCTTCCCCCAAATTGTTATTCTCTAATGTAGAATTTTAAAAATTACAAGGCACATATATGAAGCAAGACAGCTGGAGAAAATCTTACATTCAATGCTATCTAATCTGTGGGTTTTAAATGTTGGGGTATCCTCATTCCACTATCTCTAATCTTGAGTTCTTGAGGTGTAGATAGTTTTAGAGGATTTTTTTGTAACCCAGTGTAAACCAAACAGTATCTGATACAGGTCTCAATCATTTTACAGGTTTTGTTTTGCCAAAGTTAAGGATGATGGCCTGTGACAGATCCTTAGAAGGTCCTGAGAGCATGTGCTCAAAATGGTTGAGTTACACATTGGTTTTATACTTTTTAGGAAGACAGAAGTTACAAGCAAAGGCATCAGTCAGTATATGTAAGGTTTACATTGGTTTGGCCTAGAAAGGCCAGACAACTGGAAGCAGGGACTTCTAGGTCATAGGTGGATTCAAAGATTTCCTGACTGGCAATTTGTTGAAAGAGTTAAGCTCTGCCTAAAGAGTTAAATTCCTCATAAAGAAATGCTTGAATTTAGATAAAGGGGATGTGGAAGCCAGAATTCTTGTCATGTAGATGAAGCCTCCACATAGCAGGCTTCAGAGAGAATAGCTAGTGAATATCTCTTGTCAAAACTTAAAAGTTGTCAGACTCTCCAGCAAAAGATCCAGTAAGGGGAAGAGATTCTCTACAAAATGCAATTTTTTTCCTACAAGTGACACATTTGTAAGGCCATTTCGGAATATGTCAAAGAAATATGTGTTGGGGTAAAATACTGTGATATTCTTCAGGGCCTATTAACTTTCATGTGATGCTATACCAGAGTCATGTTGGAATTTGGTGTGCTATTGCTACAGAGAGTCTGCTTTGTCAATTTTAAGATCTCTGTTTTAATTGCAATACTGGTTGGTTGTGTCTGAACTACAAAGGAAGGAGGGTACGATGAGGCATGGCCAACACCCCCTTCCCAATATGATCTAAACTAGTCTTTTATGTTTCCTTGAGGTTCCCTTGGCCAGGAGGGGGTCCATTCGGTCAGTTGGGGGATGCCTAAAATTCAAATCTTGCTTTACATCAGAAAAAATAAATTACTGCACAAATTAAATCTAAAATAGGTTGGTCAAGGAAAAGATGGATGGTGAAAGACACGTCAACAAGCCACCTAAATCTTAGGATGACTGAGGCTCAGCTCCATGTAGAAACATGGAGAAAATGCCTCTGGCTGTTCCACCTGAGAGGGGAGGGAGCTGGGGTATGTATAAACTTCCTTCTGTCCTCACAAATTTCTTTTTCTGTTTTGAACTGCTATAACATAATCTCCATTACTGGGTAATTCATAGAGACCAGAAATTTGTTCTGTCACATTTCTGGAGGATGGGAAGTTAAAGATCAAGGCACAGGCAGGTTAGGTTCTGCTTTATCTAGTTTAAGATGGCAACCTGAATGCTGAGTTCCTCTAGAAGGAAGGAAGACCATATCCCGGCATGACAGGAGAACAGAAGAGAGAGACGGAGCCCACTCCCACCATCTCTGTTTATGATGGCATTAACCCATTCATGAGGGTGGATCCTCATTCCAGGCCCTCTGTCCAGCTGTGCATGCAGGCAGAGTTACCTTCTCCAGGATCAGATAACAGAAGACACATATGTGGTCACTGGAAGTCAGTAGGGGGACAGTGAAGGGAAAAGGCCTAGAGTACGGACAGAGACTGCTACATTCATCAAGGAAAAAACACATGTACAGTTAACCCTTGAACAACACGGGCTTAAAAGTTACAGGTCCATCAACAGTTAAATTTTCTTCTGCCTATGCCACCTGTGAAGGAGCAAGCACTTAATAAGTAGTAAATATATTTTCTCATCCTTACGGTTTTCTAAATAACATTTTCTGTTTTCCAGCTTATTTCATTGTTGTAAGAATATAGTATATTATAAATACAACATAAAAACCTGTGTTAATCTACTATATTATCACTGAGTCAACAGTAAGCTACTAGCACTTAAGTTTTAGGGATCCCAAAGTGATACACAGATTTTTTGCTGCACCAGTGGTTAGTGACCCAACCTCCATGTTGTCCAAGGGTCAAGTGTACTTTCAATTTGGAGCTGCATCTCTCTGGAACAGGATCTTGGTAGGTAGTTTGCAAGTGAAGGATTACAGGAAATAACATCTCTTAAAATGCTACATGGTATGATGATTATTTTAGACTGAAAATGTTTAGAAAACAACAAATGCACAAAGGGGCTTTTCCCTACATCTCCCTTATCTGTCTAAAGTCAGATTCTCCAGGAGAAAAACAATTGTTAAGAAAATCCTCTCTGGGAATTTTTTTTATCAGGGAGGGTTAGTACTCAACAGAAGTCAAACTTAGAAGAGACTGAAAGTTGACACTTTTTTCCAGACATCCTATTACCTATTCTTTTAAAGGTCCACTTAAAAAAAAAAAAAAAATCTTAGGTCATTTATTCTCCTTAAGTTGTCTGAACTCTCCACTTCCCTCTCACCTATAAAGGATGTATATGCACCCAGAACTCACTGTAATATCTGGGTGATAATTCTGTGATTTTTTCCCTGCATGTTAAATAAACTGTCTTTTTTCTCCTATGAATCTGTCTTTTGTCCATTTACTTTCACCAAACCTTTAGAGGACAGAAAACACTTTCTTTCTTTCCCCTTACACAGGTATCTTCCCTTAAAATTCAGGCTGCTTACAAGATAGCAGAAAAGTTTGTGCACAGGCTACAACACTATAATTTGACTCCCATAGTCGGGCATCAGTATTGCTCCCTGGAGCCCAAGGCTACAGCCCACTTGTACTGATGCAGTTGGGTCCACTTCCCCTGCTGCTGAGCCAGGTCATGATGCTCTTGGCAACTTTGGAGATGTAAGACAAAATGGGTGTTCAGTTGTATCTGGATTTGAGTGATTTATCCATGTACATGGGAAATTGCTTGATAGGAGATGGAGCCTCTCTCACCTAAAGACACCAAGAGGGAGGCTGACATCTGGGTCAGGGTGATGTCCTCACTCACTGCTGAAGAGCAAAAAAGGAAAGTGGTATTGATGGTGCGTGACAGGGACATGCACAGAGCAGCAGCTGCGCTTGTTTGGAGGGAGAGTTTCCTGGCCTGTTTCCCCAGGCCCTCTCCCTCAACTGCCAGGTTCCAGGAGAGCTGCTTCTGAGTCCTCAGGAACATGCTGGTGGAAAGTGCAGCTCACAGCATTAGCCGGGAAATATGATCTTTATCTTTCTATGTTGGAGATAATTATCACTGGAGCCTTTATTAGCCCAGGGGTTCACGTTTATCCTAGGTCGGGCTCCTACAGTTGGAGGCAAATACAGTGACTTTTGTTGAAGTAATCAGATCTGCATCATTATTCAGCCTTTCATGCTGATGAACTGTGGGAAACAATATTCAATAGCAGAAAAGGGGAGAATATGGAAGTCCCCAATCCAAGACTAAGGTGCAACTAATTCAGACTCTGGGTTTTAAAGACACCTATAGCTCTGAATAATGATGGATCTCTGAGGACCCACGCATTGAGGAAACAGCCTGTCATTTTTGTGTATCTGCAGTAAGTTGCTTAATCTTATGCTGGAAAGAAGCATGACTTAATACCATTACAAGATATTTTCAGTAATTTAGCATTATTTTGATACATTTTATTTTTAAATTTTTAAAGAAAGGAACAATTTTACATTCATAAAAAAGCTGCAAGTACAGCACAAAGTACCCCCTCCTGTAACTGGAAACATTCGAGACTATACTGAAAACCTGATGACCCCACCCTCTAACACTTTACCATGTTGTAACCTCCCAATGCATTCACCATGCCTGCTGCCTAGACAGAGCTGATTTATCAAGATAGGGGAATTGCCATGGAGAAAGAGTAATTCGCGAAGAATTGGCTGTGTTGGGGACTGGACTTTTATTAGTACTCAAATCAGTCTCCTAGAATATTTGGGGATGTTTTAAAAGATGATTTGGCAGGTAGGGGCTTGGGAATTGGAGTACTGATTGGTCAGGTTGAAGATGGAATCATGTGGGCGTGGGGGTGGTTGAAGTGAGGTTTTCTTGCTGTCATCCATTCCTGGATGGTATCACTGAACTGGTTGATTCAGATTACCTGTCTGGGTAGTGTCAGCTGACCAAGCAAGTGCGGCGTCTGCAAAATGTCTCCAGCACTAATCTCTTAGGTTTTACAATAGTGATGTTATCCCCAGGAGCAATTTGGGGAGGTTCAGACTCTTGCAGCCAGAGGATGCTTGACCCCTAAACCATAATTTCTAATCTTGAAGCTAATTTTTAAGTCCTACAAAAGCAAACTGATCCTAGGGCAAGAAGGGTGTCTTTTCAGGAAAAGGCTATTATCAATTTTGTTTCAGAGTCAAACTATAAACTAAATTCCTTCTCTAGGTCAGTTCAGCCCATTTCCAGGAATGCACAAGGACAGCTTAAAGGTTAGGTTAGAAGCAAGATGGAGTCGTTTAGGTCTGATCTCTTTCACTGTCATAATTCCCTCAGTTACAATTTTTGCAGATGCAGTTTCAAAGTGTTCCCTATAAACAAGATATTCTCCTAAATAGGCCCAATACACCAATAAAATACATTACTCCAGCTAGTCCTCAGGAATATTTCTAATTTTGACAACTATTTCAAAAATGTTTCTTATGAAATGGTCTCCAGGAAGAAACACAATCTCTGCAGACAAATCTGTGCTATCCTGGTCTGAGCTGGGACACTGGGAACACTGAGCCTATGCTGAGTTACTGAGAACCAACCCCTGCAGCTGTGTCCAGCCTGCCCCATCTCCTGCTGATTTGCATATTCCCGGGTCACAGCCCACAGCCCTGAAGACTTATTAATGGGTTGGTCACACCCTGTGCAGGAGTCAGTCCCAGTCAGGACAGAGCATGGACATGAGGGTCCTCACTCAGCTTCTGGGCTTCCTGTTACTCTGGCTCTCAGGTAAGGAAAAGCATTAGCAATTTACTCAGCCTAGTGTGGTCAGTATTGCCTAGCCATTCAGGGAAGGTCTTATAACATGATTTTTTGTGTGCATATTTGTTTTTATGTTTCCAATCTCAGGAGTCAGATGTGACATCCAGATGATCCAGTCTCCATCCTCCCTGTCTGCATCTGTAGGAGACAGAGTCACCATCACTTGCCGGGCAAGTCAGAGCTTTAGTAGTAGTTTAGCCTGGTATCAGCAGAAACTAGGGAAAGCCCCTAAGCTCCTGATCTATGGTGCATCCAGTTTGCAATCTGGGGTTCCTTTGAGGTTCAGTGGCAGTAAGTGTGGGACAGATTTCACTCTCACCATCAGCAGCCTGCAGCCTGAAGATGTTGCTGCTTATTACTGTCAACAGTATTACAGTTACCCTCCCACAGTGTTACAAACCTAAACATAAACCTCCCAGGGAAGCAGGTGTGTGAGGCTCGGCTGCCCCAGCTGCTCCTCCTGGTGCCTCCAGTGTTCCTTAGATGCAGATTTAATGAAGGATAGAAATGATTGCACATGAGGATTCTGTTTTATGGACTCAATTGAGATTCATACAGCAAAGGAAAAGTCACTATAGATATTCTAAGCAGGACTTATTAGAATACAGAGAATTGTCTGAACTATTGTTGAAGTCAAAATAAAATGTAGAGATTGATCTCTACATTTATTATTTTCTTTGGGAAGACAGAGTGGCAATATGGGGCATACAGGAAGACTGGGTGGTCTTACATATGTCAGAGGAACAAAGAGAAGAGGTTTTATTAAAAATAAAGAAAAATGTTAGGTATTACTCTTTGAGAAAGTTAACTGGCACAGGTAAGCGTTGGAGCTGGCAACTGAGACTGGTAAGCAATGTTAGTGGGCAAAATTAGTCCTTGAGTTTTAGCAAGTTATCTGAGAAGATGTAGATAAAACTGGTTTCAAGTTACAACAAGCAGTCAGGCTTACAGAGAATTACATTCCGGGAACAGTGTTTCATATCCAGAGTGCTTTTTCACCCTGGCTTCTTGACTGTTTTAGGTGGGTATTGCAGGAACGACCCAATTCCTATGATGAACTTCCACACTACAAACTTTTAAAGTCCAGCATATAAAAGTTGGGAAGCTTTATACTAGAAACAGGAGATTCTATGGTGCTCCTTCTGTAGAGACAGCTGCACCTGTGCAGGTGATAAGATCATGAGCTGCACACTTTGCCTTACTTTTTTTGTTGTTGTAAATAAGTTGCCTGATTCAATGCCATATTATGGAAGAATTTCTTAACTGTGAAGAAAGCACTTTGAAAATCCTCAAATAATATTTCATGCAGAAATATAACTGACAAGAAAGACAAATGCATGTACAGGAAAACATCTGCTGCCCTCCTCATGTTGGACAAGGCCTGCTAAAAACACCTGACACCAGCTGTTAGTCTGATCCTTGATGTCTGGTATAATCTTAGGTTATTCTTCTTGGAAAGGTGGATGCTCAGAAGTGCCGGTATCCCCATGAGTCCCAGTATGTGGCCAGGGTTACTTTGAAAAGGTTGATTTGTAGTTTAAGGTCTGAAACAGAAAATGAGCACATATGACACATGTTGCTGGTACCAAACTAAAAACATAAGCATGCATTTGTTGAGCTCTGGAGCTGTTATCTTCTGGAAGAGCTGGAGCCAAAGTTGGGCCACATATCAGTCTTGGATTTATTTAAAAATGTTTTATTTTATCAGTTTTGTTCTAATGACTCCTAGTTTTACTTTATATTAATTTGAGGATAACCATCTGATTTTGACATGTGTTCTTCACTGTCTTTCAGTCCAGACATATTCCCTGACATACTCCTGTCACCATATAAGGAACAGAGAACTATCACTTCATGATAGGTTTACTGTTTAACTTTGCTGAAATAGGTAATTATTTGGTTGCCCTTGTGTGTGTTGGCATGGGGGAACCCTGCATCACCATAGCTTTGGGTCTCAATTTAGAATATTCTATATATTGTACTTGAGGATACACGTAAAGGCATTCATTCCTTTGTACTAGGCCCTGTGGTCAGCAAGGTCTAAAATTGCATGACTGGAAACCCATGTAACCCAGCTGTGTTCCTGTGAATCATAAGAGAGGTTGCTCCTACTTCTGACCTATGACTTCCTAAAGCATTGCTTCATGTTGACATGGTCATCAGTTTAAAGATTCCGGAGCTTGCAGTGAGCTGAGATCCGGCCACTGCACTCCAGCCTGGGTGACAGAGCAAGACTCTGTCTTAAAAAAAAAAAAAAAAAAAAAGATTCAGCACATGTTGAAGGAGAATATCTGAAGTCAGTAGAAGGTCATAAGGTCATACCCACATGGACTTCCTTGGGTGAAGTATTTGATAGGACCAATAGATGCCATGATCATATGTCTGTTATTTCATTTATTTCCCCATGTTTTAGTGCCCTGATTATGAAATATTCCCATATCAATAAAACATACAGACTCTAAACACGGTAATAGTCAATTATAGGCGAGCAGAAAAGGCAAACATTTATCTAGAACACAGAAGAATCCTAGTACAAATGTGTTACAGCCACCTCCAGGGAAAGTGATCTAATATCCCAAATTATCACCAAATTTCTGATGGTTATTTGCCTCTGCTGCTGAGAAGTCAGGCACCCAGAAGTGGCAACAGTTGGATCAGCACTGGTGCAGATGGTGATGGAAAGTCACAGCTCCTTTGTTGCACATGTGCACTCCAGGTCACCACAGCTGCTTTGTATAAACAACTATTATGCAAATACTGTGGGAGTTAAGGGAAAAGTCTAGGTTCAGTTAATCCGTGTAAAGGTGAATGATTCATGAGCATGGATTGTTTGCTGTTGTTTCACCTATGGCAGACATTCTCTGTTGTTTTGATACAATAAACAAATTTCTGCACACATAATTTCCTACTCCCATGAGTGCACTGACATGTCTCTTCTCTAGGGCTTCTTGTCTCTGATCTTCCAATCCGTTTTCTAGGATGCTGGCCAACCAGCTTCCCAGGAATCCATGTATATAATTAACTCACGCTTCATTATTCACATTAGTTTGATTACCGTGTGTCCTGCTCAACTACCTTCTGACTCCAGGTAATATTTCACAGCCACCTATGATTGTGGCCATAGTGTGGGAGGAATTCACTCCTATTTACACGAATGTATGGTGTAGATTCATTCAAGAAGAAGCCTAGCTTTTTTCTTTGTCATTGTGGTTTTGTTTGTTTGCCTTTGTTTTTATGTTTTTCCCCTCTGGCATTAGCTGAATGGGAAAATCCACGAGGTCACTGAACATTAGCATAAGAGAGGAAAGTTATATGGGAAACTGGAACACCTGTCATTCTAAGGGAAGCACGCTCTCTCTGAATGTCTTTTCAACCAATTCTGAAAGTGCAAACTCCATGGTAATACTGAGTAGTTCTGAGCATCACCTGGACATATGAATTTTTGAGACTAAAATTCCCAGTGGATGAGGGGCAGCTCAGTCACATAGTTACCTATTGCCTCATGTGCACATCTCCTAGGACCCTGAGATATTCTGAGAGCTGAATTTTAAACAGAAAATTGTTTGTTGTTTGTTTGTTTGTTTTCTGTGCATTACACTATCCTCCCCTAGAACCCCAGAGATTGACGCTGTGATTCTATTTTGGAGCTGGCAAGAGAGTTCACAGTGTTCTCATCTAATACAGATGCATCTAACCCAAGCAATGTGCTGGATCACACGACCCAAGCAACAGAGCCACCTGTATCAGAACCCAAACTTGCCACAGAACTTCTCGTTCTCTGAACACACTCCAAACAGACAGCCTTGCCAGTAAGCTGATAAACAAGATAGTATAGTAGATCCAAGCGTGGAATGTGTTGTGACGACACTACAGGGTCGGCTTGCCAACACTGTGGTTTGTTCTCATTGGTTGGAGGTGCAAGATGAAATTATTTTCCCTTACTTTGAAAGGAATGATCAGCATGACTCACTCCCCTTCTCTAAATCCCTGATATCTTCCCCAACGTGACAGGCCCTTAAATTTGTAGGGATGAATCCCATCCTCTGTTCCTCAGGTGTTTTCATTGTATATTGAGAATCCATATTATTTTCTGCTTATTGCATGATCTCATCAACATATTGTTGTGCGGAGTGTTGGTTTGTGAAAGGTCCACAGGATCAAGGTTTCTTAGGCCTATATTGTGACAGAGAGCAGGGGAGTTAATGTAGCCCTGGGCCAAGACTGAGGATATGAGCTCCTGTTCACCCCAGATTACTGCAGAACCTCCCAGAGATTGCGATGGACTCTGTCTTCACTCTGCAGCTGGGCGGTGGGTCTGGTCAAGCCCTGTCACAGCCTCAGCACCATGCATCTGCAGGTGCCAGCAGAGGGCGCTTCTCACACTCATGGAAGGGGCAGGGAGGGCGATCTCCTGGCAAGGGTGATGTCTGTGTATTTAAATCAGTAAGAAAGCCCCATAATTTGCATGTATCCCTCTTCTCACATCTAAAGTGGTCCCACCTCTCAGTGTCTATAAGAGGTTTTTTCTCTGAGATGTGGCTGAAGCAAAACTTGCAAGTCAAAAGCAGCGAGTGAGATGTCCCCATGGCAACTCCTGGGGTTTCTGCTACTCTGTGTTCCAGGTGAGAATGTGTGGACAAAGCTAAAAGTGGGACCATTATTTCAATCAGTGATTTATTTTTTCATTAGGAACTCTGCCTCTTATGAAATTTAACGTGCTTTTTTAATGTGAATTTATAAAAAGTAATGCATATGCTTCCTCCTTTAACTAGATTAGTGGTGATTTTGATATACATACAGTTATGGCATGTTAGTATTTTCTGTGTGTTGTTAGCCTCCAGGGGTAATATTGTGCTGACCTATCCCCAGCCTTTCTGTCTGGGACTCCAGGAGAGAAAGTCACCATCACCTGCTGGGTCAGTCAGGGCATTAGCAGTAACTTACACTGGCATCAGCAGAAACGAAATCAAGCTCCAAAGCTTCTCATCAAGTTTACTTTCCAGTCCATGTCGGGGGTCCCCTTGAGGTTCACTGGCAACGGATCTTAGACAGATTTCATCCTCACCATCAGTCACCTTCCAGGTGAAGATGCTGCAACTTATTACTGTCAGCAGAGCAATAGTTTTCCTTACACCGAGTTACAACCCAGAACAAAAACGAGCTCAGCCTTGCTGAACAGAGAAACTGCGGACACCCTGTTCTTCTAACCATTGTAGGGGCATCTGGGGCAATGATCTATGCAATACCATGACATCTGCCACAACCAGCAGAGTTGAAACCCAAGAGTCACTGTCTTATAACTTCGTCTTTAACAACAGTATTTTTCAGAATATGTGCACAGCAGTTGAAGATTACCACTCCCTTTTCCTTCCATAGACTTACATAAACTATTTTCTACAAGTTGGTAAAAAACAAACAAACACACACAAACTTCGGATTTTTCTTCAGAGAAATAGTAATTCATTTATGGCAAATAGGTTTTAAAGGGTAAAGATTAGAAGGGGAATAGGTGATGGCCTGGAGATGTAGCGACAAAGGAGCCCATGAACTCAGGTGTCAGTGAGTGTGGGTTCAAAGGAGTCACACAGTGATCTCATTTCCAAAGAAATCCCCTGAAGCCTGAGGCTTTATAAGTCAGATTAACATTAAGGTTCACTTTCATCAGTGTAGGAGTCAACGGGGAGTTCAGGAAGCAATGGATATTTAGATTTTCATGTATGAAAACTGGCCCATAGGCAATATAAATATAGACATTCAGCTAGGGCTTTTGAAAAGAAGACTGTCTCCAAAATAATATTTATCTAAAGTAAAAAAAGAAATGAATCATTTATTGCCAGTCTTAGGAGCAAGATAGGGCTCCAGGCCTAAAGAGGTTGAAATCAAGAATCCTCAGTTCTTCAATGTGAAATGCATCACCAAAAGTTGAGTGTACCAAGGCACTCCCAAGCAAGAGAATGTAACTTTGGAGCTTAAAGAAGGTGATAAAACTAAATGGACATTTTGTTTCATATCTTGCTGGACATAGGAATTACAGGAGGATCACCCATGATCCTTAGAGAGAATTTCTGTTCTGCACATCAGAAACATTGTCTCTCTCCTCTTTCATTCTCATCTAAAATCCAAAGTGCTGTTTGAAGATGTATTTTTTTAATTTTGCCGTACTTAATTGTAAGACCAGTATCCTACTGTGAACACTTGGTGATTCTAATGTAAACTAAGTTCATTTGTTTGACGTGTTTGTTGTGCACTTATCTACGCATTCAAAAATAACTTTGGGGATATGATGTAGTCATTAGCGATGCAGACTGACATCACAGTAAGTGACACTTTAATTAATGATTTTCATCATATTTGGTCACAAAAAGCTATATCACTTTTCAATAAACTTTTTTTTTTTTTACCATACAACACATATTTTATTCCAAAGTGAAAAATGTGATTAAAAAATATGTCTACATTGTTTTCAGGCATATGATGTTTCAAGTTGGAGAACACAATGTGAGGATGTCAAATTTTGAGCCATGATTGGTTAAACCCAATAATCAAGAATGGGTGAGGAAGATATTATATTTTATAAGATACTTTAGTTTCTGTGTATCTGAGTTGTTTAATAGTATTTTGAAATATACTGTTTTTAATCTTTATTCCATGTATTCTCTGAATGTGCCCAAAAGTTTTCCAGCAGGACTTCCTTAAAATATTAAACCTTAAGGAAAAGAACATTGTGATGAATCATATTAGGTCCTGGTTTTGGATGCCTGCCTGAGATCACTCATCGTCTCCTCCTCTGCTTCTAAGGGCTGACTCCCCCACCCTTTCCAGCAAGTTCCACCAACTATGAGGGCCTTTCTTTCTCCTGTGTTGAATACAATTAATCATAATTGTATACTTTACATGCCAACTATGTTTATTTAACATCAGGATAATGTTTGCTACTTTTGTCAATATGTTTTCCCATGTCTAGTTAATCATTTTCAACTGTAAAAGTCGTTTAGTTTCCTTAGTTGAGGAGATCGCACCATATTTCTTCTAATTAAAAAAAGAAGTATATAGTTGCTTTTAAGGGATTTAAATTAATGTCAGAGTTTTCAGAACCAATAAATGCTATCATTTGAGGGTCAAGTGCATGTAAATAAATAAGATAATTTTTAATTCCAAGTACTAATATTCAGTAGGGGAATGAGCCATGCACAGAACAATAACTATATAATGAAACTGAATAGAATAATTTCGATAGTTAATAAATTGCATAAAAATTAGGCAATGGTATGTGGTATCTGGAGGTAGAAGCTGTTCATTTAAGCTGTTTGGGGAAGATCTTGGGGTTGTACTGAGGATCCATCTGAGTGGTATGGCAGTAGCCAAGTGACCATACAACCTGCAGAGACCACGGAGTCATCATGGGAAGGGCAGAGGTTGGGAGATTCCCAATAAACCACTGCACATTGAAAAATTTATTTTTACCACTTTAGTAGTATAAAACCCAAACAGTCCTATAATAATCAGATGCCTTGTGTGTTTTCAATTTCTTAAGAATATAATTTATTGTAATATCTTTTATCAAACACCTTGACCTGGATCACACCCAGGACATAGAATGTTCCCTTGCTCAGAAGCTGGAAGCCCAGGTCTGTACCCTTATTGCTAATTGGCAGACTCCCCAAAGCCCTTCCCTGTCACTCAAGCCTTCATCACCAGGTCCTGTGCGGTTGGATCACCTAAGGTAGGGACAGCACTGGACACTGATCATGGTGCTCTGGCTTCAACTGCGGGGGCTGCATATGACAGGGTTCATATGTCTCATGGAACTGAGAAATACTATTGATTAGGGAGCACAGCATTCACCTCCCACTTGATCAGACAGCACCACTCTGCTCAGAAGCCTACAGAGAGGGACATCAGTAATACTAGGGAAGATTTGTGTTCTGTTTCTACCTCAAATTACGGGAGAAACACTCAGCTTCCCAGTTGCTAGCTTCCCTTTCAGTGTCTTCAAGATGGAGAGTTTACACCATCCATCTAGAAGCAGCAGAATCTGGGAAAGGTTCCAAAGATTCACTCATATGCTCTTTCCACCTTGTCCACCCCAGCTTGGTGCGATGGTCCTGGGATCATCTCTGCTTAACATTTAGCAGATTGGTTGTCCTGATGACATTGCTGTTTGTGACTGTCTCAAACTTCCCTGTCTCCCATGCAAACACTAGCAGTGCCCAGCCACAAACATGTACATTAGAATTAACTAAAATTAACAATGTAGTTCCTTAGTTGTTTTCACTACATTTCAAGTGCTCAGGAGCCACATATGACATATAATGGCTACCCTTGCAAAGCATAAATCTAGACTTTTCATCATCTTAAAAAATTATTTTCATTAGTGCTCATCTAAATGGTTACACTGACACACAGTTTTATAGCTCACAGCACAAACCTCAGCAGCTGTTATTCCAGAGAATCAGGTGGTCTCAGATGCTTCCTGGCTGGTGCAGCCACTGTTTCAAGAATGAGAGGAATGAAGCTGAGTAGACACATCCAGACCAGGGGCCCTCTACTCCCCAGCCTAGCCCTCCACTGTGCCCTCCAGGGCCCCTCACAACCTCACTATCTCTTTTCCAGAACCACATCATTGGCATCTCACATGGATCACAGACTCTAGCTCCGAATTTTTTTTGTGATCATCTTTTCTGAACACACCTTATCCTCAACAAGGTGACTGGTTTATTGAGGAGAGGAATCATTTTGTGTTCCCTATAGAATGCAGCCTATTGATGGATGTAATAAAATCAACTCCATGAAAACCAATGAAAAAACTCAATCAAGTCTTATTAGAAAGCAGCATCTAAAATTCTATTTGATTTTTTGTCATAAGCCTGCCATTGAAGGGTAAGTCAAAAACCTTGCCGTTGGACAAACCCCGTAATAAAATAAGATAGGAAGTCTGATCTTAGAAATAGTGAAATTAAGAGTGGTATTGTTCCAGTATCAGCAGGCTGCCCCCAAGGTGGGATGGGGTCTCATGTGTGACCTGAATCACCTGGGAGGAGCTGCCAGTGTGCTGAGTGGTGGGAAAATGCCCTCTGTGCTCTGAGACTGGAAGCCTCACCTTGTCCTTCCTACTGCCTTGGCTGTATCCTCAAAGTGCTCCTGCTATGAACTGAATTTTGATTCACAAATTCATACTTTGAATCTCCAAACTCCAATATTACTGTACTTAGACATAGAGGTTATGAAGAGGAAATTAGGGTCAAATGAGGTCAAAACAATGGGGTTTTGACTTAATAGGATTTGTATTCTAATAGAAAAGAAATATCATTGAGCTGTTCTTTAACCCCTCACCAGCCTCCAAGCATGCACCGAGGAAAGCATGCACTTGCTTCTCCTACACAGGCCCCAGCACATTGCTGAACCCATGAGAGGATGCATCCAGAGAGGACATCTGGAAACAAGAAACAGGGTTCTCACCAGAAGCAAATCCTTCTGGACCTTGGTCTTGAAACTTCCAGGCTTCTAATACATTCACAATACATGTCTAATAAGTTAGTAATAAATGTCTGTGATTGAAGCCATCCAGCTCAGGGTATGTTGGTGTGGCAGTCCCAGTAGACTCATCCATTGTCGCCACCTTCTCTGAGCAGGATCAGCCTCAGGAGGCACCTTGTGGACTTTGGCACCCAGCTTTTCTCCTCTTGTTCTTGCTGTTCTGACTGCCTGGTGAGGAAGGGGAAGTGAGGCTTCAGCCTCAGATAGTTTGTATTAAACATGAACTTTCCTTGATGATGACATTGTTAGCCTGTTTTTCCTTCTGATCAGAATTGCACCAAGTTGGATGAACTACAAGCCTGGTATTAATGTTTGGGGGTCTGCATGTCTGTTCCCCTACTTGGATGACAGTGGGCATGTGATGTGGATGCTATCTTCATCCCCCTCCATGTGTCTCAGGTGAGGAGGGGCTTACTGTCACCTGCAGAGCTGGCCAGAGTATGAAGAACATCCTAGCCTGGCACCAGCAGAACCTGGGCCTGGCTCTGAGCTCCTGCTGGCTCCTGCTGGCTCCTGCTGGCTCCTGCTGCCCTCCTGGACATGATTCCTGCCTGGATCAGGGACAGTGGGTGTGAACAGATGTTACTCTGGCCATCAGCAATCAAGATGTCTTCAGAAGTAGGTTTTCACTCCACCTGTCCTTGTCCTGCACAAATCTTCCCTAGTAACAGCTCTGCACAGGGACTGCTAAGGGTCTGAAACGTTATCAGGGGAACAGGCTGGGGCATACCTCTGAATTCACATCCTCTCTTTGCCTCACACCCCCTTCCCACCACCTCTATGGGCACCTCTAGTGTATTTTGTGGGCATCACTGTATGGAGCATGTCCGGATGTTTTCTCCCACCTCCTACTCCGAATTCATGATGAAAATTCATCCTCACTTCAGACATGGGCTGTCCATGCCTTGTTTCTCTTACATACATGCCCCAGCACATTGCTGAACCCACAGTTCTGACCCCACTCCATGAATCTTTGTGGAAGGGTCATGGTTGCCAAGTTGTGGTTATTGGAGACCAGAAAATAAAATGGCAACTATTGAGAAGCTTGTGTGTGAGGCAGACATAGGCTGTTGTCAACAGAGTCCCAGCAGCTGGTGAGCCATGAAAGCTGGGCAGAGGGGAAGCTGGGAATGAGTCATGGAGGGTCTTAATCCTGTGACCATGCAGCCTCTGAGCCACATGTGCTGCTTCGTTTGACAGAAATGACCAGAAGAGGACTTGTCTATGCTGAGCTCTGGGGACAAAATCTCCTTCCATTCAGGAGCCAGACTTACTATGCATCTCCTGGGCATCTGCTGCTCTGTGATTCCACAGACCCCTCAGGTCACTCATGATCCTCAGCAATGGGCAGTTCACTGCTCTCTGCTCAGGGGGATATCGAAGAGAGTCCTGAGCTTTATGACCCTCAGGCCCTGGAGTGAGGAGGGGCCATGAGGTGGTGCACCCAGTGCTCATTTTTAATGTTCACATTCAATTTATTAAAGTTTAAAACTATACCTTATACTAGCAACCAAAATTATATCTCTTTATATATGAACATGTACCACATATTTATTCATAAATAGATACATAGAATATTCAAATATATAAATACAAGTTATTTCTAAAATATATGTATTCAATATGTAAAATTTATATTAGAAATTCTTATTACACATACACATAATGTTATGTTTATTTGTGTAGCAGGTGTTTCTTTTCTTTCCAAGCAGAACAGAGTCTGGCTGAGTAAAGACTTTGAGGACATTTGCTAACCCTCCCTCTTTGACTCCAACAGAGTCAAAGTCATTCAGGACCCTGGAGCCCAGGGAAAGTCTCTGACACTTTCACTCTTGCCGGGCTGCAGGATATATGCTTAATGCAGCTCCTCTGAATTTGTGAGCAGTTTCCTTCCCTCAAGCCCCTGCCAGGCAGCCCTGTGGCCAGGGCCTGTGGTTCCTCCCAGGTCCTCAGCCCTTGGCTCAGGAGAGCAGATGCTTCCCCCACAGTGCTGGACCAGCGCCTGGCAGCTTTCAGGCACTGCCAGCCTGACTTTAGCCCTGGGCTAAGGACCCTATTCCAAATGTCTCCTCATTTATTGCAGTACCCGAAAGTCTATCTTGTTCTTAAACTCAAAGTCTATATTTCCACAATTTCTAAAGCTAGCATTTGCCACCTGGAAAATTAGACATGTGAATTCATTGTCATTCTCAGAGCCTGGCCTCTTCCAGCCCCACCAGATAAAGTTGCCCATATCTTCTCTTCTCTCCACACAACTTTACTTAGAATTACAGTGAAATGTAACATGCGGTAAAACTCTTATCGCCTGCACAGAAACCATCCTCTTCCCCTTTGGTGCCTAGGGCACCAGCTCTATCCTGCTGGGCATGGTGAGGACAGTGAGCCTCTCCCAGCCTGGGACAGAAGCAGGGATTAAGAGAACATGTGATTAGCTCCACAATGCAATGTCAGGGGAGTGAAGGAGGGGCAGGGACTCTGGGAAGAATTTGATCCTTCCTAAGAAGATGGAAGGTGAAGAGCTTTGCTTCACCTTTTGAAATCAATCACTTTATTTTAGATTTGGGAACAGTGACACATGTTTCATTGCCCTGACTCCTTCCACATCTCCTCTTTCTCTTACAATAGCTCTGACTCAGTCTGTCCCTCACAGATTGTGTCCTGAAAATCTAATTTCCCTCCTAATATGAAAACAAACCAATGAACAAAACCCTCTTTCTCCTATCACGTGCTGTGAGATCTGACCCCTAAACTCTGTGACACCCAGATCGTATAAGAGATAATCGTGGGACTTTATCCAAGATATTTTCTAGCTAAAAAGAATTCTCATGCTAGCTTTTCTCTCGGAGAAATTTTCTGTCTCCTGTCATAACTGACACCAGAAGACAAGGTGGAAATATTTCCAAGAACAGAGGACAACCATGCGTTCAGTGAGGTGAAAGACATCTCTTCCCCTTGCATTAGTTTCCAAAGCTGCCGTTTACATTACCACAGCCTTATTGGCTTCACACAACATAAATGTATTACCCTGTAGTTCTGGAGATCAGAAGTCTCACTGAATTAATGCTAAGGTGTCAGTAGGTCTATAATCCTTCTGGATGCTCCAGAGGAGAGAACTGTATTCTCTGCTTTTTATCTTCCAGGTGCTCCCACATTTCTGGTTCCATGGCCCCTCCCTTCCTCAAGCCACATCCTTCCCTATTGTCCCAGCTCCTCTCTGACTGCGAGCCTGCTCTTTTATTTTATGACCTTTGTGATTGTATTGATTTCATCTGGATAACCAGGTTGCTTTTTCGCAAAGTCCTTAACTTACATCTGTCAAGTTTTTTTTTGCTATATAATGTAGAATTGTTATGATACCACTCCAATGACTGGAGGAACACCAGGGTTCTCAGTCTCACTCCTGTTTGTTTAAAACAACACGGACACGTGTGAAGTTGTTTTAAGGAGCGAAAAGTTTAATACGCAAGAAGGAAGGAAGAAGAAAAGAGTTCCCCCATACAGAGACAGAGGGAGGGGGGATTCGAACAGAGAGAAAATTCCATGTGCGGCGGAAAAGTGGCTGTTTATATGAGGAGGCTGAAGGAGGTGGTGTCTGATTTGCATAGGGCTTAGGTGTTTGGTATGACCAGGCATGTCATTCATGTAGCCTGAGAAAAAACTGGCCCTCCCACCCTAGCGTTTTAATATGCAAATGCAGGGTGTCATAATGTTCTAAACACATGGGGATATGTGGGGGCAGCCATGTTGCTAGGCACATGTTGGGGCAAGGAAGAAGAAGGTGGGAATCGCCATGTTTGACTGGACTCAGTTTCTAATGGCCGATATTTGTATATCAAAGCTTGCCAGCCCAGCTCTAAGAACCAGGGCTTTCCTGCCAAACAAGAAACGTTTCTGGAGCTGCTTTAAAAGAAACAAAACCTTCCCAAGGACACCTTTTCCTCTCTATCTAAAATAATTTCTTAAAAACTCCTATAACACTTGGATTCCAGAGACAAGGACATGGACATCTTTTGGGGTGGGACATTATTCATTCCACCGCCATAAACGTATTCCCAAAAATTGTCCTTCTCTAAACTAAAATTTAAAAAATCACAAAGTATTTTTATGAAACAAGAAAGTTGGACAAAATCTTAGACTCAGCTTCCTCTAACTTGTGAGTTTTAACTGTTGGAGTAAGCTCACTCTTCTGTCTCTACTGTAGACTTATGGATGTATAGATAGTTTTAGAGGATTTTTAAATTTTGTGACCCAGTGTAAATAAAACAGAATCTGAGACAGGTCTCAATCAAGTTATAGGTTTATTTTGCCAAAGAAAAGGCTTATGGCCTGTGACACAGGCTTATGGGGTCCTGCAAACTTGTGCCCAAGGTGTTTGGGTTACACATTGGTTTTATAAACTTTAGGGAGACACAGAAATCACAGGCAAAGACAAAGCAGCAGGAAGGTTTGTGCACAGTCTACAGCACTGTGATTTGGCTCCCCTAGTCAGGCATCAGTAAAATTTTATGGAGCCCTAGGCTGCAGCCCACTGATGTTGATGTAGTTGGATCCACTCCCCTGCTACTGAGCCAGGCTGGGACATTTTTGGGCACATTAGAGATGTGAGATATAACGAGTGCAAATCCCTGTCCAGTTTCATCTGGATCCAGCTGATTTCTCCATGTACATGGGCAATTGCTTGATAAGAGACTGAGTGTCTCTTTCCTAAAGATGTAACAGGGAGGCTCATGTCTGGGTCAGGATGATGTCCCCACTCACTGCTAAAGAGTCAAAGAGAAAAGTGGCATTGATGGTGCATGGCGTGGACATCCTGCATGCAGTGGCCACCCTCATTAAAAGAGATGAAATTTGGGAAATAATACTCAATGGCAGAAAAGAAGGTAGACTATGGAGGAGCCTGAAACAAGAATAAGGTGCAGCCCATTTAGTCTCTGGGTATTATAGAGACCGGTAGCTCTTGAAAATGGTGGATCTGTTAGCGCTGCGTGCATTGAGGGAACACTATATCAATTTAGTGTATCTGAAGCAAATTGCTTGATCTTATACTGGTAAGAATAATGGCATAACACCATTACCTAATACTTACAAATATACATTGCATCATGTCAATAAGATTTATTTGTAACATTTTTAGAAAGAAACAATGATAAACTCACAGAAATTTTGCAAGTATAGCTCACTTACCCCCTTCACTAACTGGAATCATAGGAGAGTCTTTTGAATCCTACCATCTAACGTTTTACTATGTGTTTCCTACAAACAAGACTATTCTCCTAAATAATCCCCATACACCAATGAAACACATTACTCCATCGATTCCTGAGGAATATTTCAAATTGTAAAAAAAAAAAAAAAAAAAAAAAAAAACCTAAAAACTGTCTCTCATAACAAAATAGTCCCCAGTGGAAACACATTCTCTGCCGACATATTTGTGCTACCCTGCTCTTACCTGGAACACCTGGGGACACTGAGCTGGTGCTAAGTTACTCTGATGAGCCAGCCCTGCAGCTGTGCCCAGTCTGCCCCATCTTCTGCTCATTTGCATGTTCTCAGGGCACGTCCTCCTATCCTGAAGACTTCTTAATAGGCTGGTTACACTTCGTGCAGGAGTTAGACCCAGTCTGGACGCAGCATGGACATCAGGGTCCCCGCTCAGCTTCTAGGGCTCCTGCTGCTCTGGCTCCCAGGTAAGGAAGGAGAACAGTAGGAATTTACGTGGCCCAGTGTATTCAGTACAGCCTGGCTCTTCAGGGAACTTCTCTTACAATTGTGTGGACATTTGTTTTTATGTTTCCAATCTCAGGTGCCAGATGTGACATCCAGATGACCCAGTCTCCATCCTCCCTGTCTGCATCTGTAGGAGACAGAGTCACCATCACTTGTTGGGAGAGTCAGGGCATTAGTAGCTGGTTAGCCTGGTATCAGCAGAAACCAGGGAAAGCCCCTAAGCTCCTGATCTATGCTGCATCCACTTTGCAAAGTGGGGTCCCATCAAGGTTCAGCGGCAGTGGATCTGGGACAGAATTTACTCTCACCATCAGCAGCCTGCAGCCTGAAGATTTTGCAGTTTATTACTGTCAACAGCATAACAGTGACCCTCCACAGTGTTACACACCCGAACATAAACCCCCAGGGAGAAGATGTGTGAGGCTGGGCTGCCCCAGCTGCTCCTCCTGATGCCTCCATGGCCTGAGAGTGTTCCTCAGATGCAGCCACACTCTGATGGTGTTGGTAGAGGATGACATGAAGTCACCTCTGCATCCCAATTTCTTTTTCTTTTCTCAGCCCCAGCTGCACAGACATAGCAATGCCTCCGCTGATTTAACAAAGACAGATCATGACACCTGAGGAGTCTAGTTTATGGCTTCAGTTGGAATTCATATAACACAGAAGAAGCCACTATAGATATTCTAAGCAGGAATTGTCTTAATACAGAGAATTAGAGTCTAAACTACTGAAGTCTAAATAAAATAGAGAGATGAATCTCTAAATTTAATGTTTTACTTGCAAAGAAGTATTTGCCAAATAGGACATACAGGAAAACTCAATGGTCTTCAATATGTTGGAAGAACAAAGAGAAGTAAGCATTTTACGGAAAAGGGAAAATGTCACCTATGACTCTTTGAAAAAGTTCACTGGCATTAGGAAGGGTTGAGAGCTGGCAAGCTCAGGCTGGTCAGCAGTAGTGGACAAAGTGAATCCTAGAATTATGTCAAGTTATCTCAGAAGTTATGGATCAATTTGATTTCAGGTTACAAGAAGCCAAAGCAGTGACACTTGCAGAGAATTTTGTTACTGAAATACCAGGGATTCAGTGAAGATCCTGCTGCTCAGCACACAGAAAGCCGATCACTAAGACAACAAGCATTGCCAAGGAACAAGCGTTAATCAGGTGCTGCAGCCGAGGAGATGGAACACCATTCGCAAATGTATCTCCCTGAACTACTAAAATTAGGGGTTTATATAGCAGGGAAGAAATGTGGGAAAACAGGAATTAGGGAGGGATAAGGTAGATAATTTAGTCAACAGGAAGCAGGAGGTCAGTTAGGCAATCATAATGGGCAAAGGGTCTGATGTCTCACTGTTCCAATTCAGTGATATATAACTTTCAGGTCCTTGATAGTATCTAGAGGCCTGATGGTTGGTTTCCTGAAAAAAGAACTCAGATAAGACAAATGTAACTATCTTGAGTTTTAAGACTAGTGGATTCAGTTTCTATGTTTATTCAAAAAAACATAAACATTAGTTCCATGGGATAATAGGGCCTATTTCAATTGAGTTCTAGCAACAGTATTTGCACCCTGAGTGTCTTTCCCTCCTGGTTTCTTGGTTCTGTTGGGTATGACAAGAATGATTGAATTCCTACGATTAACTTTTACACTACAACCTTTCAAAGCCAAGGATATAGTAGTCAGGAAGGTTGATAGTTGAAGCAGGATTCTCTAGTGCTCCCTTGGAAAATAGAATTCATCTGTCCCTGAAGTATGGGCTATCTAACCATGTGGTCCTCAGTCCTGTCTGAAAGCTTAATGGTGGGGTGCTGCTGCTCTCCACTTCCTACAGCATCTTTCTAGGTTTTTCTCCAAGCACAAGCATTGACAAGGAAGAATATGGTGGGAATCGCCATGTTTGGGTGAATTCGGTTTCTAATGGCTGGCATTTGCATAGGAAAGCTTCCAAGCCTGGCTCTAAGAGCCAGGGCTTTCCTGCTAGACAAGAAACGTTTCTGGAGCTGCTTTAAAAGAAACAAAACCTTCCCAAGTACATCTTTTCCTCTCTCTTGGCCTAAAATAATTTCTTAATATCTCCTATAACACTTGGGTTCCAGAGACGAGGACATGGATATCTTATTGATTCCACCAACAAGAAACATATTCCCCAGGGTTGTCCTTCTCTAAAGTAAAATTTAAAAAATCACGAAGTATTTTTATGAATCAAGAGAGCTGAGACAGGTATCAGTCAATTTACAGAGTTATTTTGCCAAAAATAACTGAGTCAAGTATCTGAGACAGGTCTCAGTCAATTTACAGAGTTATTTTGCCAAAAATATGGCTTATGGCCTGTGACACAGCCTTAGGAGGTACTGTAAATATGTGCCCAAGGTGGTTGGATTACACATTGGTTTTATGCACTTTAGGGAGACACAGAAATTACAGGAAAAGACATAAATCAATACATATCAGATATACATTAGTTTGTCCTGGAAAGGTGGGAAAGCTTCAAGCAGGGGCTTCCAGGTCATAGGTGGATTCAAAGCTTTCCTGACTGGCTACTGGTTGAAAGAGTTAAACTCTGTCTAAAGAGTTGAATTCATCATAAAGAAATGCTTGAGTCTAGAAAAGGGGGTGTGGAAGCAAAAGTTCTTGTCACATAGATGAATCCTATGGGTAGCAAATAGAGTAGATGGTGAATGTTGCTTATCAGACCTTTAAAAAATGTCAGACTCTTTAAAAAAGACTCAGTAATGGGAGGAGACTCTCTACAGAATGCAAATTTTCCTGACAACAGGCAGCTTTGCAGGGCCACTTCGAATAGGTCAAAGAAATATTTTAAGGTAAAATATTTAGATTTTCTTCAGGGCCTATTATCTGTCATGCTGGAGTATGGTATCTGATTGCTACAAAGCATCTGTTTTATCAGTCCAAAGATCTCAGCTGTAATGATAATGCTGGTCAGTTGTGTCTGAACCCCAAAGGGAGGAGAGCATAATGAGGCACATCTAAATCCACCTGCCAGTCAGGGCCTAACCTAGTTTTTCAGATTTTTCTGAAGTTCTCTCTGCCAAGAGAGGAGTCCATTCAGCTGTTTGGTGGCTTACAACTTAATTTTTGGCTTTAACACCCAGAAAAAAAAATAATTGCATCAATTCTAAAATAGATTGATAAAGACAAATTGTTTCCTGAATATTCTTACATGTCAAAGATAAAGAAATGATAAGACTTGAGATGATTAATACCCCTCATACAAAAAATAATGATTTTTTTTTTTTTTTTTTTTTTTTTTTTTTTTTTACTATCTCAGTTTCGGTCCACCAGCAGTGATGATTCCCGTTTAAGCAGCAAATTTACACTGGGAGGAAAGGAGGAAAGTGAGCAAGGGAACAGAAGATGAATGCTAAAAGACACATCAACAACCCACCTGACTCAGGAAAACTGAAGATCAACCACATGTGGAAACATGGACTAAATTCCTCTGGGCTGTTCCACCTGGGAGATTAGGAAGCTGGGGTATGTATACCCTTCATCCTGTCCTCACTGATTGTCAGGTGTCTCTCTTGTTCTATTTCAAGCTACTATAACAGATTCCTTGTCACTGTGCAATTCATGAAGAACAGAAATTTATTTTATCACACTTCTGGAGAATGAGAAATTTAAGATCAAGGCATGGGCAGATTAAGGTCTGCTTTCTCCATGTTCAAGATGAGTCCAGGAGTTTTGGGCCCTTCAAAGGAAGGAAGGCCATGGTTTTCATGACAGAGGAACAGAAAAAAGAGAAAGAGATCCCAGCCTTACAATCCCTGTTTATAGTGGTATTAATGTATTCCACTGGAGGGCTCCACGCTGATGACCTAAGCACATCCCAATAGGCCCCACATGGCAATACCATTACACTGAGAATTAACTTTACAACAGATGGATTGTGGAGGACAGAGTTGAATCATAGCACTTTCTAAGGGATACACATTCCAGGCCGTTTGGCCAGCAATGCATACAGGCAGAGTTCTCTGCCCAGATCGTAAAGAACATAAGACATGTATATTGCCATTCTAAGTTAACAGAAGTACAGCAAATGGAAAGCCCTAGACTACAGATGGGAACTACTACATTCATCCTGGGCCAGTTAACACTTGAATAAATTGGGTTTGAAATTTGCAGATCCACTTATATTTTCTTCTTTGTGTGTCACCTGTGAGCATGCAATTAATAAGTAGCAAATATATATTCTCATTTTTATAGTTTTGTTAGTAACATTTTTTTCTTTAGCATACTTTATTGGAATAATAGAGTATATAATATAAATAACTTAAACACAGTGTTAATCAACTATTTTCTCACTAAGGCTGGCAGTCAAAAGTAAGCTACTAGTACTTAAGTTAGAAATGCAAAAGTTCTACACAGGTTTTCAACTGCACCAGTGCTCAGTGCCCCAACCTCCACATTGTTCGGGGGTCAGCTGCTCTTTCAGTCTGTAGCTGCATCTCTCTGGAACAGCATCTTGGCAGGTGGCTGCAAGCAAAGGAATCCAGGAAATAACATCTCAAACTATGCTGCATTGGTATGATGATTACGAAAAATCAAAGGCATTTAGAAAGCAGCAAATGCACAAAAAGGCATTTTGTAAATATCCGTTATCTGCCTAAAAGCAGATTCTCCAGACGGGAACCAATTGTCAAGAAAATTCTTCCTGAGAATTTTTATATCAGGGAAGATTAACACAAAGCAGGAATCAAAAATAGAAGAGACTGGAAATTGATACTTTATCCAGGCAGGCTGTTACCTGTTCTTTTGAAGATGCACTTCTATTCTCATCTATTCTCTCCAAGTTGCCTACACTTCCCCATTCCCTCTTCCCTAGAAAGAAAATATAAACAACTGGATCTCACTGAATTATCCGGGTAATCACCCTGCTGTGATATCCTGTTGCACTTCAAATGAATTTTGTTTGCCTTTTCTCTTATTATTCTTCATTTTGTCAATTTATTTTCAGCAAACATTTAGAGGACAAATGGAGCTTTCTCCTTTTCTCACAATATCAGCAAATTCCCTTAAAATTCAGGCTGCTTAAAATGCAGCAGAAAGGTTTGTGCACAGGCTACAGCACTGTGATTTGGCTCCCCTAGTCAGGCATCAGTAAAATTTTGTACAGCCCTAGGCTACAGCCCACTGATGCTGATATAGTTGGATCCACTTCCCCTGCTATTGAGCCAGACGGGGACATTTTTGGGCACATTAGAGAGATGAGATATAACGAATATAAACCTGTGTCCGGTTTCATCTGGATCCAGCTGATTTCTCCATGTACAAAAGGCAATTGCTTGATACAAGATTGAGTGTCTCTTTCCTAAAGATGTTAACAGGGAGGCTTGTGTCTGCATCAGGATGATATCACCAGTCACTGATAAAATGTAAAAGAGGAAAGTGGCATTGGTGGTGCATGGCAGGGACATCTTCTGTCTGTGCAGTAGTCACCCTCACTAAAAGAGGAGAACTTTGGGGAATAATACTCAATGGCAGAAAAGAAGGTAGACTGTGGAGGAGCCCAAAACAAGAATAAGGTGCAGCCCATTTAGTCTCCAGTTATTATAGAGACCTGTAGCTCTTGATAATGGTGGATCTGTGAGCACTGCATGCATTGAGGAAACATGGTATCAACTTAGTGTATCTGAAGTAAATTGCTTGATCTTAAACTGGTAAGAATAATGGCATAACACCATTACCTAATACTTACAAATATATATATATATATATATATATATATGTCATGTCAATAAATTTTATTTTTAATGTTTTTAGAAATCAACAATGTTAAACTCACAGAAATTTTGCAAGTATAGCTCACTTATCCCCTACACTAACTGGGATCATATGAGAGTCTTTTGAAGACCTAAGAATCCTACCATCTAACGTTTTACTACATGTTTCCTACAAGCAAGAATATTTTCCTAAATAATCCCCACACACTAATGAAATACATTACTCCATCGGCTCCTGAGAAATATTTCCAATTTTCAAAAAAAAAAAAAAACCCTGAAAAAAGGTTTCTCATAACAAAGTAGTCCCCAGTAGAAACACATTCTCTTCAGACAAATTTGTGCTACCCTTGTCTTACCTGGAACACCTGGGACACTGAGCTGGTGCTGAGTTACTGAGATGAACCAGCCCTGCAGCTGTGCCCAGCCTGCCCTGTCCCTTGCTCATTTGCATGTTCCCAGAATACATCCTCCTGCCCTGAAGACTTCTTAATTGGCTGGACATGCTTCGTGCAGGAGTCAGACCCAGTCAGGACACAGCTTGGACATGAGCGTCCCCGTTCAGCTCCTAGGGCTCCTGCTGCTCTGGTTCCCAGGTAAGGAAGGGGATATTAGAAGTTTACCTAACCCAGTAAGCTCCGTACTGCTGGCCTTTTTAGGGAAGTTCTCTTACTACATGATTAATTATTTGGACATTTGTTTTTATGTTTCCAACCTCAGGTGCCAAATGTGACATCCAGATGACCCAGTCTCCATCCTCCCTGTCTGCATCTGTAGGAGACAGAGTCACCATCACTTGTCGGGCGAGTCAGGGCATTAGCAGCTGGTTAGCCTGGTATCAGCAGAAACGAGGGAAAGCCCCAAAGCCCCTGATTTATTATGCATCCAATTTGGAAAGTGGGGTCCCATCAAGGTTCAGTGGCAGTGGATCTGGGACAGATTTCAGTCTCACCATCAGCAACCTGCAGCCTGAAGATTTTGCAACTTATTACTGTCTACAGTATAACAGTGCCCCTCCCACAGTGTTACACACCCGATCATAAACCCCCAGAGAAGCAGATGTGTGAGGCTGGGCTGCCCCAGCTGCTCCTCCCGATGCCTCCATCGGCTGAGAGTGTTCCTCAGATGCAGCCACACTCTGCTGGTATTGGTAGAGAGGTACATGAAGTCACCTCTGCATCCCAATTCCTTTTCCTTTCTCAGCCCCAGCTGCATAGATATAGCAATGCCTCTCCTGATTTAATACAGACAGAGATCATGACACCTGAGGAGTCTAGTTTATCGCTTCGTTTGGAATTCAAATAACACAGAAGAAGCCACTATAGATATTCTAAGCAGGAATTGTCTTAATACAGAGAATTAGAGTCTAAACTACTGAAGTCTAAATAAAATGGAGAGATGAATCTCTAAATTTAATGTTTTGCTTGCAAAGAAGTATTTGCCATACGGGACATACAGGAAAACTCAATGGTCTTCAGTATGGTGGAAGAACACGAGAATGTTAGCATTTTATGAAAAAGGGAAAATATTACCTATTGCTCTTTGAGAAAGTTCATTGGCACAAGGAAGGGTTGGGAGCTGGCAAGCTCAGACTGGTAAGCGGTGGTGGACAAAGTGAATCCTAGAATAATATCAAATCATCTCAGAAGTTGTGGGTAAATTTGATTTCAGGTTACAATAAGCCAGAGCAGTGAAGCTTGCAGAGAACTTTGTTATTGAAATGCCAGGGATTTGGTGTAGATCCTGCTGCTCAGCACACAGAAAGCCAGTCATTAAGACAAGTATTGCCAAGAACAGGCTTTAATCAGGTGCTGCAGCCAAGGAGATGGGACACCATTCATAAATGTATGTCTGGGAGAAACTAAAGTTAGAGGTTTATAGAGCAGGGAAGAAATGTGGGAAAACAGGAAATAGGAAGGGGTAAGAAAGATAATTTGGTCAACAGGAAGCAGGAGGTCAGTTAGTCAATCATAATGGGCTAAGGATCTCACTGTCCTTATTCAGTGATATGTAAGTTTCAGCTCCTTGATGGTATCTGGAGGCCTGATGGTTGGCTTTTTGAAAAAAGAACTCAGATAAGGCAAATCTAACTATCTTGATTTTTAAGACTGGGGTGGGGGTCAATTTCTACATTTATTCAAAAATCCATAAACATTGGTTCCATGGTATAATACGGCCTATTTCAATTGCATTCTAGAAACAACATTCTGCACCCTGAGTGCCTTTCCTCCTGGTTTCTTGGCTCTGTTGGCTATGACAAGAATTACCCAATTCCTATGATTAACTTTCCCACTACAACCTTTCAAAGCCCAGGGTATAGTAGTCATGAAGAAGATATTAGAAGCAGGATTCTCTGGTGCTCCCTCAGAAAATAGAATGCATCTGCCCCTAATTATGGGCTTTCTAACCACGTGGTCCTCAATCCTGTGTGGAAGTGTAAGGGTGGATGTGCTGATGCTGACAGCTTCCTATAGCATCTTTCCAGATGTTTCTCCAGTCCTAACCTCTGTCCCTATGTCTGTCTTAAGTACCAGTGGAAATATTGAGTCATCCTTTTCTGACTTTCAAATCTCATGGGAGGACCTCTTATTGGGCAACTCTATAGGACAAGAGAGAGACAAAAAGGGACATTATATAAGTTAAAATGTTTTCTTCCCCAATGAGGCCATTAAAAAAATATATTTAAAGCCACATGTTGAAAACACATCCAGCTTTATTTTCCTCTTCATGCAAATTTACGTTTTCAAATATTTTCAACGTTGTAAAGGTTGAAAGCATAATTATTTGTCCATGGAATGATCAAACACCTTTTTAATTAAATGGAGTTAACATTTTCTTGAAAATTTGTACTCACTAAAGTAAAGGAATATATTTAAAATGTGTGAAACCAAGTTAGAAATTATTGGGCTTAAATTCAACTGTGCAGTTTGGTTTGGGATGTTTTTGACTCCTGAGACCTGCCACAAGAATCTTGTGTCATGTGTACTTGCTGCTGTTCAGCCTTGTCCTCAGAAAATTGATATCTATAGACTGAAGGCAAGCTCAGTGCCCTTCAGAGAAACCACTCAGCTGAGCCCTTCCTTGATCAGCCAGATGATTGGGAACATGAACATCTATGTACATGAAAACAAATGTTTCCTGTTATCACCCACTGAGTTGTGTATTTAACCAGTTACCAATCATTAATGCATGAAAGCTTCTTAATACAGTATTTATACCTCTACCTATATATACACAAATATATTTTTCTTAAGTTGGTGGTAAAAATGTGAACATTTAGTAATGAAATTATGAAGTTATTAAGGGAAAATAGAAGTCAAAATTAAAACTAATTAGTATTTCAGTATAAAAAATTAAAATTTACTTTATGGAAAAATGTGCATATATGTATATAATATACATAGAAGTGAAAATACATTTATTTGATAAAATATTGGCTACAAATATATATAGTATTCATATACATTTAAAAAATCTTTGTTACGTTCCATACAAAAATGGCATTGTGCACCACATATAGTTGATGCTCTTGCTAAGAAAATTTCTTTGTATTCTTTAATTTAAAACTCTACCAAATGCTTGTCATTACCTATAATATTTTTCCAACCAAGTAGAGTTCCCAGGTTAGGACTATAACAAATTCTGACTAATATTGAATGTTAACCATTGCATCCTATGAAAGTCTCCATTTTGCTCATGTTCACAACGATGATATGCCAAATAGAGTTCTCACAACAATGGATGCTGGATGGAGTCACATCAGTGCCATTGTCAGGGAAGCCCTGGAAATGTAAAAACCATAACAGTCGGTAAATTGCAAGGATTACATCTGATGATCACAGTGCCAAGAGAACAGCAATTTAATAATATTGGCTGTTGGTTTTCACAGATCATCAGACCTCAAAACAAATGCAACAGGATGATTGCAGACAAAGCCATTCTGGATGAGCTATGACTAGACATTTAAAAATGAGCCATAATCAAAGAAAATGCTTTCCAACTGAATATTAATTGAAATGCCATTAGTAAGCAGGGGCTTTTAATAATGAGGATGATCCAACACTTGGACTTCAGTCAGTCACCTTTCCCAGCTTTCTCAGGGAGTATCATGAACCAACGTTGTGGAGGTCCCAGTGGGGACTCAATAATATGAGTTGCAACTAACTGAGACTTACAGGGCTACTGGCTCTTATAAATACCTAATTTGCCAAGAAGAACCCTTAACATTGTATGACACATCAGGGCTGAGACTAACAGCTGGTATCAGGTGATTCTAGTGGACCTCATGTAACATGAGGAGGGCAGTGGTTATTTTCCTACATATGAATTTGCCTTTCTTTTCGGTTATGTTTCTGTATAAAATATTCCTTGAGGATTTTCCAAGTGCTTTTATCAGTGTCAGGAAATTCATTCATAATATGGATTTGGATCAAGCAAGCTGTTTACCTCAAAAAATAAGTGAAGCGAAGTGTAGCTCATGCTCTTGTCATGTGCACAGGTGCAGCTTTCCCTATAGACAAGGAAAAACTCATTATTAGTCAAGCGAAGCTGGCACACAAACCCTTGTGCTGTTGAATTGCTATGCCTTCAGAAGTGGTGGAGGCTCTGAAACACTCACAGGGATTGGTGCTTTTACTCTCATAAACAGAATATTTTTATCTTGAAAATGAGCTGTAGACTCATCATTGTTATGCCAACTGAACATCTTGAAATACTCGATTTCTATTTTCTCAGGGCTGTGGTTTTCTGGTTGACGGTTGACGGTTCTTTTTTTTTTTTTTTTTTTTTTTTTTTTTTTAAGATGGAGTCTTGCTCTGCTGCCAGCCTGGAGAGTATTAGCACCATCTCGGCTCATTTCAATCTTTGCCTCCCGGGTTCAAGCTTTTCTCCTGCCTCAGCCTACCAAGTAGCTGTCACTACAGGTGTACGCCATCACACCCAGCTAATTCTTGTATGTTTAGTAGAGACATGGTTTTACCATATGGACTAGGATGGGCTCGATCTCTTGATCTCATGATCCGCCCACCTCTGCCTCCCAAAGAGCTGGGATTACACATGTGAGCCACGACGCTGACCTGGTTGATGGTTCTTAATCCAAAGAGTTGACATAACAATTATTCCATTAAATTGGAAGAAATGATATGATAAGCATGTGACCATTTAGACTTAATACAATACAGGACAAATTGTCTACAAAGGGTTTTAGAGTGTGTGCTGGGGCCATAGATCGAGTCTATATAAAGCAAGAGTAAACATAATTGAGTTTACATATTTTAGAGAGGAAGTACAGAAAATATGGACTCTAGGGGACCTTCTGGAATGTTTGTATTTATTGTCATTTCTACTGGTAAAACTCAGAGAAGATTTCTAAAGTCATCAGGATGAAGTTCTAGGGATCACAGACATATGAAGCATTATCTGCACTTGGATCCCCAGTGAGGCAAAGGGAAGATGAAACGCATAGTGGAATATGGAGGGGTAAACACCAGGGACAGCCTCCTGGTCAGCTTAAACGTTGAAAAATGTATTTATTTTTCTATATAGTTTTATCACTGAATCATTTGGATCTGAGAAAAGCAGTTATGTCTGGTTAGGCAGAAAGGTGTTTATTATCATAAATTAAATGGATCGAAAACATTTGGGGAAACCAGAGTGGAAGCTCAGGCAACTCCAAGTACTCCTTTTGATATTCCTTGGCCCTGCCCACCCTGTGTTTTCCACAGTGAAGGAAGACACACTCATGTTGATAGAAATGTGGCAAGTGAAGATATAGTGATAGAAATGTGGCAAGTGCCCACAGGACTGTGCTGCCTGGCTGTGATCCAGTTCAGGAAAATGAGCACATTTGAGTGAGATCAGGCACTTTCCCTCCCTCATCTCAATTATAAACCATGGTGTAGTAACACAGCTAATGGGCATTCTTCACCACATCTGGGTCTTAGGAAGCCAAGGACATGAAGAGTAGCCTTTCCAGATGCTACCATAGAAAAAGTATTGCTAGAAACTATAGAGAATAAAATAAATATGAAAGAAGCTGTTGACAATAATGAAATGAATCATTCATATATGTGTGTTAAATAATTTAATCTTTTCTATACACCCTTTCTTTAGAAAAAATCAAAGTGCTATTTTTAGCCACCTTTACAATTTAGACCACAAATTAAATAATAAGTAAACAAATTAATGGCTCATGAGACAAGAACATTTTTTCTTAGATGGCATTGGGCTGAATAGATTGGAGTTTCCCCACATTTTGGGGAGGACAATGTTATGTGGGTACCATGATGTTCTTTGTAAAGAAAATCTTTATGTTAGGTTGTAGCATGCTGCAGTTGATACTAGTAATGCCTGGAAATTGAAGTGTAGGAAGATGTGTATTTATAATATAAAGACACAGGATGCACTTGGGCAGAAATAACCCTTGTACCCATGAAAACAGATGAATCTACATGAGACTGAAATGAAGATGTAATCAACACAGGCAGGGCTGCAGAGAAAGGGGTCAGGTCTCTAGCAGTGGATAGCAGAACTGCTGTCCTTCTGGGGACATTGGTAAGAAGTGCTGCTTTCTTTTCTGCAGGAGACAGCTCAAATGTGGAGTTTCAGGCAGCAGGAGCTCCTCCCCAGCCTGCGCTCCAAGTACCATTCTTGGAATTGTTCTAGTGTCTTTGCCTGGAGCCTGTTCCTTATGGCCTTTCAACAATTTGTAAGGAATTTAATATCTCTAGTAAATCCCTTTATGCGTCATGGATTTGACATTTCCAACAGAGAATATACACAGTCCACAGGGCCATCATTCACTCCCTCCTTTTTTCTCGCTAAATATAATGCTTTCCAGGTGGACCTGCCAGAGGAAGCCAACGTGAACAATCCATGTCACCAAAAATGCAAGACAAATAAGCTCGGCAAAACCACTGGGTTCTCATGTATCTGCACTGTCCCCTGGTACAAAATGGAAGAGTGTAAAATTCTTAGCTCCACCATCAGAGAGATGGCCTAGTGTGACCTCCTCAGTATAGTAAGTCAGTATTTATAGACATTTAAACACTGACACTTTTAACACCAACATACAGTCAAAAGAAAAATAATAAATTGGACTACATAAAAATTTAAAATGTGCATCAAAATACAAAATCAACCCCGGGAAATTGCAACATGTGGAATAGAAGAAAATATTTGTGAATCATATATCTGATGGGGGTTAATAATATCTATTGTACAAACATAGGTCCTACCTGTCAACAATAAAAATAAAAAGTACATGAATAGACATTTCCCTAAAGAAGACTATTTAGAGATAATTAGATAACTAGCATAGAAAAAGATGTTCAATATTATTAATCCTTAGAAAAATAAAAAGAAACCCCACTTGACACCTATTAGGAGTTTTTTTTTTTTTTTTTTTCCCCAACAGAGACTGACCAGCCTTGATAAGAATATAGGTATTTGGAACTACTGCGGACACTGTCGTGGTGATGTAAATGGCTCACCTTCTGTGGGAAACCATATGGCGATTCCTCAAAGAATTAAAAATAGAAATACGATATAACTCAGCCATTACACTTTTGGACATATACCCAATTAATTAAAGACATTAACTTGAGAAGATGTTAGTCTACCCATATTCAGAACCGAATTATTCATAATAGCCAAAAAGTAGAAGCAACTCACATCTTCACAAAGGAGAGAACTGGTAATCCAAATGTGGTATATGCATACAATAGGATATTATTGAGGGAAATTCTGACACATGCTACAACATGCATGAAACTAGAGGACATTACACTAAGTAAAATAACTCAGTCACAAAAATACTGAGTTATGATTTCACTTTGGTATTTGCAGAACAGTTTCCATTTAGTCATGAATCAACTCAGTCTCCTTCCCTTTCTTGCTAGTAGTTTTCAGGAATAACTGTAGAATGTTCTGGAAATGTAATATTCTGAGATAGGGCAAGATTGGCCAATATAGCCTGGGCTCTGTTTCTGTCCCTACTGGAAACAGTAATTCCTTCAACACTAGGTCAGTGTGTCATGTGATTCCAAGACATAAAACCGAGGGTGGGCTGCATTCCAGGGCCCCTTAGCTGCAGTCCTTGTGGGGTATGCATGGTCTAGAGTCAATCAGGCCCAGGCAGTTTTGTGCTCTCTCATGCTGACTCTCTGTAAGTAATAATTCACTTTATGTAACTGGTTGTGCATGGGTGTTCTGTCTCACTAGATTTGGGTAAGTTGGTGACCTGTGCACAGCAAACTTTCTTGGCAAAATTGGTGCAGTGAGAAGGTTTGATCTGAGAGAACCATGGCTTATTGGTGAAGTTAGAGGAAAAATACTCTCCAGTATCTGGCCCGGGACAGAGACATCAGCCTGGGGATGCCAGGGCTGGACATACAGATGGATGTTTAATGAGGAGGGAGGATAAATGGGACATTTGTCCTCCTCCCATTAATAAGGATCAGCTGGCTTACTGAATTGAGACAGAGAGAAAAGAATGTGGAAATAGGAATGGGGTACACAGTTCTCTAGTGGTGAGACAGTTGTATGACTGCTCATTCCTAGGGCCAGAGAGCTCAGGACATGGGTAATCAGATGGACCCTGAGTCACCCAAAATGAAACAAGAAAGATACTCTCAGTGGTCCCTGAAGCATCTAGGAAGGAACCAAAATCAACAAAAAGGGCCTTCACAGAAACGGAGGCTCACTCTCTATAAAAGAGACATGGAAAAAGGCCAGTGAAGTTTTGTGCATCCTGGTTGGTGTAACTGTTTGGTTAAGCCACATTACAGACCAAATGTCTTTGTCTGAATAGCACAGTTAGGAATAGGGCCAAGGTCTCCACCAGAGGCCACTGGCCCTATTTTCCTCTCAAGGTGAAAGGTGAAAAAAGGGAATTCAGACTTCTCTGGGATTTTTATATGCTGTAATCCACCTGACAATATTTCCAGGTCCTGTCAGAAGAAATTAAACTGATGACATCAGAAGGTGTCAGGACAAATGAGGACCCCGTGGTGAGTATGTGCTCATGTCTTGATCTGCACATGGACCATTCCCTTTGGGCCATGTTGGGTGCTGGTGACCATGGTTCTCACTGCAGAGTGCAATAGAGGTACTGACATTTTGCTACTGTGCCACAGAACATCACTGCTGCCTAAGGGGCTATCCCCACTCATAGATAAGTATTCAAGGCATGACAGTGGGGCATATCCACTCCTGCCTGATACCTAAGCTTCCCAAGCCCCAGAACCTTATTCAGCAAAAGCAGGACTGCATATTCAATGGATATTGGAACACTACCTAGTTAATTTAATAGTCGCTACAAAAAGATTAAAATGTCACAAAGCCTGGTGTCACAATGGAACGACCCACTTTGGCAGACCAACGATGGACTGTTGAAGGATGAATGCCAAGGCGACCTGAAAAGGAAACCGAGGAGGTATCCCAGGTATAGTTAATTGTTTTTGGTCCTGGTGGCATCCACTAATAAGAAGGAGACCCAGAAGATACTAGGTATTTTTGGGTACTGGGGACTGTAGAAACCTTACCTGGGTGTTCTTTTGGTCACATTAGTCAAAATCACGAAGAAAGTTGCCATCCTTGAACGAGGCCCTTTGCAAAGGTACCCGTGGAATCTGTTCAACAAGGCATGACTGAGGCAATTCTTTAAAACCTTTAGAGCCTGCTTCCTTGATGGAAATACAGGTGTCCACCATTTCTATGCATGCTGACTGAAGCCTGTGGCAACAGCAGACACCAGGAGTGCCTCTTTTGAAAGACCACTCCTTGCTTACTGTAGGAAACTGATAGGGTCTGAGTGTCTGAGAGCTAGAGCATCAGGCATGACACCACTACCTTAACTACCTATTCTCACTTTGGTGCCTACAAACACAATCAATAAAGCTGGACAGGCCCAACAGATCCAAATTATTAAATGGAAATGATGCAGTCAGAATTCACCCTAACCCAGTTCCCATAGGATCCATGTGCAAAGGAATGAATGTCCATAAACAAATGCCAAGCTTCCTAAAAGGGAACAAATGGCCATAGGGGACAATTTAGCTTCTCCTTTGGCCACAATGAGCCAAAGATTCAGAGACATGTCTGTGTCGGTATGGTATGGGGGGTCCTGATGATTGTAAAAAAGACACCAGTGGGTCCGCTAGGTGTGACCACCATCCAGCCAGGGAATGGCATCTTTTGACTGACACTAACATGGACATCCTGCCCAATGGGCCAAACTACATGCAATGATAGTAGCCATGCAGGCTGCCCCCTTACGCTGTATTTTACTCCATTTCCACTAAATCATGGGCCATTGTCAACAATCCAGCTACCTGGTCAGGAAAATAGCAACTGAGTGACTGAACTATTAAAGGATCCCCTGTGCAGGGAAAAGGACTATGACAATAGTTTGCTTCTTGGACACCTAAATATATGTCACACAATTAGATGCTGGGGCTACTATGGCCACCTTCGAGAGGAATTTATGTCATGTTTTTGAATATTCCATGAGACTTCACTTTGACCAAGAAACAACCTCACTGCACAATCAACATGACAATGGGCACGTTCTCGTGGAACACAATGGATGTTCCATGTAATTACCAACACCCAACACTGCCTGCTGTACCTGGATAAACACCTCAGGTATCCTAGAAATACAAGTAGAGGTGATCCTGACACAGGCTCAATGACTGCAGACAATGGGGCATCTGAAGGATCCCCCTTTCACCTCTTTAGCTGTAGTGGTCCTCAGAGCTGCTCTGAAAGGGTTTGTTGCATGGGAGGAAGGAGACTGGGATGACAGTTCCAGAACAGTACCTTGTGCTTCCCATTCCCACTCCTGCCATTAGGTCCTGTGGGATTCCTCGTGGCCCATCATCTCTTCCAAAACCTTTGACATCTCATATGGGTCATAGAATCTAGCTCATAATATTTTTCTGACAAATAACTTTTCTGAATATCTTTTGTCCTCAACTATGTAACTAGTTTACTGACAAGAGAAATTATTTTGTGAATCTGGCCTAGTGATGGATGAATCTGGCCTGAGATCCCCTTCATTAATATCCATGAAAAGACTCACAGTCAAGACTCACTGGGACTCAGCATCTGTAATTCTATATAAGATGCTAAGCCACAATCCTGACACTAGATGGTAGACAAACCCCATAATAACCCTAAGATCTAAGCGTGATCATAGAAATACTGGGAGAGCTTAGGAGTGATAATGTTTCATTATCAATAGCCCCTAAGGCTGGAATGTGGTCTCTGTGTTACCTAGAGTACCTGGGAGGAGCTGCCAGTGTCCTGAGTTGTGGGAACCACTTCTGTGCTCTGTGCTCTGAGACTAGAAGCCCAGCCTTGCCTTCATGCCTGCCTTGGCTGTGTCCCCAAAGTCCACCTACTATGGAGCAAATTGTGCTTTGGAAATTCTTATCTTGAATCTCTAACCTCCAGTATAGCTGCATTTGAAGATAAAGCATATAAGGTGGTAATTGGGGTTAAAGGAGATGATAAGAGTGGGGCCCTGATTCAACAAGATTAGTGTCTTTATAAAAAGAGACCCCATTCAGCTCTCCTCCACCCCCAGCCTCCATGCATGCAGTGAGGAAAGGCCATGTGAGGACATGGACAGAAGGTGGCATCTGAAAATCAGAGGGAGGGTCCTCAGCAGAAAGCAGATCTTTCTGGATCTTTATCTTGGACTTCCCAGCCTTCCAAACTGTTAGAAGTAAGTGTCCTTCCTTTAAGCCATCCAGCCCAGGGAATTTTGGTGTGGCAGTCCCAGCAGACAATCTACTGCCCCTACATTCTCTGAGCAGGATCAGCCTCAGGAGGCAACTTGTGGACTTTGGACCCATCTTTTCTTCTCTTCCACCTTCTGTTCTGGCTGCCTGGTGAGGAAGGGGGACTGGGGCTTCATCCTCAGATGGTTTGTATTAAACATGAACATTTCTTTGATGATGAAGTTGTTAGCCTGCTTTTTCTCTTTCTGATCAGAATTGCATCAAATTGAATGAACTGCTTACTTCGTATTAATATCTGGGGATCTGCATGTTTGGTTCCCACTTGGATAATAGTCAGCATGTTGTGTGGATGCCATCTCCAGCCCCCTCCCTGTGTCCCAAGTGAGAGGGTCACTGTCACCTGCAAGGCTGGCTGGACTATGAACAGCATCCTAGTCTGGCACCAGTGTAAACCAGGCCTTACTCTGAGCTCCCGCTGGCTCCTGCTGCCCCGCTGGACATGATCCCTTCCTGGGTCAGGGGCAATGGGCCTGAACAGATGTCACTCTGGCCATCAGCAACCAAGATACCTTCAGAGGTAGGTGCTCCCTCCTCCTGTCCCCTGTCAGGCAGAAATCTTCCCTAGCAATGGCTCTGCACAGGAGCTGCTAAGGATCTGAAATCTTCTGAGGGAAACAGGCTGGGGGACACCTCTGAATTCACGTCCCCTCTTTGCTTCACATCCTCTTCCCACGTCCTTTATGGACACCTCTAGTGTATCTTGTGGGCATCACTGCCTGGAGCATGTCAGGATGTTTTCTCCCACCTCCTACTCTGAATTCATGATGCAAATTCATCCTCACTTCATACCTCGGTGGGCCATGCCTTGTTTCTCTTATGTGCATGGCCCGGCACATTGCTGAACCCATGGGTGTGGCCCTACTCCATGAATCTCTGTGGAAGGGTCATAGTTGGCAAGTTGTAGTTACTGGAGACCAGAAAGTAAAATGTCAAATATTGAGAAGCTTGTGCATGAAATAGACATAGACCATTGTCAACAGAGTCCCAGCAGCTGGTGAGCCATGAAAGCTGGGCAGAGAGATCCCACATCACCCCAGCCAGAGGAGAAGTTGGAAATGAGCCTTGGAGGGTCTTCATCCTGTGACCATGCAGCCTTTGAGCCACATGTGCTGCTTTCTTTGGTGGAAATGATCAGAAGAGGACTTGTCTATGCTGAGCTCTGGTGAAAAAACTTCCCTCCATTCAGGGCCCAGACTCACTATCCATCTCCTGGGCATCTGCTGCTCTGTGATTCCACACACCCCACATCAGGTCACTCATCATCCTCAGCAATGAGCAGCTCTCTGCTCTCAGCCCAGGGGAACATGGAAGAGGATCCTGAGCTTTATCACTCTCAGGGACTGTGGTAAGAAAGGGGCTATCAGGTGTTGCACCTGGTGTTCATTTTCAATGTTCACGTTCAATTTATTAAAGTTTAAAACTATACCTCATACTAGCAATCAAAGTTCTCTTTATATATAGACATATATCACATATTTTTTCATAAACAGATACATAGTATATACAAATATAGAAATATAACTTATTTCTAAAGGATTATATGTATTCAATATGTTAAGTTTATATTAGATATTCATATTACATACACACATAACTTTATGTTTATTTGTGTAGTATGCGGTCCTTTTCTTTCCAAGCAGAACACAGTCAGGCTAAGTAAAGACTTTGAGGACATTTGCTAACCGTCCCTCTTTGGCTCCAACAGGGTCCCAGTCATTCAGGACCAGGGAGGGCACAGCTGACAGCACCCATCCCAGGAATCCAGAACCAGTCCTGAGGTCTGGGTCCTGAGACTTTCACTCTTCCCAGACTGTGGGATATATGCTTAAAGAAGCACCTGTGAATTTGTGAGCAGTTTCCTTCCCTCAAGCCACTGCAGGGCAGCCCTGTGGACAGGGCCTGTGGTTCCTCCCAGGTCCTCAGCCCTGTGACTCAGGAGAGCAGATGCTTCCTCCACAGCTCAGTGCCAGCACCTGGCAGCTCTCAGGGACTTCTAGCCTGACCTTAGCCCTGGGCTAAGGACCCTATTCCAAATGTCTTCTCATTTATTGCAGTACCTGAAAGTCTGTCTTATTCTTTTTTTTTTTTTTTTTTGAGACGGAGTCTGGCTCTGTCGCCCAGGCTGGAGTGCAGTGGCCGGATCTCAGCTCACTGCAAGCTCCGCCTCCTGGGCTTATGCCATTCTCCTGCCTCAGCCTCCCGAGTAGCTGGGACTACAGGCGCCCGCCACCTCGCCCAGCTAGTTTTTTGTATTTTTTAGTAGAGACGGGGTTTCACCATGTTAGCCAGGACGGTCTCGATCTCCTGACCTCGTGATCCGCCCGTCTCGGCCTCCCAAAGTGCTGGGATTACAGGCTTGAGCCACCGCGCCCGGCCAAGTCTGTCTTATTCTTAAACTCAAAGTCCACAACTCCATAATTGTAAAAGCTAGCATTTGCCACCTGGAAAATTAGAAATGTGAATTCATTGTCATTCTCAGAGCCTGGCCTCTTCCAAGCCCACCAGGTAAAGTTGCCCATATGTTCACTCCTCTCCACACAACTTTACTTAGAATAATAGTTAAATGTAACAGATGGTAAAGCCTTTATCGCCTGCACAGAAGCCATCTTCTTCTCCTTTGGTGTCTAGGGCACCAGCTTTATCCTGCTGGGTATGGTAAGGACAGTGAGCCTCTCCCAGCCTGGGACAGGAGCAGGGATTAAGGGCACATGTGATTAGCTCCACAATGCAATGTCAGGGGAGTGAAGGAGGGGCAGGGACTTGGGGAAAAATTCAATCCTTCCTAAGAAGATGGAAGGTGAAGAGGTTTGCTTCACCTTCTAAAATCAATGACTTTATTTTTGATTTGGGAGCAGGGACACATGTTTCATTGCCCTGACTCCTTCCACATCTCCTCTTTCTCTTACAATAGCTCTGACTCAGTCTGTCCCTCACAGACTGTGTCCTGAAAATCTAATTTTCCCTCCTAATACGAAAACAAACCAACAAACAAAACCCTCTTACTCCTATCATGTGCTGTAAGATCTGACTCCTAAACTCTGTGATACCCAGATGGTATAGGAAATAATCATCAATTTTACCCAAGACATTTTCTAACTAAAAAGAATTCTTGTGCTAGCTCTTCTCTCAGAAAAATTTTCTCTGTCTCTTGACAAAACTGACACCAGAAACAAGGTGGAAATATTTCCAAGAACAGAGGACAACCATGCGCTCAGTGAGGTGAAAGACATCTCTTCCCCTTGCATTAGTTTCCAATGCTGCTGTTTAAATCGCCACAGTCTTATTGACTTCACACAACATAAATGTATTACCCTGTAATTCTAGAGATCAGAAGTCTCACTGAGTCAATGTTAAGGTGTCAGTAGGTCTGTATTACTTCTGGAGGCTGCAGAGAAGAGAACTGTATTCTCTGCTTTTTATCTTCCAGGTGCTCCCATATTTCTGCTTCCATGGCCCCTCCCTTCCTCAAACCACATCCCTCCCCATTGTCCCAGCTCTTCTCTGACTGTGAGCGTCCTCCTCTCTTTTAAGGACCTTTGTGGTCATATTGGTTTCATCTCGATAGCCAGGTTTCTTATTTTCAAAGTCCTTAACTTACATCTGTCAAGTTGTCTTTTTGCTATGTAAGGTAGAATTTGTATGATATGGCTCTGATGACTGGAGGAACACCAGGGTTCTTGATCTCACGACAATTTGGGTAAAACAACAAAGACACGAGTGGATGGAGTGGTTTAAGGAGAGAAAGGTTTAATATGCAAGAAGGAAGGAAGAAGAAACCAGTTCCCCCATACAGAGACAGAGAAAGGCAGGATTCAAACCAAGAGAAAACTCCATGTGCAGCAGAAAAGAGGCTTCCATATGAGGAGGCTGGAGGAAATGATGTCTGATTTGCAAAGGACTCTGGGGATTGGTTTGACCAGGCATGTCATTCATGTAGCCTGCAATGTAACTGGTCTTCTCACCATAGTCTTTTAATATGCAAACGCAGGGTGCCAAAATATTCTATACACATGGGGACATGTGGGGACAGCCATGTTGCCAGGCATACGTGGGAGCAAGGAAGAAGATGGTGGGAATTGCCATGTTTGGCTGGACTCAGTTTCTAATGGGCAGAATTTGCATATCAAAGCTTGCCAACCTGGCCCTAGGAGCCAGGGTTTTCCTGCTAGACAAGAAAATTTTCTGGAGCTGCTTTAAAGAAGGAAAACCTTCCCCAGTACCCCTTTTCCTCTCTATCTGCCTATAATAATTCCTTAATAACTCCTATAACATTTGGGTTCCAGAGACAAGGACATGGACATCTTTTGGGGTGGGGACATCATTCATTCCACTGCCATTAACATATTCCCCAAAATTGTCCCTCTCCAAAGTAAAATTTTAAAAATCGCAAAGTATTTTTATGAAACAAGAGAGCTGGACCAAATCTTAGACTCAGGTTTCTTTAAATTGTGAGCTGTAACTGTTGAGGTATGATCACTCCACTGTCTCTAATGTAGATTTATTGATGTGTAGACAGTTTTAGAGGATTTTTAAGTTTGTGACCCCGTGTAAACAGAAGAGTATCTGAGACAGGTCTCAATCAATTTGTAGGTTTATTTTGCCAAAGGTAAAGCTTATGGCCTGTGATACAGCCTTAGGATGTCCTGCAAATATGTGCCCAAGGTGATAGGATTACACGTTGGGTTTAAACACTTTGGAAAGACAGAAATTACGAGGAAAGACATAAATCAATACATGGAAGATATATGTTAGTTTGTCCTGGAAAGGTGAGATATCTTGAAGCAGGGGCTTCCAGGTCATACATGGATTCAAAGGTTTCCTGACTGGCCACTGGTTGAAAGAGTTAAGCTCTGCCTAAAGAGTTGAATTCATCATAAAGAAATACTTGAGTTTAGATAAGGGTGCATGGAAGCCATGGTTCTTGTCATGTGGAAGAATCCTGTGGGTAGCAAAGTAGATGGTGAATGATGCCTATCAGACGTTAAGAAAAAAATGTCAGATTCTTTGGAATAGACTTAGTAAGGGGAAGAGATTCCTCAAGAATGAAAATTCCCTCACTACAGGCAACTTTGCAGGGCCACTTCAGAATACAATGAAGAAAAATCTTTAGAGTAAAATATTTAGATTTTCTTCAGGGCCTATTCTCTGTCATGTTGGAGTATGGTATCTTATTGCTACAAAGCATCTGTTTTGTCAGTCTAAAGATCTCTGTTGTAATGGTAATGCTGGTCAGTTGTGTCTGAACTCCAAAGGGAGAAGAGTATAATGAGGCACATCTAAACCCACCTGCCTGTCATGGCCTAACCTAGTTTTTCTTTTTTCTTTGAAGTTATCTCTGCCAGGAGAGGAGACTTTTCAGCTGGTTGGTGGATTACAACTTATCTTTTTGTTTTAACAACAGAACAACAATAACAAAAAATCACCTCATAAATTCAACGTAAAATAGATTGGTTTAAAAAAATTAAGCGCTTCCTGAATATTCCTACATGTCAAAGAGAGAGAAGTGATAAGAATAAAGATGGGAAATACCTCTCATAGAAAAGATGAACGATTTGTTTTACTATCTTAGTTTGGGTCCACCAGCAATGAGGATTCCTGTTTAGGCAGCAAATTTACTGGGAAGGAGGAAAATGAGGAAGGGAACAGAATATGAATGGTAAAAGACACATCAACAACCCACCTGGCTCAAGAGAAATGAAGATCAACCACATGTGGAAACATGGACTAAATTCCTCTGGGGTGTTCCACCTGATAGATGATGAAGCCGGGGTATGTATACACCTCATCCTGTCCTCACTGATTGTGAGCTGTCCCTCTTGTTCCATTTCAAGCTACTATAAAAGGTTCCTTGTCACCATGTAATTCATAAAGAACAGAAATGAATTTTTCCACACTTCTGGGGAATGGGAAATTTAAGATCAAGGCATGGGCAGTTTAAGGTCTGCTTTCTCTGCTTTCAAGATGATGGCTGGAGTAATGACTCCTTCAAAGAAAGAAAGGCCTTGTCTTAATATGACAGATGAACAGAAGAGAGAAAAAGATTCCAGCCTCATAAGCTCTGTTTATTGTGTCATTAATGTATTCCTCTAGAGGGCTCCACCCTCATGACCTAAACACATCCCAATAGGCCCCACCTGGCAATGCCATTACACTGAGATTTAACTTTACAACAGATGGATACTGGAGGACATAGTCAAACCATAGCACTTTCCTAAGAGATGCACATTCCAGGCCATCTGGCTAGCAAGGCAGGCAAGCAGATCTCTCTGCCCAAGGACATAAAGAACCTTAGACAAATATACGGCCATTGGAAGTGAACACAGGTACAACAAAGGGGAAAGCCCTAGATTACAAATGGGGACTGCTACATTCATCATGGTACAGTTAACCCTAGAATAACTTGGGTTTTAAATTTGCAGATTCATGTATATTTTCTTCTGTGTGTGTTACCTGTGAGCAAGCACTTTATAAGTAGTAAATATATTTTCTGACTTTTATGGTTTTCTTAATAACATTTTTTTCTTTAGCATACTTTATTGGAAAAATAGAGTTTACAATTGTATAACTAAAAAAGGGTTTAATCAACTATTTTATCACTAAGGCTTCCAGTCAAAAGTAATCTATTAGTACTTAAGTTAGGGATGCAAAAGTTCTACACAGGTTTTCATCTGCACCAGTGCTCAGTGCCCCAACCTCCACGTTGTTCAGGGGTCAACTGCTTTTTCAGTCTGTAGCTGCATCTCTCTGGAACAGCATCTTGGCAGGTGGGTTGCAAGTAAAGGAATCCAGAAAATAACATCTCAAGCTATGCTGAATTTGTATGATGATATGTAAAACCCACGGCATTTAGAAAACAGCAAATGCACAAAAAGACTTTTCCTAAATATCCCTTATCTACCTATAACCAAATTTTTCAGAAGGAAACATATTTTCAAGAAAATTCTTCCTGAGAATTTTTATCAGGAAGATTAACATAAAACAGGAAACAAAAATAGAAGAGACTGGAAGTTGATACTTTAACCAGGCAGGTGCTTACCTGTTCTCTTGAGGATGCACTTCTATTCTCATCTATTCTCTCCCAGTTGCCTACACTTCCCAATTCCCTCTTCCGTAGAAAAGAAATATAAACACCTGGATTTCATTGACTTATCAGGTCATCACCCTGGGATGATATCCCACTGCACTTTAAGTTAATTTTGTTTCCATTTTCTCTTATTAATCTTTCTTTTGTTGGTTAATTTTCAGCAAGCAATTAGAGAACAAATGGAACTTTCTTCCTTTCTCCCAATATAACCAGTTCTCTTAAAATTCAGGCTGCTTACAAAGCAGCAGGAAGGTTTGTGCACAGGCTACAGCATTGTGATTTGGCTCCACTAGTCAGGCATCAGTAAAATTTTGTAGGGGCCTAGGCTGCAGCCCACTGATGCTGACATAGTTGGATCCACTTCCTCTGCTACTGAGCCAGGCTGGGACATTTTTGGGCACATTAGAGATATTAGATATAATGAGTGCAAATTCCTGTCCAGTTTCATCTGGATCCAACTGATTTCTCCATGTACATGGGCAGTTGTGTGATAAAAGACTGTCTCTTTCCTAATGATGTTAACAGGGAGGCTGGTGTCTGGGTCAAGATGATGTCCCCAGTCACTGATAAAATGTAAAAGAGGAAAATGTCATTGATGGTGCATGGCAGGGACATGCTCCGTACAGTGGCCACCCTCATTAAGAAAGATGAACTTTGGGAAATAATACTCAATGGCAGAAAAGAAGGTAGACTATGAAGGTGCCCAAAACAAGAATAAGGTGCAGCTCATTTAGTCTCTGGATATTAAAGAGACCTGTCACTCTTGATAATGGTGAATCTGTGAGTGCTGCATGCATTGAGAAAATTTAGTGTCATCTTTGTGTATTTGGAGTAAATTGCTTGAACTAATACTGGTAAGAACAATGGCATAACACCATTACCTAATACTTACAAATATATGGAGCATCATGTCAATGTATTTTATTTCTAATTTTTTTTAAAGGAACAATGATAAATTTACAGAAAAGTTGCAAGTATATGACAAATACCCCCTTCCCTAACCAGAATCAGAGGAGAGTCTTTTAAATACCTTAGAATTGTACCATCTAAAATTTTACTATGTGCTTCCTACAAAAAAGAATATCCCCCTAAATACTCCCCATACACCAATGAAATACGTTACTCCATCGACTCCTGAGGAATATTTCAAATTGTTAAAAAATAATCTAAACAATGTCTCTCGTAACAAATAGTCCCCAGTACAAACACATTCTCTGCAGACAAATTTCTGCTACCCTGATCTTACCTGGGACACCTGGGGACACTGAGCAGGTGCTGAGTTACTGACATGAGCCAGCCCTGCAGCTGTGCCCAGCCTGCCCCATCCCCTGCTCATTTGCATGTTCCCAGAGCACATCCTCCTGCCCTGAAGACTTATTAATAGGCTGGTCACACTTCATGTAGGAGTCAGACCCAGTCAGGACATAGCATGGACATGAGGGTCCCCGCTCAGCTCCTGGGGCTCCTTCTGCTCTGGCTCCCAGGTAAGGAAGGAGAACAAGAGGAGTTTACACAGCCCAGGGTTCTGGGTACTACTTCACTATTCAGGGAAATTCTCTAACAACATGATTAATTGTGTGGACATTTGTTTTTATGTTTCCAATCTCAGGTGCCAGATGTGACATCCAGATGACCCAGTCTCCATCCTCCCTGTCTGCATCTGTAGGAGACACAGTCACCATCACTTGCAGGGCAAATCAGGGCATTAGCAGTTATTTAAATTGGTATCAGCAGAAACCAGGAAAAGCCCCTAAGCTCCTGATCTATGCTGCATCCAGTTTGGCAAGTGGGGTCCCATCAAGGTTCAGCGGCAGTGGATCTGGGACAGAATTCACTCTCACCATCAGCAGCCTGCAGCCTGAAGATATTGCAGCTTATTACTGTCTACAGTATAACAGTGCCCCTCACACAGTGTTACACACCCGAACATAAACCCCCAGGGAAGCAGATGTGTGAGGCTGGGCTGCCCCAGCTGCTCCTCCTGATGCCTCCATCAGCTGAGAGTGTTCCTCAGATGTGGCCACACTCTGATGGTGTTGGTAGAGGGGGACATGAAGTCACCTCTGGACCCTAATTCTTTTCTCTTTCTCAGCCCCAACTGCACAGACATAGCAATGCCTCTCCTGATTTACTAAAGACAGAGATCATGACACCTGAGGAGTCTAGTTTGTGACTTCAGTTGGAGTTTATATAACACAGAAGAAGCCAGTGTAGATATTCTAAGCAGGAATTGTCTTAATACAGAGAATTAGAATAAACTACTGAAGTCTAAATAAAATGTGGAGATGAATCTCTAAATTTGTTTTATTTGCATAGAAATATTTCTCAAATGGGACATACAGGAAATATCAGTGGTCTTCAATATGTTGGAAGAACAAAGAGAAAGGTAGCATTTTATGAAAGAAGAAAAATGTTACCTATGGCTCTTTGAGAAAGTTCATTGGCACGAGGAAGAGTTCCAAACTGGCAAGCTCAGGCTGGTAAGCAGTAGTGGACAAAGTGAATCCTAGAATTATGTCAAGTTATCTCAGAAGTTGTGGATCAATTTGATTTCAGCTTACAAGAAGCCAAAGCAGTGAAGCTTGCAGAGAATTTTGTTATTGAAATATCAGGGATTTGGTGTAGATCCTGCAGCTCAACACACAGAAAGCCAATCACTAAGACAACAAGCATTGCCAAGGAACAAGCGTTAATCAGGTGCTGCAGCCGAGGAGACGGGACATCATTCGCAAATGTATCTCCCTGAACTACTAAAATTAGGGGTTACATAGCAAGGAAGAAATGTGGGAAAACAAGAATTATGGAGGGGTAAGAAAGAGAATTTGGTCAACAGGAAGCAGGAGGTCAGTTAGGCAATCAAAATGGGTGACAGTTCTGACGTCTCACTGTACTGATTGAGTGATACATAAATTTCAGCTCCTTGATAGTATCTGGGAGACCTGATGGTTGGTTTACCGAAAAAACAGCTCAGGTAAGACAGATGTAACTCTCTTGAGTTTTAAGACTGAGGAAGTCAATTTCTATGTTTATTCAAAAAACCATAAACATTAGTTCTGTGGGATAATAGGGCCTATTTCAATTGCATTCTAGAAACAATATTTTTCACCCTGAGTGTCTTTCTCCTCTGATTTCTTGTCTTTGTTGTGTATGACATAATGACCCAATTCCTATGATTAATGTTGACACTACAACCTTTAAAAGCCAAGGATATAGTATTTAGGAAAGTTGATATTAGAAACAGGATTCTCTGGTGCTCCCTCAGAAAACAGAATGCATCTGCCCCTGAAGTACGGGCTATTTAACCGTGTGGTCCTCAGTCGTGTCTGGAAACTTAAGTCTGGGGTTGCTGAAGTTCTCAGCTTCCTAGAGTATCTTTCCAGGTGTTTCTCCAGTCCTCACCTTTGTCTCTGTGCCTGTCTTAGGTACCAATGGATAATATTGAGTCTTCCTTTTCTGACTTCCAAATCTCATGGGGGGACCTCTTATTGGTCAACTCTATAGCACACGAGAATTAAGGAGGGATATTTACATACGTTAAAATGATTTTCTCCCAAAAAGGCCATTTAAAAAAATTATGTTTGAAGCCACATATTGAAAACACATCCAGTTTTGTTTTCTTATTAATGCAAACTTACATTTGCAAATATTTTCAGGATTGTAAAGCTTGAAAACATATTTATTTGTCCATGGAATGATCAAACCCCTCTATAATTGAATGGAGTAATATTTTCTTGAAAATTTGTACTTATTGAAATAAAGGAATATATTTAACATTCGTGAAGCTGTGTTACAAATTATTGGACTTAAATTCAACTGTGTGGTTTGGTTTGGGAGGCTGATGTCTCCTGTGACCTGTCACAAGAATCTTGTGTAATGTTTAGTCACTGCTGTTCAGCATTGTCATTAAACAATTGATATCTACAGGCTGAATACAAGTTCAGTGTCCTGTAGAGGAACCACTCAGCAGAGCCCTTCCTTGATCAGCCAGATGACTGTGAACATGAGCATCCATGAACATGAAAATAAAAGTTTACTGTTATCAGCCACTGAGTTGTGTATTTAACCAGTTACCAATAATTAATGCATAAATGCTTCCAGATACAGTATTTACACCTCTTCCTATATAAACATATGTATTTTTTCTTAAATTGGTGCTATAAATGGGAATATTTTATAATCAAATTATGAAGTTATTAAGAGAAAAATACAAAATTAAAACATTAGTTTTCAATAAAAAATTAAAATTTACCTTATTTATGGAAAAATGTGTGTATATATTTAAGATACAGAGAAATGAATATATATTTATTTGATAAAATTTTGGCTACAAATATGTAGAGTATTCATATTTACATTCATTCTATTATATATGCAATATATACATATTTATAAAATATCTGAATTATATACATTTAAATAATTGTTGTTACATTCCACAAATAAATGGTATTCTGGACAACATATAATTCATACTCTTGCTACAGAAAATTTCTTTGTGGCCTTTATTTTTAAAATTTTACCAGGCCGGGCGCGGTGGCTCAAGCCTGTAATCCCAGCACTTTGGGAGGCCGAGACGGGCGGATCACAAGGTCAGGAGATCGAGACCATCCTGGCGAACACAGTGAAACCCCGTCTCTACTAAAAATACAAAAAACTAGCCGGGCGAGGTGGCGGGCGCCTGTAGTCCCAGCTACTTGGGAGGCTGAGGCAGGAGAATGGCGGGAACCCAGGAGGCGGAGCTTGCAGTGAGCTGAGATCCGGCCACTGCACTCCAGCCTGGGCGACAGAGCAAGACTCCGCCTCAAAAAAAAAAAAAAAAAAAAAAAATTTTACCAAATCGTTGTCCTTACCTAAAATGTTTTCCAATCCAGTAGAGGTCCAAGGGTAGGACTAGAGAAAATTTTGACTAATGTTAAATATTAACCATTGCATCCTATGAAAGTCTCCATTATGTTCATGCTCACAATGATGATATGTCAAATAGAGTTCTCACAACAATGGATGCTGGATGGAGTCACATCATTGCCATTGTCAAGGAAGCCCTGGAAATGTAAAAATCATAACATGGGTAAACTGCAAGGATTACATTTGATGATGACATTGCAAAGAGAACAGCAATTTAATAATATTGGCTGTTGGTTTTCATAGATCATCAGGCCTTAAAAGAAAGGCAACAAGATGATTTCAGACAAAGTCATTCCGCAAGAGCTATCACTAGAAGTTTCAAAAATGAACCATAATGGAGAAAAATAAAGCTTTCCAAGTGAATATTAATTGAAATGCCATTAATGAGCAGGGGCTTTTAACAATGGGGACAATTCAACATATGGACTTCAGTCAGTCACCTTTCCCAGCTTTCCCAGAGAGTTTCATGAACCAATGTTATGGAGGTTCCTGTGGGGACTCAATAATATGAGTTTCAACTAACTGAGATGTACAGGGCTACTGGCTCTTCTGAACACCTAATTTGCCAAGAAAACTGACCCCTCCAGAACCCTTAACATTGTACCACACATCAGGGCCTGGTATCGGGTGATTCCAGTGGACCTCTTGTAACATGAGGAGGGCAGTGGTTATTTTACTATATATGAGTTTGCCTTCCTTTTCGGTTATGTTTCTGCATAAAATATTATTTGAGGATTTTCAAAGTGTTTTCATCAGAGTCAGGAAGTTCTTCCATAATACGGCTTTGGATCAAGCAACTTATTTAACTCAAAACAGGTGAAGCAAAGTGTAGCTCATGGTCTTGTCATGTGCACAGGTACAGCTTTCCCTATAGACAGGAAAAATACCATTATCAGTTGAGCAAAGCTCACACACAAACCCTAGTTCTATTGAATTGCTATGCTGTCAGATGTGGTGGAGGCTTTAAAACACTAACTGTGTGAATGGTGCTTTTACTCCCATAAACAGAATATTTATATCTTGAAAATGAGCTATAGACCCATCATTGTTATGTCAACTGAACAGCTTGAAATACTCGATTTCTGTTTTCTCAGGGCTGTGGTTTTCTGGTTGATGATTCTGAATCCAAAGAGTTGACATAACAATTGTTTCATTAAATTGGAAGAAACGATATGATAAGCATGTGACCATTTAGACTTAATACAATACTGGACAAGCTGACAACACAGGGCATTAGGGTATGTGCTGCAGTCATAGGTCTAGCCCATATAAAGCAAGAGCAAATAGAATTGATGTTCTATATTTTAGAGAGGAAGTACAGAAAATATGGACCCTAGGGGACCTTCTGGAATGCTTCTATTTATTGCCATTTCCATGGTAAAACTCAGAGAAGATTTCAACAGTCATCAGGATGAAGTTCTAGGGATCACAGTCATGTGAGGCATTCCGTGCACTTGGATCTCCAGTGAAGCAAAGGGAAGATGAAACGCATAGTGGGATATGGAGGGGTAAACACCAGAGACAGCCTCCTGGTCAGCTGTCATGACATGAGTGAGACTAGGAGACAATGAGTGAGTGAGGGCGACATGAGTGAGACTGGGAGACAATGTGCTGCACGAAAGTCAGCAGCCAAGAAAGAACATGTGCTATGTTCTCTTTATGTGAAATCCTTAAAAAGAAAGTGGAATCTATATGAACAATAAGCCAACCAAGGATTTTCTGTTCTGTGAAGTGGAAAGCAAGTTGATTCCCGAAGAGCAGAACAAAACTTTTTGGAGTTGTAGAAATGCTGTGTGTATTGATTTTGCTTACAAGAATGCATTTATTTATAAAACCTTATTTAACAGTACGCCTAAAATCAGTGTACTTGATTGGAATCTTTTTTTTTTCAATAAAATTGTTTAACAGTGAATAGTGAGTAATTGCAAATCCAATTAAGTAACGTTGTCTTCACATCTTTTATTCTTGCAGTGTACTGGAAGCTACATGAGCCAAAAGTTATTTCTGGGAGATAATCACAGCCTGACACTAAAGAATTGTGTCTCTTCTGGCAATAGCTCCCTTTTCCAGGTATTTTTGGATTTTTCCAAGAATTTAAATGTATTTCACAGGTTAAATCAAAATGGTAGGCTTTTAATATACATTTCTTATTTATATCAGCTAAAATTCTAAACAATAAAAAGTGATTAAAAATTAGTAAAGAATTTAAATGCAAGGAAATATTTTTTAAGTTAGGGAAAGAAACCCAACATATCTTATGGTTCATATACATTTTTCGTAAATTAAAATTACCTATCAAGAGTTCTTATAAAATCTGTAATACTTTTTACAATGTGTGTTCACTAAATGTTTAGATATACAGATGGACTCCATTTTTCTTTTTTCTTAAGTTTTTTTATATTCATAACAGATGCCAGTCTTTAATTTCTTTGTTTGGTTATATCCATATTAATTTTTGGACTACAGGATGTTATGACCTCCTATAATAATTCTGAGAGTATTTTTTTGGTTCACATGAATCTTTGTGTAATTTTGATAAGCAGCTTGTCACTAAACACCAAATATAAAGTTGGAGTTTTTTTTCTGGGTAACTTTTTATTACAGCTTTCTTGTCACTTTTGAGGCAAGACATAGGCAGGACTTTACTCTGGACCAGATGTGAGGCTGGCCAAAACAGGAACAGGGTTCTGAAAGGCCCTCTTCATAAGGCACGCTCACTAATGCCAGGACAGTTTACCACTGCCATAGCAACATCCAGAAGTCACAGCCCCTTGCTATAGCAACACCTGGAAATTCCTGCCCCTGCCATGGCAACACCTGGAAGCTGGGGCACACCACCCACTTTCTAGCTATTTCTGAACAACCCGCCCCTTAATTATCACATGATTAAAAGTAGGTATAGATGTCACTGTAAAACTGCCCCTGGCTGCTCCTCTCAGCCCTCTGCCTATGAAATAACCCTGCTCTGCAGGAGTAGTCACAGAGTGTAACACCACTGCCGCCTCAATAAAGCTGTTTTCTTCTATCACCGGCTTACTCTTTCATTCCTTCCTGAGCAAAGCTGAGAATTTGCCTTGCGTCAATATTGAGTCAGCCACTCACCACTAGAGATGGTGAGAGGCAGCCTTTGATGTGGCAATGAGATGGCAGAAACAGCGGAGAAGCAAGACAGCAAGACACAGCACGAGATGGCACTTTATGAGAAGAAGGACACAGTGATCAGCAATGGGCAAGACAGCTATTGGAGACGTGGCAATACAGAGACCAGTGAGAGAGGGCGAGACAGTGATCAGCGCTACAGTCATCGAAGCTACAAAGTTGCTAACATTAGCAATGCAGAGCTGTTAGCACTGGCCAGAGGCTATTTTAAGAGCCATCATCTTTCCTGACAGGCGGTGGGGCCCTGGGGATGGGCAAGTGGCCACAGAGCCACTGTGTCATGCAGGCCAGCCGCTCTGTGCTCCAGTTCCCCCACGGGAGCCCAATGCACCCAAGCTGGGGACCCTGGAGAGATCTTCACGCAGGCCCCACGTTAGAGACTGCTTGGCACCATTTTGGCTCCTGCATACCTGTAAGGGTCCCCTCTGCCCACTTGTCCTATATCGGATGATCCAGGGAATAAGGCCTTTGGCTAGATAGTCCATTTGAAGTCCCCCATAGCACACCTGACTACATCCTCATTGCTCTTTCTCTTAGTCATTTCTCCTCCATTGCCATTTTATTTAACCATCAGCCATTTATCCTATTTTCTGCCCTGATATATATATTTGGTTTGCAGTTTTGACTTTGGCTCACTGCTAATTAGGTTTGTGCAATTGTTTAAGTCAGGACACTTGGATGTAAGAATTCTTCTGTTCTGTTGACTCTAAGAAGCCAGAGTCACATTGTTCTATGGCCCCAACCAGGCCTTTGGGGCTCACTGTTGGCCACCCCACTGAAGCTCCAGGATTTTCTGCATTGTTCAGTCCCTGGATACTCCAGGATTTCCTGGCATTTGGTGTGGGGACACTCTTAGGCTAATACTTGGGTACTCTGGCTTTTCAGCATTTGGTATTTTAGGCCTGTATCTAGATGCTCCAGAGTTTTCAGCCTTGACATTCCTCCTTGGATTGTGCATTGGAGGCTCAACCTACAGGAATCTTGGTTTGGTTTGCCTTTTCTTATTTTCTGCCCTAAAGTTATCATTTTCCATAATTGTTTTCTTATTGTCACTTTATTTACACTTTTTCTTCTACATTTTACTTAATAAAAATATTGCTTAAAGCCCAGTGCGGTGGCTCATGCCTGTAATCCCAGCACTTTTGGAGGCCAAGGTGGACAGATATTTGAGGTCAGGAAGACCAGCCTGGCCAACAGGGTAAAACCCTGTCTCTACTAAAAATACAAACAAATGAGCTAGACGTAGTGGCACATGCCTATAATCCCAGCTACTTGGTTGGGTGGCTGAGGCACGAGAATCACTGGAACCCATGAGGTGAAGGTTGCAGTGAGCCAAGACTGCACTATGGCACTCCAGCCTGGGTGACAGAGGGACAGTCTGTCTCAAATAATAATAATAAATAACAATTTAAAAATAAAAAATAAAAATACTGCTTTAGTCATATTTTGTTCACTAACAAATGCTTACATTCCACTTTCAGAATGTCTTGCTAACTATATGTACACCTTCTATACAGGAAGTGGAAATCTGAGATGAAAACAATGATGGCCCGGTCACTTTTCCTCTTGTTGGACTTAGAAAAACTTCTGTTTCCAGTAGAACTTGTTAGAATTGGGAACAATGGTGAGCATCACAGAGGACCTGCCACTAGGGTGTCTATTAGGTTATTGGAGCAAATTCAAATGCAACTTAAAGAAAAAACTCTTTCTATCACAACACTGCTTGGGTTTAGCACAAATTAGAAAACCAAGAGACTTGTCTTAAACATGATTCCGTACGTTATAATACTATTTTACATTTTGACTTATTCTGTAAAAAAGAAGAAAAGTCGTCTCTTGTGTACATTCTTTTGTGGCCCTTTACTGCCTCCTGTTATTAGCCAGGTGTGGTGGCACATGCCTGTAATCCCAGCAAGTAGCTTGGGATTCCCAAGTAGGGAAGCTGAGGCAGGAGAATTTCTTGAACTAGGGAGATGGAAGTTACAGTGAACCAAGATCGTACCACTACACTACAGCCTGGGCGACAGAGCAAGATACTGTCATTAAAAAAAAAAAAAAAAAAAAAATTGTAGCTTTGAAGCTTGGAATTTTAAACATCTATTTGACTAGAAATTCACAGTTCCTTCTCTTTAAAATAATGCAATGTTTCTTTCAAGAATGAACCTGGTTTGATGCCTCTCTCCCCAACATGATACAAGTGTGACATAAATCTATGAAAAATTCCATTTCCCTGTGCCTACAACTACTACCTGGGATTGAAAAACTTTTTCCTTTGCTCTAGTCCTTTCTTCTACACCTAGTTCCACCTAATCTGTGGCTCAAAACAATACTTGTCAGGAAAGATTCTGGAAAGAGCAAGAAAGACTTCCTTAGAGGTGTCAGAGATTCCTGTACCAATATCTGCCCATCTCTAGAGGGGGTTGTGAGTATGAGGAAGACCAGAGCTTGTAAATCTTCTACTTACTTTTACTCCCACTGTATTTCCTAACAACAACCACAGCAACACCTGTAACATGATAGGACAAACGTTTACTACTTCCAAGGCTTTTGTCTCAGTAAATCTCCTCTACATCTATCTCAGGCAGCTAGGTTTCATACTCTTACAAATAGTACTGTAGCTTTCTGTTCATAATTGCAAAAGCAGACAAGATCCAGTGTAATACAGGCATTCCTTAAGCCGGTTACCATTCAGTTTTTGGATCACCACTGCACACATATACCCAGCATATGTCTATTATATATGTAGAAATCCATATATGCAAGAGTTACAATAGCTTGTGTTTTCTGTTGTTATTGTATTTTCCTCTTATATCATCTTCCCCTATTTGTCATTAAAAAAAAATCTGTTCACGTCAATCTAAATTAATTATTGGATCATCAGTAGATAAAATATTTTATTTGATAACACAATGACCCAATGAATATGTTTCTTTTGCAAGACATAGTCTTCATTTTCAAGATAACAAGCCTGACAAAATTATATTGGAGCAAGTCCACAAGTAATGATGGTAACTTATCCTTATTGTCCTGAGGCAAGAATAAGACAAAAGATAACAAGGTTACAAAAAAAAATAAAGATTACAAAGATTACATAAGAAAGAAGGGCAGCAACAGTACATGGTAACCTTTTATAGGGTAACATCTTGATAATGGATGATGAGAAGTAATGAGTTAGAGAGGGATGGGTGAGAATGATTGAAGGTCTGAGTACTTTAACACAGATTAAGACCAAATCATTAGGATTTAAAGAGTTGTGTAGAATTAGTGAAGGAAAAGCCTTAGAATTAAATCTGGCTGTGGATAAAACATTCTTGGACTAGATTGAAGATTCTTTTCTGTGCTAAGTAAGTATATTTATGATAATGATGACTGTAGTGCTGAATATTTAATCAATAAAAACAAAATTAATTGTCGCATACATAATGTCCTGAATACTATTGTAAATGTTTTATCTTATTTTCTATAAACTGTCTACAGCATTGTAAGGTAGGTACCACTATTGTCACAGTCACACAGATATGGAAACTCAGACACAGGGAAGTTAAGTTACTTGATCAATTTCAAGCAATCTGCAAGCCATGGAGCATCTATGTCAGGGCCTGCCAGGACATGTGACTGTAAACAGAAGTTTTTCACTTTTGACTCAAAGAGGGTGTGTGTCTGGGTTAATGGAAAGCTTCAAGACCCTCACAAAACATTACTAATAGGCAAATGAAAAGTGTATCTGGAAGATTAAGTTTTAACAGACTCTTCATTTCAATAGACCCAATAATGCACTTAGGGAGATGACTGGCCATATTGAGGATAGGAAGAGAGAAATGAAAACAAGGCCTCTAATATTGTTCTTAACAGCCTTGTGCCAAACATCATCTGGGTGGATTTAGGTGATTAAGGAGAAGAAAGACACAGGAGTGAAATTCTGTGAGCACAAGGGGGAAGTTCTACACTCAGACTGAGCCAACAGACTCTTTTGACCTGACAACCAGGGAGGTGCAGGATGCTCAGGGCAGAGAGGAAGAAGCAGGTGGTCCCTGCAGCTGGAAGCCCAGCTCCCACCCCAGCTGCTTTGCATGTCCCTCCCGGCTGCCCTACCTTCCAGAGCCCTTATCAATGCCTGGATCAGAGCTCTGGGGAGGAACTGCTCAGTTAGGACCCAGAGGGAACCATGGAAGCCCAAGCACAGCTTCTCTTTCTCCTCCTACTCTGGCTCTCAGGTGAGGGGAATATCAGGTGGTTTTGCACATTAGTGAAATCTCCTGACACCTATAGAAATATAATTAAAATTCAATGTAGATCAACAATTTTGGCTCTACTCAAAGACAGTGGGTTTGATCTTGATTATATGAGTGCATTTCTGTTTTCTTTCCAATTTCAGATACCACCGGAGAAATTGTGATGACGCAGTCTCCAGCCACCCTGTCTTTGTCTCCAGGAGAAAGAGCCACCGTCTCCTGCAGGGCCAGTCAGAGTGTTGGCAGCAACTTAGCCTGGTACCAGCAGAAACCTAGGCAAGCTCCCAGGCTCCTCATCTATGGTGCATCCAGCAGGGCCACTGGCATCCCAGACAGGTTCAGTGGCAGCGGGTCTGGGACAGACTTCACTCTCACCATCAGCAGCCTGGAGCCTGAAGATGTTGGAATTTATTACTGTCAGCAGTATAATGACTGGCCTCCCACAGTGATTCAACATGAAACAAAAACCTTGACAAGACCATCAATGTTTATTAGATTACACCAGCTGCTTCCTTTACAGACAGCTAGTGGGGTGGCCACTCAGTTTTAGCATCTCTGGTCTATTTGGACATTTTAGAGTTCAAGTTGTCAAGTCCAAAATTACTTATGTTAGTCCATTGCATCACTCTATTTCAGCATGGCTATTTTGTTCATTTAAATGCATTTTAGAAGGCATCTCTGTTTGTGGCATCACAAAGAGTTTAATAAACCTTCTGTGCAAAAATCAACAACAAACACACTTTTAAAGCTGAAATATCAAAACTATTTCAGCACTCTGAAAATTGGCGAAGCATAAAATAATTAAGGATGCATATTCTTTATAGAAAACAAAAGTACTAGTGTTTTGAGTTAGGACAGAAAAAGTCTGTAACCTTTTGCCTGTGACAGCACCCTTCTACTCCCAGTTCAGTCAACATGAATTACAGAACTGGAGTTTTACCAGTGTGAGGATAGCAAATGAAACTGGCAGCTTGCTGCCAAAGGGGGTGGACTTGAGTAAAGTCAAGGAGTGGAAAAAAATTCTTCAGTGTTTCCAGTTAAACATGTAGAACTCCATAGGAAATAAACAGAAAAAGCCCACAGCTTTGCTAGTCCAAGATGATGCCCTGTTGGGGTCAAGTAGTACATCTGCTGATGGCAAATAGCAGATTCCTGGATAAGACAGACCCATATTGCTGAAACAATCTCTGCACACATTCCTAGTGACCTAGAAGCTATAGATATGCGTGATGAGACCCAGGAGTTTCCAGTTCAAAGTAAAACAAGAGGGAGGTAAGAACTAGCTGCATTTTGCATGCAGTTTGCCTTTTAAACTACACACAGATGGGTTGACAGAAGACAGATTTATAACCTCCAGATATTTCAGCAAAACATCTCAAATCATTGCTGACCACTTCGCTATGCAGATACATGTACAGTTCCTATAAATTCAAGCTAAGGATTAATATTAAGAATAAAAAGAAGCAGAGATATCTGTGGTCAAACACCATGTGAGATAACAGATTTTTCAATATCACGCATGAAAATACATTTAATACATCTAATCCACTGAATATTATAGCTCAGCCTATCCTATCCTAAATGTGCTCAGAACACTTACATTAGCTTACTGTTGGTCAACGTTATCTTACACAAAGCTTATCTTACAATAAAGTGTTGAATACCTCATGTATTTATTGAATATTGTACTGAAAGAGAAAATAGTTGTATGAATACTAGAAGTTCTGTTTCTACTTGAATGCATATCACATTCACATGATATGAAAGTCAAAAATTACAACTCCATCTCTCATAAGTCAGGCACTATCAGTAAGTACAGACAAGTAACTAAGAAGAAATTAAAATATGATCAGAAAAAAACAATTCCAGGCCTGACATGCTGGCTCAAGCCTGCAATCCCAGTACTTTGGTAGGCTGATGCAGAAGGATTACTTGATGCCAAGAGAATGAGACCAGGTTGGGTGGGCAAAATAGTGACACACTTATCTTACAATTAAAAAAAAAAAAATAGGAGAGAGTGGTGGCATGTCCCTAGAGTCCCAGCTACTCAGGAGGATGAAGCGGGAGAGCAGCTGGACCCCAAGAGGTTGAGGCTGCAGCAAGCTATGATCACACCACCACACTCCAGCATGGCTGAAAGAGTAAGATCCTATTTCTAAAAAAAATAAGTTTAAAATAAGAAAGCCCATAATCTTAAGAGAGGTACTATAATATGCTATCAACAATGTATAATTTTCAGTTTAACAACTCCTGGAAAAAAACAGAGAAGTATGAACAATATCAAAGGAACAAAAATAAAGCAGCTACAATAATAACAACAGAAAATAGTCAATGAAAACTAATTCTAACTTGCCCTAATTATTGGATTTAGCAAAGACTACAAAGCAGTTAATATCCAGGTGTTCAAATAATTATTTTTAAAACTATGATCATCAATATAAAAAGGAATTTTTTTTTTTAAAGAAGATTCGGATAGGAGGACCTCAAGAAAAGACATGGAAAATATAAAATATGACCAAATAGGCACTCTAGAAATGAAAACTGCAATAACCTAATTTAAATATTTATTACCTAGGTCTAATAGCAATTTGAGATGGCAGAACAATCAGTTAACTTGAAAATAGAGGAAAAGAAATTATTGAGTCTAAAGAAAATATTTAGAAAAAAAAGAAGACTTCAGAGATTTATAGCTCAGAGTGAAGGATACCAAAAAATGTATAATGAGAGTCACAAAGGAGGAGAGAAAGAGAAAGTGGCAGAAAAAATATTTGGAGAAATAATGACAACAACTTTTCAAAAGTAATACAAAAAATCTCAAATGAAAAAATTTAATAAAAACCTTTTAAATAATCAGTAGAAATTAATAACTGAACACATTATATTAAAATGTTGAAAGACAAAGAGAATCTTCATTGCATCAAGAATGAAAGCAGATACTTTATACAGAGAAACAACAACATAGCCATTGGCTGAGTTTTCATCAGGACCAATAGAGGGTAGAAGGAGTGAAATGCCATATTTAAATGCTGAAAGGAAAAAAAAGAAGACAAACAGGAAGTCTATATCCAGTGAAAATACCCTTCAAATCTAAAGAAAAAAGCAAAAAATTATTTGATAAACAAAATACATTCATTCATAGCAGCTTTGTCTTGCAAGACATTTGAGAGAAAATCCTTCAGAAGCACAGGAAATGACATGAGACAGGAACTTTGCTCCTCTGGAAGAAATGATGGCCTCAAAAGTTGTAAGGAACAATAAGTCTAAAAGGATAAAAATACACTTAATGTTATTTATACAAAGTTCAAGACAGGAAAACCTAAATGATTGCGTAGATGTCAGAAAGACAGTTACTTTTGCTGGGTGGGAGGGGTGACAACCGACAAATTGTCCATGAGGGAAGCACAAGGGAATGTGAAATACTCTCTCATTCCACTGGGACAATGAATTACACATAAATTTTATTCAGTTGCACATTCAAGATTTACGCACTTTGGCTACTTTATCAATTGAAATAAAACTAATAAAAACCAAACCTAGACTCTTTCACACTAACCAGTAATCACAGCCAAGAGCCCAGACTAATTTGGAATATTACTTTAATTACCCTTTCTTGACATTTACACTTTTTATCCAGCTACAGTTTGACAGCTCTACCTCTGGCCCATTCTTTTGGAAGACCCCATAGCCATAGGTCAGGTAACACCTATGGAAGACTTATAAATGACATGATTGATTAGTATTTACCAGCTAACAAGTTATAACACAGACTGTCCTATGCAGAGGATACAATACGTGTCAGTGAGAGAGTCCCTTCAGCACAGAAAAGAAGCGTGAACTACACCTTCAGAATATGGTCCAGTGTTTAGAGTTCATCAGATGAACACAGATCAAGGTGTCCTCTCATCTGGGTATGGGAAAGTGAAATGACTGTGGGTTCTCCCCAGATCAGTGGCCCGTGGATCTGGAGAAGTGCATATGAAACTCATATTTGTTCACATCCACTGTTACTTCCTGGCTTCACCCATAGGAATGATAGTCTGGCTTCCCAGTTACTTAGGAACTCTGCACACAGGCTGTCAGTTACTAAAACAACAACTAAAAACAGTGACTTTTGTTAAATGTATATCAGTAGGTACATCCTGGAGGAAAAAAAATGAGCAGAGGGGATATATTTTAATATCAAATAAAAAATCACAACCTTGTGACTCCTTTATCTTCCCGTATAATTCATAAAGGTTGTGCTGACATTTCACAGTATCAAATGAATCTTATATATTCATCCCTGTGGCTTTGTCCTTCTCCAACCTGAGCCCACGTTTGGGCCATCCACTGGCATCTGAGTACACCTGTGAGATGATCACTCTCCAAACAGGATTAATGAGGCAACTCACAGGCAGCTCCATGCTGAGTCTCCTCTCGAACCCTCAGCATCACTGACCCTGAAGGAGTGTCCTCCTGTCCTCCACAGCAGCCAGAGCACAGCCTGCCCTGACGCAGTTTCACTGCCCAACTCAAAACCTCATCACAGATTCCACTGGCTCAGAGGCAAAGTCAGGTTCCAGGCAGAGGCTGCTGTGGGGGCCTAAGAAAAACCATCTTTTCATCAATTTTTTCGGCTAGAAATTTCCAGGGATTAATAAACTGAATTTGTATACATAGTTACTATCTTAAAAGTAAAAGCTATTTGTAATATGAGAAACATAAAACATGGGAAATAATTAAAGCCCACAAGAGCATCATATAGTCAGAAACTCCAAATTCACCTAATCTAATTCTGAGCTGCCTGCCTTATGTTCCATTTCCATGGTGTCTATGTGCTCCACCCTTATCAAATATATGTTCAAAGAATTATTTTAACCTATAATAAAAGACTTAAAAAGGAATTTATAAAGACAACAATTCAGCAAATAGAGGCTCTCAAACAGAGACTAAACTATGAAAACAGACTTACTGGGAAATTTAGAAATGAAAAGTACAACAACTCAATTGGAAAATGTATTAGATAGACTCAACAACAATTTAACATGACACAAGAATCAGTGAACTGAAAAATTAGTCAGTAGAAATGATCTCATATAAAGAAGGAAAAAATTATAAAGAAGAATGAATAAAACCTCAGACATTGTAAGTCCATGTGTAGAATACCAACACATTTGTATTAGGAATCACAAAGGAGAAGATAGAAGAAGCTAAACATGTGTTCTTATCTTTATGCCCATAAATACTCCATGTTTAACTCCCACTTGTAAGTGACAACATATGTTTTTTTATTTTTTGTTTCTGCATCTGTTCACTTAGGAAAATGGCCTACATCTGCATCCAAGTTTCTGCAAGGACATGATTTTGTTCTTATTTGGGGCTGCATAGTATCCCATGGTGCATATATACCACCGTTTCTTTATCAAATCCACAGCTGATGGGCACAATAGACATTGGGGCCTACTAGAGGGAACACAAAGGGAAAAACGGCAGGGGCTGAAAAACTACCTATGGGTACAATGTTCACTACCTAGTTAATAATTTCATTCATACTCCAAATCTCAGCATCATGTAAAATAACTTTGTAACATATCTGTACATGTATGCTCTGATTCTAAGATAAAAACTGAAAAAGAAAAAAATGGAGAAATAATGAAAAACATTTCTCACAGTGATGAAACACATTAATCTATACCAGAAAGTAGCTCAGTGAAACCCTTTTAGGATAATCACAATGCAATTCATAACTATACACATTATAGTACCAATATTGAAAGACAAAGACACAGAATTTGGAAGGCATCACTAAAATACCGACTTACTCTATACTAGGAAGCAATAGTAAAGCAATTGGCTAAATTTTCATAATTACTAATGGAGGTGGGAAGACAGTGGAATGATATATTTAAATGCTGGGGGAGAAAAGTCAGCCACAAATTCTATATCCAGCATAACAATCATTTAAACATAAAAGCAAGGTAGAAATGTTCCTTCATACACAAAGACTAATTCATTAATAGTATACATGCCTTGTGGAAAATTCAAGAGAAAATTCTTCAGAATAACAGGGAATGACAGCAGACAGCAATTCAAATTGAAGAGAAGGAAAGCAAGCCCTTAAAATGAAAGAAATAAGAAGGAAGCTACAAATAATGTTTACCTGATATAAAGATTAAGTCCAGGAAAAAAAAAATTATAATAAATGTCACAATATCAGTTATATTGATTGTGTTTTGAGGTTCAGTTGCTGACTGGGAAGGTGCATAAAGAAGGCAGTGAGAGAATTGGAAACCTTCCATGTTTTGATATGGATCATGACATGAAATGATCTGGATCTTGACACTCATTTGTATCCGTAAGATTTGAACCCTTTGCATGGTGTGTTTTACCTTAAATACAATAAAATAAAACAAACCTAGGCTCTTTCAAATAAATGTGAACCAAAAATAAGAATCACCAAATATTTATGAAAGCTCAACCTTATTAAAGAGAAGTGTAAAACATGCCTGAGAAAGTCCTAAAGAACTAGAAATCTGGTAGAGAAAAGAGCAGGAAAAATCCAAATGTGTCCCTTCTGCCACTCAGGCAACACAGATTTTATCTCTCTTAATTTCCATAAAAATATAAAATATATTTATGTCATTTTGCTCACAAGAGAGGCCCTCCACCTTCTCCTTGGCTGTTTCCACCCCACTGCACCCACCAGGGTATTTGCATACTGTCCCCTAGGGAGGATCTTCCCTTTTGAGTCTGAGATAAAGGCTCAGAACTAACCTTGCCTTCACTGATCAGGACTCCTTAGTTCACCTTCCCACAATAAGGCTCCCTGCTCAGCTCCTGGAGCTAATACTCTGGGTCCATGGTAAGGGCAAAAGGGAGATGAAGGAGGACAATGGGGTCAGGGCTTGAGTTCTGTGGGCCCTGCCACCTCTCATGTGTTTCCTGTCCTTGTGTTACATGTGTCTTGTCCTCCAGGATGGGGCATGTGATGTCTAGATCCGTGAGAATGAGGAAGATTCCAGAAGGAGCAAGGACATGTACTTTTAGTGAAAGCTGTGACACAGAAAGAGGGGGATGGGGTAGGTGATTCCTAGGGGCCCCTTTGTACTTTGCAAATCTTGGTCCTTTTTAAACCTGTATGTTTGGGAGTATTAACCAAAATCACACACAAAAAATAATTGAGCAAAACGTAAAGAACAGACAGAAAGTTATTAAAACGACTCACAATATTTGTACATAACCTTGCACTTCTCTCTCATTATTTCAGGATCCAATGGAGCTGCTGTGATGACCCAGCCTCCCCTCTCCCTGCCCGTCAACCCTGAAGAGCCAACCTCCATCTCCTGCAGGCCTAGTCACAGCCCCCTTCACAGTAATGGATACACTTATTTGTATTGGGACCTACAGAAGCCAGGCCAGCCTTCACGGCTCCCGATTCATTTGGTTTCCAACAGGGAACCTGGAATCCCAGAAAGGTTCAGTGGCAGTGAGTCAGTGATAAATTTCAGGCTTAAAATTAGGAGGATGGATGCTGAGGATGTTGAGGTCTATTGCTGCCAGCAAAGTACACATTATTGTCCCACAATGGTACAGTCCTGAACACAAATCTCCCTACTTGCTGTGGCCCAGCTGGCCAGATGTGTTGTTTCTGTGGAGAGAATGCACTGAGGATTCTCTTAGATGCCTAAAGAGGAAGATGTTGGAGAACTCAGAGGATTTGGTGTAGCTAAGGGCTCTTGACCATACATTTCTCAGCTACACCTCAGGCACCACATTTTAAGTTCCCATCAGCTACAGCAGCCTTTGCATAACAGAGTCTGTAAAATGGAGGAGGTACCCGTGCCCTTCAAGCAATGAGACATGAGAGAAGAGAAAGCTCAATGAGAGCTCATTCTAATTCTCTCTTCCTTCCCTACATTCATTCATCAAGTAAATTCATTCTGCATAACAGGCACCTAATTGAGACTGATTGCTGGCAACACAAATCTAATACATTCTTTTGGTATTCTTTGGTTTAGCAGTTACTAGAATACATACATATTGATAAGGTTTAGTGATATTAAAACAGTTTATCTCCCCTTCTCCACCTCCACCCATGACTTTTCGTAAGGCAGACCCCTGACCAGGACAGCAGCAGGCACTATACTTTATCCTACTTTTTTCAGGGAGTACCCAAATAATATTCTTCACAGTCTAGATTTTTTAATTACTAGATATGTTGCAGCAAATGTATGCAAAAATAAAGACCTAGTGCCAAAAGTCTTTGCACAGTCTCAAAAACAGCATATTGAAGTAAAAAAGTAGTTTTCTGAACTCCAAAGCTGGTTTCAACAATAAGGACCAAGTCTGAGAGAATAAAGGAACATATGTATGGCATCTTAAACAGAATTTGGATCATTACAAGACAATATATAAGCCAACTTTTTACCCAGTGAGAAAATAACCATCTGAAGACTTTGAGCAGAGGGCAGTACATGAGAGACTGGTGGGTTGTGTTTGAGATATGAACCCAGATGGAAGTTCTTATGTATTTCCTAGGAAGAATCACAGAGTTGAGAGATTCCTGCCTGGTGTTCAAGGCGGGGCCCTGATGCCACTGCAAGCTCCAGAGGAAGTACTGCACCATACAGAGTTCTAGGTCATTAGTGGCTCAAAGTTACCTTAGGTCGTATCACACATTCCAGGTCAACACAGCAGGACATAGATGAGCTTCCAAGGGTTGATTCTGCTTCCATGATTTACCTAGAAATAATTTGAAAGAGAAATTATAATACACTATATGTGTATTAGGGAGTAATAAGTTGAGGATGTGTGGTGTATAATAATCTTACATATTTAGCAAGTTAATACAAGAAAAAAGCTGTAACTAAACTAACGAATTCAAATGAAAGCTTGAGTCAAGAAAATCGGAGGGAAAAAGATGGTAGGTTTAACCCTAACTTTATAATAATTGCATCATAAATAAACAAATTTTCCAAGTAAATCACAAAATTATTGGACAGGATTAAAATCAAAGATGTGTGTTAATTATTAAATACACACTATAGGAAGAATATAGAATGGCTTTGAAAATGAAAGAATGAAAAGTACATATCATGCACAACTGAGCAAAAGAAAATAGGTCGTGACTTAATTGCAAGAGATAAAAATGGACATTCTGTAATTATAAATGGGCAAATCCATCAAGAAGCTATTAAAATTCTAAATCTGTCTGCATCCTGCATTAGTCCATTTTCACCCTGCTGATAACGACATACCTGAGACTAGGAAATTCACCAAAAAAAAAAAAAAAAAAAAAAAAAAAAAGAGGTTTAAAGGACTTACAGTTCCATATGGCTAGAGGGCTTCACAACCATGGCAGAAGGAGTAGCAAGTCACATCTTACGTGGATGGCAGCAGGCAAAGAGAGAGAACTTATGCAGGGTAACTCCTCTTTATAAGACCATCAGATCTCATGAGACTTATTCACTATCATGAGAACAGCATGGAGAAGACCTGCCCCCATGATTCAATTACCAACCACCAGGTACCTCCCACAACCTGTGAGAATTCAAGATGAGATTTGGGTGGGGACACAGCCAAACCATATCTTTCTGCCCCTGGCCACTCACAAATATCATGTCCTCACATTTCAAAACTAATCATGCCTTTCCAGATGTCTCTCACAGTCTCAACTCATCTCAACATTAACTCAAAAGTTCACAGTCCAAAGTCTTATCTGAGAAAAGGAAAGTCCCTTCCACCTATGAGCCTGTAAAACCAAAATCATGATAGTTACTTCCTAGGCCCAACTAGGGGTACAGGCATTGGGTAAATACAGCCATTCCAAATGGGAGAACTTGGCCAAAACAAACGGGCTACAGTCCCCAGGCAAGTCTGAAATCCAGGAGGGCAGTTAAATCTAAACTTCCAAAATGGTCTCCTTTGACTCCATGTCTCATATTCAGGTCACGCTGATGCAAGAGTTGGGTTTCCATGGTCTTGACTAACTCTGTCCCTGTGGCTTTGCAGAGTACAGCCCCCCTCCTGGCTGCTTGCTAGGGCTGGCATTGAGTGTCTGCGACTTTTCCAGGTGAACAGTGTGAGCTGCCAGTGGATCTACCATTCTGGGATCTAGAGGACAGTGCCCCTCTTCTCACAGCTCCACTAAGCAGTGCCTCAGTAGGGGCTCGGTGTGGGGGCTCCAACCCCACATTTCCCTTCTGCACTGGCCTAGCAGATGGTCTCCATGAGCACCCCTCCCCTGCAGCAAACTTCTTGCCTGGGCATCCAGGTGTTTCCACGCATCCTCTGAAATCTAGGCAAAGGTTTCCCAACTCCAATTCTTGACTTCTGTGTGCTTGCAGGCTCAATACCATGTGGAAGCTACCAAGGCTTGGGGCCTCTGAAGCCACAGCCTGAGCTCTATATTGGCCCCTTTCGGCCATGGCTGGAAGAGCTGGGATGCAGAACAAGTCCTTACGCTGCACACAGCATGACGGCACTGGGCCTGGCCCACAAAATCTATTTCTCCTCCTAGACCTCTGGGCCTGTGATGGGAGGGGCAGCCATGAAGACCTCTGACATGCCCTGGAGACATTTTTTTCCCATTGTTTTGGGTATTAACAACACTAGACTCCTCATTACTTATTTAAATTTCTGCTGCAGGCTTGAATTTCTCCTCAGAAAATGGGATTTTCTTTTCTATCACATTGTCAGGCTGCAAATTTTCTGGACATTTATACACTGAATGCCTTTAAAAGCACCTGAGTCATTTCTTGAATGTTTTGCTGCTTAGAACTTTCTCCCACCAGATACCCTAAATCATCTTTCTCAAATTCAAAGTTCCACAGATCTCTAGGGTAGGGGCAAAATGCCACCAATCTCTTTGCTAAAACATAACAAGAATAACCTTTGCTCCAGCTTCCAACAATATCTTCATCTGAGCCAACCTCAGCCTGGATTTCATTGTCCATGTCATTATCAGCATTTTGATCAAAGCCATTCAACAAGTCTTTAGGGAGTTTCAAACTTTCCCACATTTTCCTGTCTTCTTGTGAGTCCTCCAAACTGTTCCCACCTCTGCCTGTTACTCAGCTCCAAAGTCATTTCCATATTTTTGGTGTCTTTTCAATAGCGCCCCAATCTCCTGGTACCAATTGACTGTATTAGTCCATTTTCATACTGCTCATAAAGACATATCCAAGACTGGGCAATTTACAAAAAAAAAAAAAAAAAAAAAAAGATGTTTAATTAAGCTACACTTCCACATGGCTGGGGAGGCCTCACAGTCATGGCAGAAGGCAAAAAGTAGCAAGATACAACTTACGTGGATGGCAGAAGGCAAAGAGAGAGAGTTTGTGCAGAACTCCTCTTTATAAAACCATCAGACCTCAAGACAGTTATTCCCTATCATGAGACAAACATGGGAAAGACTTGCCCTGAGTATTATGAACAATGTCACGTGGGTGGCTCCACCACAGGGTATTAGAAACAATATCATGGCGGGGAGTACACTGCCTGTGATACTGGGAGTAAGATCATCCTCTCCCTCCCAGATATTACAAAAAGGATCACAAGATGTTGTACACCCCCACACACACACAGTATTGGGAATAATATCATACTCTCCCCTCCTGTACATTACAAACAATAGGACAGGGGCGTGTATACACAAAAAGTTTATGATATTGAAACTAATATCATCTCCAATCACCCCTCGATATTATGAATAGTATCACAGAAGGCTGTACACCCCTTGCGATATTGGGAGTAATATCAACGTCTCTCCCCCTGAAGTTTACAAACAATATCAGATGGGGGTGTACACCAACAGTGATATTGGAAGTAATATCATCCTCTCCCTCCTGGATATTACGAACAATATCACAGGGAGATTTACAGCATCTGCAATATTGAGAGTAATGTCATCCTCTACAACTCTGGATATTACAAAAAATATCACATTGTGGTGTACACATGGAACGATATTGTGAGTAATATCATCCTTTTCCCACCCTTCCCCCCGGATATTATGAACAATATCACACAGTAGTGTACACTCCCCGTGATATTGGGCATAATATCCTCTCACCCCTGGATATTATGAACAAAATCACAGGGGTGTGTAAAGCCCCAGCGATATTGGAAGTAATACCATCCTCTCCCTCCCAGGATATTACAAACAATATCATAGGGGTGTGTACAACACCCCCCCTCCATGATATTAGGGGTAATATCATTTTCTCCCCTTCTGAATATTACAAACAATATCGCAGGGGTGTATCCCCTGCCGCAATACTGAGAGTAGTATCATCCTCTCACCCCTGGATATTACGTACAATATCACAGGGGGGTGTAAATCCCCTGCAATGTTGGGAGTAATATCATCCTCTCACCCCTGGATATTACTAACAATACCACAGGGAGGTGTAAATCCCCTGCAATGTTAGGAGTAATAACATCCTCTCTTTCCCTGAATATTACTAACAATATCACAGGGAGGTGTAATTGTCCCACGATACAAGGAGTAATATCCTCTACCCCCCTGGATATTACAAACCATATCAAACGGGGATGTTCAAACAGGATGTTAACGTTATTGAAAGTAATATCATCTCCAATCCCCCCATGTATATAAGGAACAATATCACAGGGAGTGTACACCTCCTGAGATATTGGGAGTAATATCATCTCCTCTTCCCCTGGATATTAGGAACAATATCACAGGGATGTGTACATCCCCGCAGTATGAGTAGTAATATCATCTTCTCCCCCCGGATATTATGAAAAATGTCACAGGGGCATGTACACTCCCCGCGATTTTGGGAGTAATATCATCCTTCCCCCCCCCCCCCGGCCCCGGATATTACGCACATTAACACAGGGAAGTGTACACAAAAGGTATTTACGATATTTAAGCTAGTATCATCTCCAACCATCCTGGATATTACAAATAATATCACAGTAGGGTGTACACCCCCTGCGGTATTATGATTAATCTCATCCTCTCCCCTCTAAATATTAAGAAAACTATTACAGTGGGGTGAACATCCCGCACGACATTGGGAGTAATGTCATCCTATTTCCCGCTGGATATTGTGAACAATGTCACAGGGGGCTGTGCACGCCCCCCGCGATACTGGGAGTAATATCCTTCTCTTAAGCCCTGGATATTATGAACAATATTACAGGGTTGTGGAAAGCCACTGTGATATTGCAAGTAATATCATCCTCTCCCACCATGGATATTATGGACAATATCACAGGGGGTGTACACAGAAGTTGTTTACGATATTGAAAGTAATACATCACCTCTCTCCCCCGGATATTAGGAACAATATCACAGGGGGGTGTACACACAAAGCGTTCACGATATTGAAAATAATATCTTCCTCTCCCCCCACCGAATATTACGAACAATATCACTGGGGGGTTTACACACAACGTATTTACGATTTTGGAAGTAGTATAATCTCCCCTTCCCCCATGGCTATAATGAACATGGGGGCGTCTACAGCCCGGGTGATGTTAGGAGTAATATCATCCTCTCCCCTCCTGGACATTATGAACGATATCACAACTGGGGGGTGTACACTCCCCATGATATTGGGAGTAATATCGTCCTCTCTCCCTGGATATTATGAACAACATCATAACGGTGTTGTACACTCCCTGCGATATTGGGGGTAATGGCGTCTTCTCTGCCCCTGGATTTTATGAACAATATCAAAATAAGAGGTGTACATCCCCCACAATATTGGGAGTAATATTGTCGTCTCACCCCGTGGATATTATGAATAATATCACAAGGGGGGTGTATACCCCCAAAGATATATATTGGGAATAATATAGTCTCCCCTCAGATATTAGGAAGAATCTCACAAGCGGGGGGACATGTAAACCCCCCGCGATATTGGTAGTAATGTCATCCTGTTTCACCCTGGATATTACGAACAATAACACTAGGAGGGATGTACACCTCCCGCGATATTGGGAGTACTATTGTCCTCTCCCTCCTCTGGATATTGCAAACAATATCACAATATTGACCAGTGGTTTTGACAGATCATCAGCCCTTAGAGGAAACACATCTGAAGGATTAGACACAAAGTCATTCTGGAGGAGGTATGACTGGACCTTCCGAAAAAGGACCATTAGGAAAAATAAATGCTTTCTAAGTGAATACTTATCTAAAGGCTATTAGAAGAAGGAGCTCAAATAATTAAAATAATTCAAAACATGACTTCAGTCAGTTACCTTTCCCAGCTTTCCCAGGGGGTCTCATGAACTGATGTCATAACTATCCATGCATGGACTCCACAATATGAATTTCAGTTAACTGGGACTCACAGGGATACCGGCACTTCTGAGCATCCACCTTTCCAAGTAGAATAACCCAAGATTGTACCAGACATCAAGGATCAGACTAACAGCTGGTGTCGCGTGTGTTTAGCAGTCCTAATCCAACAAGAGGAGAGCAGCGGATGTTTTCCCGTATATGCATTTGTCTTTCTTGTCAGTTACATTTCTACATGAAAAATTATTTGAGGACTTTCTAAGTGCTTTCATCACAGTTAAGAAATTCTTCCATAATATGGCATTGAATCAGGCAACTTATTTACAACAAAGAAAGTAAGGCAAAGTGTGCATTCATGATCTTATCACCTGCACAGGTGCAGCTGTCTCTATAGAAAGGAGAAAACATATTCTCAGTCAAGCAAAACTGACACACAAACCCTAGGTAATTGAATTGGTATCCTATTAGATGTGGTGAAGGTTCTGACACACTAATCATGTATGATGCTATTACTTCCATCAAGGAATATATGTATCTTGAAAGTGAGCTGTGTACTCATAGTTAATTATTATGCCAACTGAGCAGCTGGAAACATTGATCTCTGTGACACCCACTGAATAAAAGGAGACTCAATGGCTGGTAGGCCCCTTTGTGAATGGGAGGCAGCATAAACCTCACCTGGGTGTTCTTTTGGTTCCCTTAGTCAAAATCATGAACAAAGTTGCCAACGTTGAAAGAGGCATTTTGCAACAGTAGCCTTGGAATCTGTTCAACAAGGCCTAGCCCAGTCACTTACTTAAGATGTTTATAGACTGCTAACCCGATGGAAGTCCAGGTATCCACAACCTCTCTGCATACTCAGTGGAGCATATGGCCACAGACAATTGTCACTGAGTGCACCAGCCTCTCAATTTTAGGTCACATAAGTTGCCTGAAGCAGCCAACAAATGTGCTTCTATTGAATGGCAACTCCTTGCTTGCTCTTAGGCACTGATGGAGACTGAATATATTAAGGCTTCAGCACCATGTGTGACTGTGACACTGCTCCCTTAGATGTCCATTCTCACTTGGATACTTACAAACACCATTAGTAAAAGTGAACAATCTGAACACAGCCACCATGTTATCACATGGAAATGGCACATTCTTGATCAGGTTTACTAATTGGATGCTGGGACTACTTAGGTAATCCTTGAGAGCAATTTATGTCGTATTTTTGGATACCCCATGAGACTTCTCACTCACAAAGGAGCATCTTTCGCTGTCCAAGCAATCTGATAATAGGCACCCTCTCATGGAACACGATGAACTTTCCATGCACCCTGCATCCACAGGCCAATGAATCTAGTGAATGGTAGATCAGTGGACTCATCCAGCAACATCTAGAAAGCACATCTAGAAAGTCTGTTAATGGGGTGGTAACCCATCTGACTAGAGAAATATGGACATTAAAGATCATACTCCAGAAAAAGGGAAATAGTACATGCTGAGAAACACAGAGATGGGTGGAAGTGAAGGTACACCAGGTAGACACTTTATTAGTCTGGACCTGTGAAAGCCATTTCAGTGTTCCTAGCCATTTTTTCCTTCTTTTCCTTTAGAATGTATGCCCTAGGGTGCTTTGCTATTCAGGCCCTTACAATACCCCAGACAGGCACCCTAACTCTAGTATGAGGATTATGTTTCCTCTGGGTGTTCCTTTATACGAGATCCCACAATGATGCATAACAAGACTAAGAAATATGAGGAAGCAAGGGACCCTTTTCTGGTGCCAGGGACATCTTATCCTTCCTTTAGTATTGGTGGTATCATGAAATATGTCAAGTTTTTACAGGGCATAATCTCCCTTCCTGGAGTGGACAATCAGGACTGAAATGTCTGGCTCAAGTGACAAAGGCAATGGATTGTTCACAGAGCAAGGACAGCCAGACTGGGTTCCTACACCAACACAGCTCAATCCTTCTAGATCGGTATGGGACACCTGAGACCCTGAGATGGGTGAGAGATGATGCACTAACCTGTCAGGCTGCATTTTCGCAAGGATGAGGCAGCAAAGGCCTAGAAGCATAACGTCTTTGTTAGCTTATTTTACGTCACCAAGGGTAATCTTTCCAAATAGTGAATCTTCCTTTTTTGACCTCATTCTGTCATTAACAAGAGGTTCCCTTTCATTCTACCAAGGGTGAATTACACCAACATTCCTAATACTACGGTGTACATCAAAAGTACCCCAGCACTGGCCCACGAAGTCAGGATCTGACACCTACCACATGGGAGGAAACT